>NC_133768.1:6068623-6371123 GCF_036562045.2 Rhinolophus sinicus | reverse complement strand
AAACAAAAGGCAGCTGCCGGAGAAAGAAATGCTTAGGAGGCGTTTGGAAAGCAAGACTGGGCTTTTGGTCCGAGAGGGAGGGATGCAGCTGGGCAGACAGACGGAGGCCAGAGTCACCTGCTTTGGGACCCCAGGGGGTCCAGGACACACCCTGTGTGCACAGCAGACCTCAGCCCCGCTGACTTGCCACGTCTGCCCTCTCACGGTACAAATGTGTCTGTCACTGCGAACGCCGAGGCTGCCCGTGACATGCAGTCGACGTCTGCTCTCATTCTGCTCTGTACCCCCACCTCCACCAGGACTCGAGCCCCGGAAGCCAACCTCCCACCAAACACGAGGACGCAGTCTCCGCCCAGTTCTCGGCCACTTCGTAGCAAGCACCCCGTCTGCTCCTGTTTCCAGCAGCAGGGTGCTCATCGCTGAGACCTTCCCAGCGTCCCCTTAATGTTCACATTCGCCTCCCTTGCGCCTGTGACGACGTACGTGTACCTCCAAGGCCACACGTTCTCGCTACAGGCCCCCCTTTCCGTCCTGAGACCTCATCGGTCACCTTCAAGGGCCACATTCTCACCCACAGGCATCAGGCTCACGTCACCTTTCTCTCCCTCGCAGCTGCAGACCTGGCCTCTGTCCCTTCCCCAGGGGCATCGCCACGTCCGCACTCTGAGGTATTTGTTCCATCAGCACCCCACTTCCTGCTACCAACATGTTTATTCCTTTCCTGGGCTGTGTCACAAAGGACCACAGACTGAGAGGTTTCAGTGACACACATTTATCTCTCCCGGTCCTGGAGGCTGGAGGCTGAGGTCCAGGTGTCCCAGGGCTGGTCCCCCCTGAGGCCTCTCTCCTGGGCGTGTGGATGGCCGTCTGCTCCCCGTGTCCTCACATGGCCGTCCCTCTGTGTGTGTCTGTGTCCTCATCTCCTCTCCTTATAAGGACACAGCCCTATTGGAGCAGGGCCCACCCTGGTGTCCTCCACTTAACTTGCTCTCTGCAGAGAGACTATTTGCAAGCGAGGTCACCTTCACAGGTAGGGAGGTAAGCTTCTCACATTCTTATGCAGCGGCGGAAATTCAAGTGCTAACAACCACTGGACACACACACACACACACACACACATGCACACGCCAGCCTGGCTAGGGGGAGGCTCTTAGGAGGACGGCGGAGCGAGACCTCTCTCCTCCCGTATGTCTCTTAGGCTTCCAACTTCTGTCACAGGTCCCTTCCACGCTCTCCCAAAAACCCAGTGGCAAGCGGGGGTCACTCTAAATCTCAAGTATCACGCTGTCTTCTGCAACCCCGTGCATGTTTTATCTTACGCTCATCACCGACTCAGAGAGTCAGCTCCCATCCGAGGGACAGCAGACACGAAGCGTTCCGTCAACTCTGGCTGCAACCCTGTCTCTGCCACACCAGCCGCTGCTGGCACCGGGGACCGGCAAGCCAGCTGCCCCAGCCCCACCCCCCGGCCCAGCAACTGCCCCCGGTGGCTGCTGGTGCCTGCTCCTTTCCTACTGAAACCAGCTCCCGCTGCAGCCTCCGGTTCTCATTTAACAATCTAACTTGGAGGGCTGACCTCACGCCTCGCTGACGGCCAACATGGAGGGGAAATGACAAAACGCCAGCCTCTGCATGCCTGGCTGACCACACCACAGGAAAGGAGACAGCGCTCCAAGACTGACGGCTATAAAACGTCAATCTTAAAAACAAGAAAATGCGGCAGCAGGGTGGTTCTGTTTTGTTTTGTTTTTTTTTTCATAGCAAAGACGGCTTTTCTAAGGAAGCTGCCGAAGGCTTGGAGGAAAAATTCTATGCCTCTGACCACGTGAGAAAAAAAACAAACCACTTAATTCTGGAGAAGGAGAATTGCCTCAAATAACATCAAAAGGCAGACGACAAATTGCAAGACGCGGAATAAAGGACGGATTCTTTGTATAGAAAAAAATTCCTGTAAAATAATAGGAAAACATCTAACACTGCCTGCCCCGCCTCCCCCCCAAAAGAATCGACCAAGGAAATAAACAAGGAATTCCGAGACACGGGATAAAATATAGATACACAGGGCGATGTTGAAAGTCACTCATAATTAGAGAACATAAAACTATGGGTTGTCAGTTTTCATCAATCAGATACAGCAGCGGGGTAGCAAGGGGTCCAACCCAGGATGGGTACACCCCACAAAAAATGGAACACACACTTGCTAAATTTTCCACCAAGACTGTATCTTCCTAGGAGACGAGAGGGAGGTGTCTGTCTAACGCAGACGTGTATATTCTCTTTGACCCCGCAACGGACTCCCAACAATGGATGCCCCAGGCCCACTCCCCCAGGGATGCAAAAGACACACGAACGAAAAAATAGCCATAGCCATCCGTGGCAGCCTTGTTTACAATAGGAAAGACCTTTAGTCTGACTGTCATTTTATGCACCGCTTCTTACAGGCGTTATTCAAAAGAAAGCCTGACTGTTCCAGCAAGGACTTGGAGATGGGGCTGAATGTCTAGGGAGTTACGCTGGGTGAAAAAAGAAAGAAAAAAAAACACACACACAAACCATTTCAAAAGTGTTTCACTGTGTATGAGTTCATTTACAGTACATTGTTGAAATGACAAAGTTATACCGTTTCCCCGAAACTAAGACCTAGCCGGACCATCAGCTCTAATGTGTCTTTTGGAGCAAAAATTAATGTAAGACCCGGTATGATATTATATTATATTATATCCGGTATTATTATATTATATTATATTATATTATATTATATTATATTATATTATATATTATATTACATTACGTAAGACCCGGTCTTATAGTAAAATAAGACCGGATCTTATATTAATTTTAATTTTTGCTCCAAAAGACGCATTAGAGCTGATGGTCCGGCTGGGTCTTATTTTCAGGGAAACGCGGTAGAAACAGAGAACAGATTAGAAGTGCGGGGGTGGGGATGTAGCTGGGAAGGAGGTGGGCGGAGCTACAGAATGGCCACCAGCGAGGGGTCCCGGTGGGGACAGAATGGCTGGGTCCCGTGATGAATTCACAAAGCTACACGTGCCACAGAATTGCATACAACTAACCACACAAGTACACGCTGACACGGGAAATCTCAGCCAGAGCAGTGGAGAGCTTTGGTGTCGGTGTCTTGATACAATGCGGTTGGGGCAGTTTTGCAAGGTATCCTCCTGGGGAGAAAATCCGAGTCAAGTATGCACACGGTTTCGACACATTCTAACAACCGCATGCATGTGAATGCCCAATTATCTCAAAGCAGAAACTTTTAAAGAGTCTCAAGGGAAAAACAATGGACAGCAACCAAAGTGTAGGCTCGTGCCACAGAATAGCCTTCTTCTAAAAAATGTGAACAGAAACATAAAGACGTCTTGGCTCCTTGGTCCCGTATCCGGGTGTTTTGAGACTATGCAGGGGTTTTGTGGCTCCTGTTTGAATGGGCTGATGAATCCATGCCCTGGGTCTTTTATGAAATACACAGACAGGGCTGTAGACACAGCCAGTGGACAGGTACAAATGCATCTGTGTGGAGAGAGAGAAAGAGAGAGAGAGAGAGAGAGAGAGAGAGAAGGGGAAAAGAGAGACGGAGACAGAGAGGAAGACAGATAGGCTGATATAGAGAGACAGACATGGAGAGAGAGTGGGAGGGAGAGGGAAAGACAGGGAGGGGGAGAGAAACAGACACAGAGACAGAGAAATAGTTATTTTAAGGAACTGGCTCATTCAACTGTAAGATGGGCAGAGCCAGACAAGCCAAAACCTGCAGGGTGGACCGACAGGCCGGAGGAGATCCAGGAGGAGCTGACGGCACAGCTCAACTACCAGGACCCTCTGGAGGCAGAATTCCCTCTTCCTCCAGGGACCTTTTCATTCTTGAGGCCGTCAACTGATTGGATGCGGCCCACCCACGCTCTAGAAGGCAATCTGCTTTGCTCAGAGTCTACTGATTTAAATGTTAATCTCATCTGAAGACACAAAAATAGAAAAAGAAAAAAGACCTCCACGGTAACGTCTAGACTAGCTTTCGACCGAATACCCAGGTTGGCACATAACATTAACCAGAAGAAATGACACGACGTTCCACGCAACCAAGAGCGCTCACTAGCTGCTGAGGTCCGTCTCTGGGAAGCTGCGTCCCCGTTAAGCTGGTGAAGCCCTTGGTGAGCTGAGTCACTGCTTCCAGTGAGAACTAGGTGAGAAAGAACCTGATTCCCAAGAAAGGTGTTGGACAGAAATCAAAACCAACAGGACTGAAGCCAGACGCCTCTGCATGGCAGCTTCCCAGCTCGGTGAACGTACAGGGAGAAAGGGTGACAGCAGAAGTTCGGGTGACAGGGACGCAGGCAGGGGACGGCCAGCGGGACCAGAGACATGCAGACAAGGCACCGACTTCCCCCGCAACTGAGGGAAAACAAGAGGTCCCCGCACGCGTCACCCTGCGGATGATGCCTCCAACACACAGGGAATGGCCACGTCTCCCCTTCTGTGTGACACACTGGAAGTTCAAGAAGAGAGGGATGGGCTGGGAGAAGCAGGGCCAGGGGCGCTTTCCATCAAGGACCCCTTCACCCCAGCCCACCCCAGGCCAAGGCTTGTCTCCAAATCCCATGTGAACCATGCACTCCTGGGCTCTGTGCTCCCTCCAAACGCCCAGTCTTGGCCCAGGGAGGGCGTCTTGTCCAGGAGCTGACCGAGGGCCAGGCGTTCAGAGGGCACTCGCCCTGGTCAGCTGTCTGGGAAATGCTGCAAGGGGCCCCCAACGCTGCCGCACACATCGGGAAGACCAGACTGTTGAGAGCCCATCACACCCTGGTCCTTCTGGGACAGGCCATCGAAACAGTGGTTTTTCTCTCAGTGTGTTAGCACCCGAGACGTCCTCCCGTGGGTGATGGATAAACAACCTGTGGTCTATCCATCCAGTGGAATATTACTCAGCACTAGACAGAAATGGGCTGTCCAGCCATGAAAACACGTGGCGGACCCGTAAAAGGCATAGGACTGAGTGAACGAAGCCAGTCTGAGAAAGCGACATGCTACGTGATTCCAATGCTGACATGCTGGGAAAGGCAGAACTACGGAGACACTGAAAAGGTGAGGGGTTGCCAGGGGTTAGGAGGGAGGGTGAACAGCTGGAGCTCAGAGGGTTTGCAGGGCAGGGGAAGTACTCTGTGACCCTGTCCTGATGGCTACTTGTCATTACATATCTGTCCAAACCCACAGCGTGTCTAACACCCAGACTGAGCTCCAGTGTAAACGATGGGCTTTGGGTGACGATGCAGAGAACGTGAAACTGTGCTAAAAGACAATCTGTTATTAAAAGAAAAAGGAAAAACAACACGATGCTAAATGTAGGGGTCAGGAAGAGCCAGCACCCATGGACACGGGTGGGCTCAAGACACAGTTAACTGTATGTGTCAACTTGGCCGGACCACAGGCTGCACAGACAGCTGGCGGAGCTTTATTTTCAGGGATGCCGGGAGCGGGGAGTCTGGATGAGATCGGCATTTGAGCCGGTGGAGAGAATAAAGCAGACTGCCCTCCCCCGTGTGGGTGGGCCTCGTCTAATCAGGTGAAGGCCCGCATGGCCCACAGAGGTGGAGGGTGAATTCACTCCCTCTGCTTGAGCTCAGCTGTCCCATGTTCTCCTGCCCTCGGACACCAGTGCTCCTGGTTTTCAGGCCTTCAGACTTGGGCTAAATTACGCCACAGGCTTTCCCAGGTCTGCAGCTTGCATAAACGGCCGGCTGTGGGCGGCTCTCTCAGCCTCCCACAAACAGTGTGACTCAATTCCAATCTATATATACCTTTACCCAGACATAGCTATCTATACCTCCCTCAGTCAGCGTTCTCCAGAGATACAGAACCAGTAGGATGGATGGATGGATGGACCGACAGATGAATGAATGACAGATGACAGATGGGTGGGTGGACGAACGATAAATACTAGATTCTCTGTTTCTCTGGAGAATCCTGAACAACACAGGCTGCTATACCAGGACATCACAGACTGCTCGGCTCAAACAACAGACATTTACTTATCCCAGGTCTGGAGGCTGCAAGTCCAAGATGAAGGTGCCAGCATAGCAGTTTCCTGGTGACAACTCCTTCCTGGCTTGCAGACACCTTCTCCCTGCGCCCCCACATGGTGGAGAGAGAGGGCTCTGGTCCCTTCCTCCCCTTATGAGGACACTGATTCCATCATGGGGGCCCCACCCACAGGACCTCATCTCCCCATTACCCCCTCCCACAGCCCCCATCTCCTCACCGCACCCCCTGGGGTTAGGGTGCTTCAGCCTGTGACTTCTGGGGGATGCAAACATTCACTCCACAGCAGGTTCATACCACCGGGTCCCCAGGTGGCCACGCAGGGAGGTGAGAGGTGAAGGAGAAAGGGCAGATCTGGCAGGGTACCCACCAATAGTCCACATACACTTTCCTCTGTGTGCACCGCACCTCACCCTGCCCGCCATGACCTCGAGTGGGCACCTACATGGCCTGCCCACTGGGGTGGTCAGGAAAGCAGGCCAAAGCCAGGGAGGGCCAGCCCCTCCAAGAGGACGTCCCTCACGCCTGACACCCGCCACACAGCTCGTTGCTAGCTCAGCTGCCTGCACCCTACGCCCTATCCGTCATCCAGGCCGGGCTCCTTCCCAATGCTGCACTGCTGTTTGTTCACGAGTAGGTCTGACTGCAAACCGAGGACCGACCCGCGTGGCACAACATGCAAGAATCCCAATGCCAGCAGAGGCCGAGATGCCCCTAGTCAGTGCATTCCAACAGCTGGCCGTCCCAGGTGTCCCCTGCCCCATGGAAGCCCCCTCCGTGCCCTGCCTGGAGAACCCCATCTGAGCTTCACGGCCCAGCAGGAACGGGCATCTCCTCCCGGGACCCCCAGGCAGGCGTCATCTGCTCCACCCGTGTCCTGCCAGCCTTGTCTTAGCGTCCGCTGCAGGCTGCTGGCCTCGGGGTCTCCTGATCTGGCCCCAGAGGCACTGCCGCATCTCCATGGCCAAGTGCATGTGGAAAGGTGGGAGCCACACCAGCCCAGGACATGGGGGACCCGGCACTGAGTGTAGGGGATGCCCCCCCCAACTCTCCTGGGCAAGAAGCTTGAAGTGTCCCGTCCTCAATGTGCCCTGTGACATGAGCAGGCTGGAATGTAGAAATCTCAAGCTCCCTTCAGAATTTTACAGAGAGGGCAAAACTCTGACTCCACGACACGTCAGCCAGCGACAGCAATCCTTTAAGGGAAGACCATCAGCTCCTTAAATTTCACGTAGGGACAACGAAAAGTGTGCAATGTATTTTCAGTTTAACCTTACAGTGTAGAATGCAGGGAAGAATGGACAGAGACATGGATGGATGGATGGATGGATGGATGGATGGATGGATGGATGGATGGATATACAGATAGAATAAGAGAGACAACCATCAAATAGATAAACAGATAATAGCTAGATATACAGATAGACAACCATCAAAACGTTCTCTGTATCTATACGTTTGTTTTTGTTGGGAGAGGGGCTGGGGGTAAATGAAAAAAGTGAGATGATTAAGAACTACAATTGGCAGTTACAAAACAGTCACAGGATGTAAAGCACAGCACAGGGAATAGAGTCAATAACATTGTAGTAACTACGTATGGTGCTGGGTGGGGACGAGACTTAGCAGTTTGTAAGTTATATAAACGTAACCACTGTGCTGCACACCTGAAACTAACGTAACATTGCATGTCACCTGTATCTGAAAAATGGGAAAAATGATTAAAGATACGACACAAATATATGGTGATGGAAGGAGAACTGACTCTGGGGGGTGAACACACAGTGGGATTTATAGATGATGTAATACAGAACTGTACACCTGAAATCTATCGTAACTTTACTAACAATTGTCACCCCAATAAATTAAAAAAAAGAAAAAAGATACGACAGATGAGATACAGATGATGACACACAGGTAGATGACAGATAAATATGTGACAGATGATATAATACATAGATAATAAATAGATGAGGGGTGGATAGAACACTAAATAGAACACAGAACCAGGATACGTGTCATATACACATAGATAGAATCCATTCCATGCAGACATGGAGTCACAACAAAGCTTTATACGTGAGCACCCAGTCAGTTATCCACCGACGTCAATTCTCGGTTAAAACGCAGGCCCGGGGACGAGAGCAGGGGTGCCCCCAAAACCCCACGAGCTCTGGTCCTTGTAACCCTCCCTACCCTCACTACCCCGGAAGCCCAGCCACAAGCAAACTCACAAAGCACCACCTGCAGGAACCCCAAACGTCTGAGAGAAGACGCGTCAGCTGGACCAACGGCCGTGCAACCAAAATTCCCGGGAAAACCACCCTTTCAAATGCACAATCGGGGATCCAGACAGAGGATTCAGGAAGACGGAACCCCTAAAACTGAGGGATGCCAGGTGGCAAGGAGAGCCCAGGGATTCAGTTAATCTTATGTCATTGGAATAAAAATAAGCAGGAGCTTATTACATCCATAAAACTCCAGCCCACCCACCTTCTTACATTCAGCGCCGAAGGTGGATGGCCTGGAGTTTTATGCAACCCATCAGATAAGGGTGCTGACGCTTAGAAGTGATTCTGACATTTCTAAATGGATGGAAAAAATCAAGAAGGTCGTATCGTATGACACAGAAATTCACACACGACGGACGCTGGACGCCCGTGCATTTTAGTGGCCCCTGGACTGCACAGTCCACGAAGCCAGAACCAGTTACTGTCTCGCGGATGAAGGGGCAACCATACGTCTCCGTATGTCTCGTCTGGAGATAAAATGACAGCAACTGGGATCAATTAAGCACCTTTCCCTGCCAGCACCACAATTGTAAAAGGCCCCCCTAAATAACACCCAGAGGGAAGCACTCAGTGAAAGAAGCTGGAAATACGCAAAATGCTGTTACCATTGGGAGAAGGTCCAGTGAGAGTTGAGTCTTTGTTAAAAGGCGCAAATCAGTTTTTGTATTTTCAATGAAGCACAGCTCTGGTGGGAGGGGCCCCCACAATATCCAGGGCCAGGAACCTCGGAGAAGACCCCCCAGATCACAATCAGAACACCAAAGGGGGAAGGAAATGCACGTGTGGAATTCGTCCACGTATGACGGAAGGGCAAGCAGAGAAGGCTGGGATGCGAGGAACAGCCTGCTCCAGGCCTCCCCACCCCCAGCCCTGCTTCCTTCTGCACGACAGTCAGGGCCAAACCACCACCACACTTACAAACCGCAGGGCCACCGAAATATCCCGGGCGTCCTGCCCTTTGCGGTGCCATTTGTGCCCCTTTGCGAAAAACACACATTTAAAACCTTGCTCAAGCACTCTCTCCAGCTACTCTTCTCATCCTCTGGAGCCCGCTAGGAAAACAGTTACAAAGAACAAAAAGGCACTTCTGCAGAGAAGAAAAAAACAACCAAGCAGAGCTCAGAATGACGGCACTTCCTGCAAGTTCTAAGCATTTAAACACACACACACTCAAGGTTGAGGAAGCAGACAGCTGTGCAGACCCAGAGGGAACCCTGTACCGGTGAGCGACGGTGTTTGTAAGAAATTCCCAATGACAGCAGTGACACCACCTCTGCCACAGTTATGTGCCCTGTACACACACAGAGCTGCTTTAACATGGAGACGGACCTGCCCTCCCAGAGGACAGCCTGGCACGTCTGACACCTCAAACCTGTGGATGCTGAAGCAGGACAAAGTCACCTCAGGACGGGGCCTTAGCAAACTGGTGTCCCAAAGAGCTGTTTGCAAAGACAACAAGAAAGCAGGTGTCGTGACTACAGGATTGATGACTCTGGGCTGAAAATTAAAAACACTGTTTAGCATCAGCGTCCCTGTGTCACGTTATCTGCACCAATAGCAATGCCTTCCTTCTGTGATGTCACTGTCCCCTCCCTTTGTCATAAACACCCCTGGCCTTTGTGTCCCCATCGGAACAGTCTGGGCTTCTGCCTGAGTCAGTGTGTTTCGAATAGCTATTCTCATGGATCTCAGATAAACGCTGGCTGCCTGTCATTTCGAAAGGTGTTTTTAAGTGAACATGTTTCACTTAATGAAAACGGAGACCACCAGGGAGTTGCGGGGGTGTCAGGACTGACAATCAGCCCATTGGAATTCAAAATGTTTGGGTACAAAAATTAAAAACTTTAATTACCCCCCCAACCCACCCACCACCACCCAGGAAAAATCAACCAGGAATACTCAGAAAAAAGGCAGGTCTGAGGCTGGCCCTGTGTGTCTGTCTTTCTCTGGGGAACCCTGTTTTCTTAAAAAAGGAGAGGAAAAGGGAGAGAGGATGGAGAAAAGCCAGACGCCCTTGTGAAGGGTGCCCGCTCCCCACTCAGAAAGGCCCATGTCTATACACCATTCACTTCGTAACTACACCCAACTCCTAGTGTCCTGGAAAAGTCTCTTAAACAATAAAAACAAAACACCTCCCGCGTGGTGGGCCAATTCACTCCAAGTGCTAGCGTTATGGACCCACGTCTGACAGATAAATCAAGAACTCATTTATTTCTCGGGTTGACTGAAAGACAAACTATAAAGCGTGAAGAAAAAACACATGACCCAGGAGGAGGGCTGGCCACACACGGGATTAAGAAAAAGGAAGAGACAGACGGCTGGCTCCAGTGACACCCTTTTTTCACCGTGAGTGACGGAAAGTCAGGGAGGTCAAGGAATGTAGACAGGACTGTAGACAGAATGTTTGTGCTGCTACAAAAGTCCAGGAAACTGGGACCTGTCTCCCTGGGTCTGTTTGTCCAATCTGGGAGCAGAGAGGGGACGAGTCTCAAAGCTGGTGCCACTTGTACCCACCTGGCCACCCTTTCCTGGGAACAGTCAGAGCTGAGGTTCTTAAAGTAGTCACGGAATCCCCTTCCTTCGAGGAGAAAGATGGACTAAGCTGCTTTGTTCCACACGTGACTTCCTAAAAACATACACGGCCGGTGACACACAGATCAAACTCTGTGTAGCTCAAAGCCCCAAAAAGTCACCAGCCATTAACATAGAGTGATTCCCGGCTTAACCCTCCATGATTCAATGATACATTGGGAGTTGGGCACGTTAGTGCCCCATAGCTGAGACCAGCCGTGTCTAAACCACACCTACCGTCTGAACAGGCACACAGGATCAAAGACGGGGGGCTGTACCTCTGAAAGAAAGGCAGAGGCTTTAAAAAAAAATAAAAAATAAAACCTGGTGAGGGAAGGAAACTGCCTTGCCGTGTCCCCAAACAGCCAAAGCCACCCACAAGGACCCCCGTGCAGTAAAATTATCCGTGGGGATATTTTAAAATCGATTGTGCCCGTGGTGTTGAGCTGAAAAGGAAACTCAAGAAGCGCTGCCATCACCAAATCTCAATCAGGCCGGCGGTGGTGGGCACGGTGGGGCTCCTTGTGCTGAAAGCAGGCCTTCCAACAAGGGGTCTTGCGCTCACCCCCAAACAAAGTGATTCTGGGGAAACTGGACCCATTAAGGACAGACACCAAAGGAATAGGCTCAGGCCCCCACCCCCACCCCAGCTAAATGGCTCAGAAGAAGGGCGCCCACCGCCTGGACTCTGGCGAGGGGAGGGACGAGACTTCACACCGCTGAAAACAGAAGACGCTAACACCTCTTTTTCTGGTTTTTAATAAGTGTTTGCATGGCGGGCTCCTTCTGAACATCTTTCCCAGACTGTAACAGTTGTCCTTCTTAAAAGCAGGGCTTTTAGGCTCAAGGACGTCTCACAAGCTTCCCAGAGACAAGGGTGCCACTTAGAGTAAAATGTAAACACGTCTTCCTTCCCCACACACCCCACTGGGGCCCCCCCATCCCCACCCTCCCCGGTGTGCTGGGGGAAGGGCGGCAGGGAGCGAGGACGGGACACAAGTGTGCCCCTAAGTAGCCACTTTTCCCGGAGTGACCGCAGACCCTCGGCGGACACCGTGAAGGGCGCGCGAGTGGAATTAATGACTCGGGAAGCGCCCCGTGCCTCCCTCTCCACCCCCGCTGGGGACTTGGCACCTGTGATCCACAGGTAGGCGCTGAAGGCGGCCATGGGGACCTGTCACAGGTCATTCACTTCCCTTTTGCAGGGACACAGTGGACTCCCAGGGGGACGCCCTCTGGCCTCCTGCGGGCTCCCCACTTCCCCCCAAAGCCCCATCTGTGTGTCACTGCGCCACCACCCACGGGGGTGGGGGGTGGGAGGGGCGGTCTGCACAGCCATGCGCGACCCCCAGCGCCGTGGCCCAGGGCGCGCGCTACAGGAAGGCGCCGTCTCGGAGGCCGAACAAGCCGGCGTGGACGGCGTCCCCCAGCGGGAAGACCTGCTCGTGGTCCAGGCCCCACTCGCCCTCGTCCTCGTCCTCGGGCTCGGCCTCCGCCCCACCACGCGCGTTCTCGTACAGGAAGACCTGCTCGTCCACGTGCGCGGGGGCCAGGCGGTTGCGCTTGGCGCTGACCACGTTGGCGGAGGAGCCGAAGAGGCGCTCGGCGCAGACGCGCGTGGCCGCCACGCACCAGTACTTGCGCAGCAGCTGCGGCAGCACGGGAAACAGCGCCAGGCGGTCGGACCACCACTTGAGGGGGTCCTCGTGGAGCCCCAGGACCTTCTGCGACTTGAAGTTGCTCAGTTCCTCCAGCACCTGCGCCTGCCACTCCTCCTGGTCCTCCACGCCCCCCGTGGGGCAGAAGATCTCGGCCAGCATCTCGTTGATGACGCTGGCGGGCGCGGGCGGCGTGGACGCCACCACCAGCTTCTTCACCGGGGGCTCCTCGGGCAGCGCGTAGAGCTTCTCGTCGGGCGGCCGGTAGGTGCCGTCCTTGATCTTGTCCAGGAGACCCTTGGCCTCCTGCACCACCCGGTTCTCCACCTGCTGCCTCTCGAAGGCCGACAAGAAGGGCAGCCTCTTGTAGCGCGGGTCCAGGAAGGTGGCCACGTTGAGAAACATGTCCACCTCGGGCGCCTGCTGGTAGGTCTTGGCGAGCTCCTTGGCGATCACCTCTTTGGCCATGCTGATCTCCTTGGAGTCTGTCTCCTTGATGTTGAGCGTGCTGTTGAGAAGCATGTGCAGCAGAGGTTTCACCATGCTGATGGTGGGGTGCTTGGAGGCCGACAGCATGTCGGCCACTTGCTTGAAGGGCTGCAGCAGCTCCACCAGCCCCTCCACGGTGGCCCACTCGGCCGCCTCCAGCATGAGGTGGTGATTGTTGCTGTCCTCCACCAGCACGCCGGCAATGACAAACTGCTGCTCCTTGAGTCGCTGCAGCATGGCCAGCGTGCTTCCCCACCAGGACACGCGGTCGCTGACCAGCATGCAATGGCCCACGTGTTCCTGCTTCTGCTTCTCGTACAGCATGTACATGGCCACCGCGGACTGCTGGAAGTAGTCCACCAGCTTGCGGCAGCGTGCCAGGAGCCCGCCCAGCTTGGGCAGCTGGAAGGCCTGCCGGATGCCGGCGTTGAAAGAGTGGCCCAAGCACGGCATGTGCACCGAGATGTCCAGCAGGGAACAGGCCTTCACGATGTCCCTGCCGCAGTCCGTCGTGGCCCCCGACACCTTGGCGTTCACGCCCCACTCGATGAAGGCCTCGTACAGCACTCGGGTGATGGTCTCGGCCGCGTTCTCTTCGGGCACCTCGAACGTCTTCAGGCACCGCGAGGTCACAGTGAGGGAGCCGGGGGACCCGCCGCCCAGGAAGTGGGCGGCCAGCGTGACGTAGGTCCTGTTCTGGTTCTCGCTCCTCCACAGGTCGGTGGAGATGCCACACCAGGCCGCGTCGGCGAGCTCCTTCAGCACCGCCTCGCGGACAGCCCCGTACTTCTCCGGGATGGCCTTGGTGCACAGGTACTTCCTGCTGGGCAGCTCGTAGCGGGGCTCGGCCGTCTTCAGCAGGACCCGGAAGGTGGGCTCGTCCACGATGGAGGCGGGGTACAGCCCGTCGCAGATGAGGCCGAGTACAGCGGCCGTCAGCTCCTGCTGCCTCTTACTGTCGTGGCTGTGGGTGGCCTTGGCGGCCAGCGGGTCCTGGGCAGCGGGCTGCGAGGCCTCAGGCTTCAGCTTGGAGAAGGCCGAGGCGAAGGCCTCCCGCATCTGCTCGGTGTTGCTTTTGATGAACTCACAGAACTCGTCGGGGTGGTTCTTCTCCAGGTGGTAGGAGAGGTTGGACGTGTTCCCGGAGTAGGCGATCTGAGCCATGCAAATACGGCAGTAGATTTTCTTCCACTGCAGGATACAGCCCTCGGCGTTGGTGTCAAAGCCAAAATACTTCCACACTTTGCTCTTGGCACGGGGGTGGGCCACCAGCTTGAGGTCCGTCGGGGAGCCGTCCAGGCCTTTGGCCTCCATCACGGTGTCTGCGCCGGGGCCGGCCGGCAGCGTGCCACTCAATCGTGACCACCTGCTGAGAAGCAGTGAGACAAACAGCATGAGAAGGGACCCAGGCAGGCAGACAGCGAAGAGTGGACGGGCGGCGCCAGCAGCTGGGCTTTGACACACAAGGCAGAGGGACCCCACAGGCAGCCTTTCCTGGCCTCCGTGGCTTTGGCAAAGTGGAAGGGAGCATCGGACACATGGGCACGTGCTTCCGTCCAGGTCAGTCCTACACACGGGGCGACTCCACACGTCTGAGGACACGTGTTTCTTTGACTGTCTTTGTGCTGCTCACAGCTCTCCCCTCACCTCAGTGGCTGACCATCCTAGGAGAGCCACCCACCCAGCAGCAGCACCAGGCGGGCCATCTCTGGGGACACTGCATTGACAAGCACCCTGCCAGCCCAAGACCCACCACGACCTGACACCTCGTCACAAGCAACATCACTCGCCACCTGAGGTTCCTCAAACGCATCAACGCAGCAAAAACGAGATCGTAACGTGGCCCACCCAAGCGGCCTTCGAGTTAGCTTAAGAGGCACTAAAGCATTTTTTTAGTCGAATGTCACGTTTGAAAATGATGCCGTTTGGAACGTCCTCTATGGTGAGCACAGGCCCATCCGTGATCTGTAAGCATATTGGGGTAACATGGATTTCCCGATTCTGGAACATCTTGAGGTGTCCCCGTGGACAGTCACGCCTGAGTGCAGAAAGCCACATTTCCTGTGCATAGATACAAGGCACCACCCCCTCTGAGCCAGGTTTTCACGACCCGGGAGCCAGCTCCCTGCGTTGCCTGTCGCTGACGGCCCCACACGCCGTCCCTCTGACTCACCCATCAGGGCTGGGGCGACCAAATGGGCAGCTGGGTTTTTTTGAAAGGTGTCTATTATGTGTGCAAGCTTTCGAACAGCAGTACACATCACTCAGGGGGTTAGATAAGAAATTGTACCCACCAGGCATTTCCTGAGTGTTGGGAATCTGTGCAGAGCCCAATCTTGATAGCAATTATAGTGGAATGCACAGTGTCCCCCCAAAAACGTGTCCTCCTAGAACCCAGAAGCTTGGCGTTATTTGTAAAGAGTCTGTGCAGATGGGACCGAGTGAGGGGTCTGAGGTGAGGTCATCCTGGATCAGGGGGCCCTGAACCCAATGACAGTGTCCTCATCAGAGACAGAAGAGGAGGGACACAGACACAGAGGAGACGCCACGTGGAGATGGAGGCAGAGATGGGAGGGAGGCGGCCACCAGCCCGGGGACGCCTGGAGCCCCCAGGAGCTGGAAGGGGCAGGAGGGACCGTCCCCTGGGGCCTCCGGAGGAAACATGGCCCTGGGACAGCTGACCTCAGACTCCTGGTCTCCAGACAAGGATGCGTTTCCATTGTTTTAACCCTGCATTGTGGTCATTGCCGTGGCAGCCCCGGGACACTGACACCTGCTTTCTTTTCAGCATCAGGATCATGGATTAAGGATTTCCCAGAGTCGCCTGTCACCAGGCCCTTCTTACAGGGCAGTCCCAGCATCTCAGGGGGACTGTCCCCAAGACCCGCTCAAGGTCCCTTTCTCATGGCTGTAAGAGCTCCTGGGCTTTCTCCGTGCACTTGGACCAAGAAAACAAATCACCAGAGACAGAACGAACAGCCGACTGGGGAACTACCTCCCCCGTCCCCGCCATGCACCTTGTCATTCAGGAGAGCCAACACCCAAACACACAGGCCACTGTCCCCCACCCCGAGATTTTGTGTGTTTTTTCATTTTGGAGAAGAGAGATGTTTTGTCTGTGAAAACATGAGGTTCCTGGCAGTAACATGAGAACACCTTGTTATTGTTATTTTAGATACAGTTTTAAGTATTTTCAAAATAGTTTTCAATGTCTGTGTGAGTTTCCAATTAGAGCAAATATGGATAGGGAAATGCCCCATCAAGAAAAGCTCATGGCGGGGGGGGGTGGGGTCCTCATTTTTAAGAGTCAAGACACCCTGAGATTACGAAGTTTGAAAATGATTTCACCTTCCTGTAGCCACTGGTCACACCTGCTCACAGGTGCACAAAACTAACAAGAATTCACTTTCTCCTTATGAGTTTTTAAAAACCCTATCATTTGAAAACTAGGATCCCTCCTGAAATAGCTGACATATTTTGGGCTGGATATTCACTGTCCAGTGCGGCATTTACAGTTCACTTTCCTATTTACAAAAGAATTCAGGAAAATCCCTTGCACTCCAAGAACGGGACTCTCAAAACACACTCGTCAACTCCCTCGCCTTTTCACAACTCACGCATGCATCAGAGAAATTTAAGTGGTAATACACAATACCTCTGTTCACCGTGGCAGGTAGAGGCTTCCGTGGCATAATTTTCAGCCGTTTTTAGGCCAATGCCTGAGTTTCGATGTCACGTTGGGGTATTCGGTGCACCAATTAAACCACGTATTTTAAAATGTTGACCAAAAGACCCGCCTCTGTGGGGGCCACCTGGATACAGTCTTAGGAACGCAAAGGTTTTAGAAACTGGACTCTCTCATCAGAACTCTTAATTTGCTTGTCCACCGTCTTTACCAAGGCAGAACACATTTCAAGAAAAGCTGCCATTCTGGGGTGAGGTGCATTGAGTACCTTCTTCCTCCCCTTCCTTCACACAGGCTCAGTGGAATCACGCTGATGCCTGCCACACGTGGCCCGCTTTATGAAGCAGCTAGGAGCAGACTCAGTTTCCCCCATGAGAACAAACTTAAGCTACTGCCAATCTGCCATGGGTGACCGGACGTCTCTGTCCAAAGTTCAAGGGTGAAGTCCACAGAGGAGCCAATCGGAGACAGGTTAAAAGGCAGAAGACCGGTGCCACCTGGGACGCCGGCCACCAGCAGACAAATGGGAAAGACACTCTTCGTCCAGTATCTAAAATTACGTCTGACCCAACAGACAGGTCCTGGCCGGCTCGGGGGAAGCCGACTGACTAGTGACATTCACCGTCATAGAAAATGACCCTCTCTGGAGTACACGTAACAACGATTCCGTTGCCAGACCCTGGACTTGTCTTTTTTTTTTTTTTAATCAACAAGCAGAAAGGCCACACAAGCTCTCAGTGTTAATAAACACGGAGATGGGCTGGGCTCCCAGGCAGGTGAGCAGAACCTGTCTGAAAACGGACACAAAACCCAAGGTTTCCCCCAAGTTTACATGTTCTTCACTGTTTACAAAAGATTGTGTGGGGACTGATAAGAAGGGGGTGGGGGAGGGGAGAGGGGAGGAGGGAGGGGAGGGAGAGGGGAGGGAAGGAGGGAGAGGGGAGGGAAGGAGGGAGAGGGGAGGGAAGGGAGGGCAGGGGGTGGACAACTTGCATAAAGGGGGTCCAATACATGGAAACGGATGGAAACTATTCTTTGGGTGGTGAGCATGCCACGGAGTAGACAGACATTGAATTATAATGTTGTACTCCTGAAATTTAATGTCACTAACCCATGTCACCTCAACGGACTAAAAACGGTTTTGCATAAACGGCACGTGCTCGCCTCCCAAGCCCCAGGTACAGGCTGGGTCGTACCCCACTCTCTCTCCCGTTCTAATCGCTGCCACTGTGTTGGAAACCACCAGCATTCAGTTTAGCACAAAACTGAAAGCTTAGCTCCCATCAAACTTAAGGACTTCTCTGCCTGGGTGGAGATTTGGAAGGTGGAGCTCCCTCAAAAATACCAACTTCCGCTCAGGGCTGCAGTGTGACCCAGGAACGCCCCTTCCCGGGAATAATAGAGGAATTCGGAAGTATTTTCACAACAATAGATGCGATTGGCCTTCGCTGTCATTTCACCCCAGGCTCTCCGCGGCGTTTCCCGGGGGCTACAGTGTGAAATATGCGGCTGTGTCCTCAGGCCGGACAGTAACCAGATTTGCTACAAGGTAACCCAGTGCGCTTCCCACCGCATACTTTGTTTTCAGAAATACTGATTTTTTTCTTCCCCTACTAGTCAAATGCGCCTATGTCCCCATATGCTTGCGTGATGACTCCCTGCCAACCAGCACGGAAAGCGAAGCTCACAGGTTCTGGGTTTTCCTCCTAAAGCTGCAATTACGGATCGATTCTGCGCACGTGCACCCACAGGCAGGGTCGGGGTTCCCCCGCCTGTTTCGCAGCGTGAACGCGTCCTCATCCCGGGAAGTTGGAGAGGGGTGACTCGCTGGGTCTCTAACGGGAAACAAAGTTGCCACTGAACGGAAGTGGCCTCCCTCCCCGACCTCCCTGGCGCCCCCAAGGCCGCAGAAGCCACCCCCAGGCCCCGCGCGCGCTAGGCCCGTGTACCCGACCCAGGCGGGGACCCAGGCCCCGGGGCTCGGTCACAACCCCACCCCCGGCGCCAGAAGAGCAGCCTGAGAGCTGGGCCCCAGGGATCCCGGGCACCAGCCAGTGGTAGGGGCTTCCCGGGGCGAGACCCGGGCCCAGGGCAGGCGGGCGCCCGGTGCTGGGGGAGGGGGGGTGCACGACCCCCACTTGCGCACCCAGATCGGCCCCCTCTCCCCGGAGCGCCCTGGAGTCAAGGTCACGCGGGCCCAGCGCGCCCCGAACCGCCGCCCCACGCCTCGGAGGGGGGGCCCCCAACCGCCCCACCCGCCCCGTACCCCGTGTCCCCAGCGCTGACCTGGCTCCACGAAGCCCCCGAGGCACCGTCTCAGCAGCTGCGCCACGATCACTGCCGCGCCCGCCGCGTACACGCGCAGGGCCGCCCGCGCCGCAGACAAAAGCGACATGGCTGCCCCGCCGCCACCGCTTCCGCGCCTGCCAGGGACTTGCGGCGCCGGACGGAGGCAAGGGCGGCGGAAACGCGCCTCGGCCCCGCCCCACCCGCCCCTGCCCGGGACCCGCCCCTGCCCGGGACCCGCCCCCACCTGCCCCTGCCCGGGCCCCGCCCCCACCTGCCCCTGCCCGGGCCCCGCCCCTGCCTGCCCCTGCCCGGCCCTGCTCCTGACTCGCCTGGACCGGACCCGGGTTACTGCCCCCACCCCGCCCCGCCCTGCCTGGACTGAACCCGGGTTACCACCCTCCCCACCCCCCAACCCCTCCCTGCCTGGACCTGACCTGACCCCGGCACTACTCCCACCCCAATCCCCCAGGGTATGGACACCCCCACCCCCCTGACACGCCCCCTACCACTGGACCCCGCCCCTGACCACGATACTGTCCCCACCCACCCGCACGACCTCGGTCCTCCAACCCCACAGGCCACGGACCACCACCCCCACCCCACGGGGACGCGCCCCATAGCACCGGACTCCATCCCCGACCCCCACACCCTGTAACGGGCCCCTGCCCAGACTCGCCGCCTACCACCGACCCCCACCCAGGACCATGGGACCCACGCTCTTACCCCACCCGCTCCCGAGCCCCCCCTACCACGGGACCACTCCTTGGCTAGGAACACGCTCTATCAGGGGACCCCCACCCAGACCCTGGCCTGGACGACAGAAACTCGTCGGGATCTGAAGGACTGCTCAGGGACCACAGACCACCCCCTGCCCAGGCCATGGACCCTCACCCAGCTCCTCACCGAGGCCGCAGGGACCCTTGCCAGGACTGGAAAATCCCCACCAGGACCCTTATGGACCCCCCCACCCAGACTCTCATGGGGACACCTACAGGCCCCTGCTATAGATTACAGCTATGACCCTCCCACACACGCATCTCCCCACACTTTTGTCCAAAACCCCCACCCAGACCCCTGCTGGAACCTCAGTCCAGACTCCCAATCAAGCCCCACACAGACCCCCAACCCAAAACACCACCCGGAGATCTACCAGACCCCTTGTGGTCCCCAAACCGGGCACTGCAGACCCCACAAGCACCTCAATACCTGCTGGGACCTTGGACCACCCCCCCAGTTTTAACATCCACTGGACTCCAGACCAGCATCCCTCACCCACACCAGCAGGGAGCCTCCAAACCCTGCCAAGGTCCAGGACCGCTGCCCCTGCTAGAACCCAGGACCCCACACTCTTTCACACACCCCCAGAACCCTAACCCCCACCCCCATGAAAAAGAAACCCACCAAGCTGCCTGCAGAGGAAACTAGCTCAGCACTAGGGGCGCCCCCAGGGTGCTGGCAGCGCTCTTCCGCTGAGGCCACCTGGAGTGGGCCCCAGCGCCCATGTAAGACCATACGCTACAGACGTGCTGGTCGCACCTGAGGCTGGCTTCCTGGCATGCAGGGTGCTATGCAGGGTCTCTAGTCCCGCACCCCGCACAAGAACGCTGGATATGGCTAGGCCAAAAAGGCACACCCACGGAGCCATAGATAGGGGAGCCATACCACTATAGTCCCGCTGGCGGCTGGGTTGGAGACACAGGAGGCAGGAGCCACACAATCCGTAACCCGCCGTCCATTTGTCTCTGCCAACCAACCTCACTTGCTAACTGCAACCCGCCGTGGTAACTGCAGTCCGCGCTTGCTAGTTTAGCCACGGCAGTTTATGTGGCCAATGGCTAACTGGTTACAGCTGACGGCCATCTAGCCACAGCTGATGGCCATGCAATCATACTGCCCGAGCCAGCACCTTTCCACGTGAGGCCGAGAGCCTGGAAACTGCATTCTTGGTTCTGTCCCCACACTCCACCCTCCAGGGTCTCGCCTCACAATCTACGCGACAAGTGTCTTCCGCAAAGGGCCCTGTGCGAGGAGCCTGGAGGTGAATGCAGTATCCTGGACAAAGTCAGGCTCTCTGGGCACAGCCAGGGTTTCTCAGGGCACCACCAGTCCTTCTGGGCACGGCCAGACTTCCTGGACTTCTTAGGGTACCACCAGTCTCCCCGGACACAGGTGGGGCCTCTCAGGGCACTGCCACTCTGGGCACAGCCAGGGTTTCTCAGGGCACCGCCTGTCTTTCTGGGCACAGCCAGACTTCCTGGGCTCAGCCAGGGTTTCTCAGGGCACCGTGCTGGAACAATAGTGGCTCACAGTCAAGGTGCTTACATATTCTCGATGGCGGCCGGTCAAGACACAGGAAGCAAACATCCACTGGTTCCACTGCATGGTGGTACGTTCCCAAGCAAACAGTCAAGCGGTCCATTAAGTCAGGGATGGAAGGCAATTCCCCATAGTCCACAGTCATTTGCCAGGGCTGTGCACCAGCCCCACAACGTGTGCCTCTCTGCTGGGCGAGGGCACCAAGTCCTCCCAAACTGGGGCTGAGGGCCTCAGCAAGCACTTCCCAGCCCACAGGGCCACAATGACCTTTGCTTTCTCCAGCCTATGTTGGTTGGGGAACCGTCCACATCTTCCCACCCCTCCACGGGGGTCCAGCTCTCCAGCAGCTGCTCCTCCTGGTCTTCCTGAGACTGAGTGTTCATACGCACAAACTGCTCCACCGCCCTTCGGGGAGCTTTGGCCGGCACCGTACCCTGCTCGCTGCGCCATTAGTCACGCGGGGCAGCCTGCGGGGTCTCTGCTCCCGCTCCCCACGTAAGAACGCAGGACATGGTGAGGCCAAACAGAAACACCCACGGAGCCATAGGTAGGGCAGTCACCACTATATTCTCGCTGGCGGCTGGGTTGGAGACACAGGAGGCAGGAGCCACACTGTCCGCAACCCGCCGTCCACTTCTCTGCCAAGCAACCTCAGTTACTAACTGCAAGCCACGCTTGCTGCTCTAGCCCCGGCAGTTATATCAGTGGCTAATGGCTAACCGGTAACAGCCGATGGGGAACTAGCCACAGCTGACGGCCATCCAATCACAGTTGATGGCCATTTACTACCTGAGCCAGCACCTTTCCACGTGAGGCCGAGAGCCTGGAAACTGCTCTCTGGGGCTCTGTCCCCACACTTACAAAGGACCCCTCTGGCCTTTGCAACGCTCTGTGGTACAGGTGAGGAAAGTGAGACCGGGAAGTGTGTCCATAATCCCCGGCGAGACCAGGGTAGCAGGCTTCCCTGCGTGGGCAGGATCTCCCAGGTGTTCCATATCTGCTTAGCTGTGCCCAGCAAAGAGTTATCAGGCGTTTCCCAGTAGCTGCCACCCCTCTCCCCCCTACAGGATTCCCATAAGAGGCCCTGGTGTGTTGGATGTGACGTTGTGGCCCACATTCTCAGAGTCAGAAGGACCCAGAGCAAGGGACGCCGCCTGGGAGCAGTGGGGGTGACCTCTGTGCTGGCCCGCCATGCCCCTCCCCCTGGGACAAGTGGAATTTCTGGTTTGTCCGTACAAAAATGCAAACCGACAGGCCGATTTTCCATGGATGCCCAGCCACGCCTGCTCACGGATGGGGAGAGACTGAACACCCCTCCTCTCCTCCTGCCCCATCTCACATCCAGGTCAAGGTCTCACAAGGTCAAACTCTAGATGTCCACCCACTGGGGACGGTCTGCAGGAGGCCGTCTGTAGGCTTGTCTGCGTCGTGGGCAGAATCTCGTTTCTTTGCCGTTGTGGGGCCGAGGTGCCATTTCCTTGCCGGCTGGTGGGAGGGCAACCCTGAGCTCCTGAAGGGCTCGCTCTGGTCTGGGCAGGTGTCCCCTGCATGACACACTTGTCCCAGCCACTTCTGTAGCTGGTCCTGCCCCGGCTGGTTCAGACTCAGGCAACGATTGCCAAGGCAGAGTAGATATTTTGCAAGTCATTGGGATTCTCGTTCTCTCAGTTTAGAGAACCTCCCACCTCCCCACCCCTCAAAGGTCACAGGTGAGAAAGGAGACATAAACTGAATCCTTAGCAGGAAAACATCCCATCTGTTTTAACAGCCTGGGAGAAGCTGATATGGCCACGTGGGACAGCCCCCACCAGCGAAGGTGTTTTTCCTGGGGCAGCTAAGTCACAGACGCGTGTTCATTTGTTGACGTGTTTATACATATAGCTCGCGCCCGACTTTCTTCTAAAATGGCCATGGCATCGAGAGCTGACCATAACGTCTGGACCCCCTTTTAAAAAAAAAAAAAAACTCCTTCTAGACATGCACGAACACATACTTCCCCCAAAGTAAGCCGTTTCCGAGCTGAGTTAGGTGATTCGTTGTGTGATCAGGGCAGTTTCATCGCACGTGATTTGGGAACCACGGACATGGGTTGGATGGAGAATCGGACAACGTGTTCAGGTTAGTGTCAGAGGCAGCCGTCTTCGCACAACCACCCTCAATGAGGGTGCCACGTGCACGCTCACGGGCGGGACCCCAAAACCTCCCTCAGGTTTGGTGATTTGCTAGGATGACCCACGGAACTCAGGGAAGACCTATACTTACGGTGACCATGGTGCTACCAGTTTAGATACAAATTAGGACCGAAGAAAGAAACTCAATAGGGCAAAGTCTGGGAAGCGTGTGTGTCTTTTGGACAGTCAAGGACCTCCGTTGTTATTGTTCTAGGGTGTCCTGAGTATCTATTAGGGTTTCAGTATGTAGACATGATCCATTGATCCATCGCGGGCCTTCACGGTTGGTCCGAGTCTGTAGCCCGCACTCCGTACCCCGGAGGTCAGGCTAGCTCACGTGATGAGAACCCCCAGCCCCCTATTCACGTGGTTGGTGTTTGCAGAGGGGCCCAGCCGCCATCCTGAGCCACCGCATTAAGCGAAACTACCTAGGGCCTCACGCAAGCCTCCTCATTAGCTTAGGCCATCAGGGTTCACCCTGAGTAACCAATACACGCCTGTCACTTGGGAAATTCCACGGGTTTACGGGTCACGTTCCAGGAGCTGGGACGAAAGCCTGACCGTTCTTTGGAAGTCAGATTCCTTAGTATGTTATAATAAAGGGGACGCGTACCGAGAATGTAGGAAAGTGGGGAGACCCTGCGGGCCAGTAGTCAAGATAGACGCAGGTCCAGGCCCACGGTGGGTGTCAGGAAGCGTCTCTGGACGGACTGGGGCTAAGACCAGATCAGGAATGATGGACGGGTGGGACACAGACCCCCACACACCCAGGGCTGACGTCGTCCACTGGCCCGAGCTTGTCTGAGTGTCAGAGGGTGAGAAGCTGACCAGGTCATAACACATGCTTGGGTCTGGGTCCACGTTTCTTCCCTTTTGCTCCTCTCTTTGACGTTTTGTGACAATCAAAATTGTGTTTGCATCTAATATGCTCTCCTTTCACACACAAAAAAATTTCCCCCCTGTGTAAGTAGAGCCACGTCACTCAACCATCAGCTAGAGAGACACAGTGACGGGGGTCTGTGAACTGGGCAATGAAAATGCTTTCCTTTCTTTTAAAACGAAGAGAAACAACGCAAATAGAACTCGGCCGGTACCAAGTTCATGTTCGTACTGACACAGTTGTAAAATATAATGTTTCACGTATTTTTTTAATGGACGATGGGGGCCATGAAGACGGAACAGCCGTGGGCCATAACTTACCCTATCCGTGCGTCCCCCACCCCCATCCGCACAAGGTCTGTCGTCAGCGTCCCCTCACAGAGCCTCCTGGGTCTTTCCCATGGTGACGGTCACGCTCAAGGGTCCAGGGGTCAGGATAGGATGTGAGCCCCCATAAGTGATGGGAGGCCGTGTCCATCCCCCACTGAGAAGCGATGAAGGTGGCAGACCCCCAACCACCTGTAGGCCCCTAGAGGGACAGGTGCACACAGCAATAAACGCCCATCACGCTAAAGTTTTGCTCCCATTGGGGCCTCCAGCCCTGGTTTGAACATCTGAATGTCACCTGTATCTGGCCCTTGTGCCTGGGGGTCCCCCTGCCATGCACCGTGACCCAGGGTCTCGGTGAGTTGAGGCCACGTCCCACGTCACCACAGCCCGGGCGGCTTAAACAACACTTACTTCTCAGACAACATTGGGGACTGGGCTTCCAAAGGGTCACGGTGGCCAGAGTGTGTCCTGGTTTTCCAACGGCTGGATCTTTTCTATGTGGGACAAACGCAGAATTTGGAAGAGGCCTGCGTGAGCATGAAGAAAAGAAATCAATAAGTGGCATGGAGAGACTCGCCGGTCAACCTTTAAGCAGAGACAGAGCAGCAGCCTTTCAAACCAGGAAGCTTCTCGAGAGGGAATGTAAACTCGGATGCCGGGTTCTGGGCGTATGTAACGTGCCTTCCTGTTCCTCATTGTATCTGCCTTCGTATCGCTGGGTTCATTATTTGAGCCTGCCGTCCCGAGCATGCGTCTGAAGGGCCTGGTTTTTTTAATTGAACAAATAAATTATTCATCTTCGCTTGTGTTCTGTTCCGAGTGTCTTCCTGGAGACCGATGAAAGCTAATTTACATAACACATCCGTAGCCTTTGCATGTCTCTGCTTGCTGGGAAAAGGGGCACATCCAAACTCAACTTTCGCTTTGTTTTTGTGGGGTTTTTTTTTGGGGGGGGGCATTTAAATCTTGTATTGTACAAGGCGATGTGTTTTAAAAGGTAAAGAAGCACATCCACAGATGCATTTGTTTCTCCTCTGATACTGTGGTTCGTGGCGAACGTGGGCCCGCCCCTCAAATTTCTGCAGGATTTTACGCAGGGACTGGTCCCCACATGGATGCTGACGGCACAGCCAGGCATCGTACGCTGGGAAGAAACCCTGGAACGTTACCATCCAGCGTGGCAGGGCACCCAATACAATAAAATAACCCCTCGATTTGGAGACTGGACGTCTTCTGAAGTGTTAGTCAACTTCCAACCATCAGATGACGCTGCTGTCGGGTCATGTTTCTTATTTTTATTAAAGGACAAAATTCAGCAGCTCCTCTGGGGGCAGGGTCCTGGGTTCCATGGGCTTTTGTGGGGTGGGGGACGCACCAGGAAAATGGGGTCTTGGTTGCAGATGAGCCAAAGGGTCTGGGCGTGCGGCAGTAGAACAAGCAGGGGGCACCCACAAATCAGGGACCTCACAAATGAGGAGTCACCCCCACTCAGAGCAGGAGCAAAGATGAAGTAGCAACTCTGTGCCTTTTCAGCTGAGCAGGAAGGAGAGCGAGCCAGGGCACCTCTCTGATGAGTCTCTGAAAGAGCTCGGCTGGGGACTGTGGGGGGAGGTGCGGGGGCTGGGGGATCTCATGTGAGCACAACGGTGTGGAGAGGAGGGTGTTGTCCATCTCGCCACCACTGGACCTAGGGATCAGGGTCGTCTTCCTTCAGAAACCCTTGGTGCCTGCCCCAACGGGCCGCCCACGGCACCAAAACAACGGCATGGTCTCCAGGTGTGGGCAGACACCCAGGTGGTGAAGATACGGCAGAGCGAGAGGGAGATGAGAGCCAAGACGTAAAAGCATGACGACTGTGGCTTCCCCATTCTGCAAAGGACAAAGGCCACTGTGGCATCGCGACCTTCAACATATGAGCCAAGGTCACACACCGTGCACGGCCTGCAAGGACAACCGCAAACGCGGAAGAAAAGTCAACACGTGCAAGCATTTCCGCCCCCCCCCCCACCTTTTCCTGTCGTTTAAAAACATGATTTTACATTTTATTTCTCACCAAGCTCTAAGTGAAGGGTCTCCCCTCCTGTACTTCACACACCTTCGGTCTCAGCCAAGGGTCTGACAAGCAGATCCGTTGGTTGGTTTGCCACTGGGATGTCCAGCTCATGCAAGGACGTATCGTTGGTCATTTCGATGGGAAGCCTTGAAGCTGGCTGACGGGCCTGTCTCCTGGCCGCCTCCATTGCATCGTCTGCAAGGATTCACAGAGGGCCTCACGCTCCCGGAGACGGAGACGGCGTGTCCAGCGTGGGTTTTTTTCCCAGTTGGCGGAAATTGAGTTGGTAACGATTCCTGGGTGCATCCATTGAGCCCCGACTATCGTGCTGTGTGCTCCACATCTTGCATTTTCCATCCCCCTCGGAAGAGATCTAGCCTCTCCTCTGGCCCACATTTAGCGTCCTCGTTGGGAAGGGAAGGCTGAACAGGGAAGCCTCATTCCACAAGGTGACAGTGAGCCACTTAGGGTACCTGCCTCCTACCGGCTTGTTCAAGCGCCCCGCTGGGCAAAGCTAACCGAACTCCTCCCGTGGAAATTCCTATCCCACCCACGCCTTCAACTTTTTATTTTTATTTTTGACACTAGCCCTGGTGTGTTGAGAGCGTTTTTCACCCTCATTCCAAGACCTTATTGGTGTGGAGAAAGGGGAGCCTTTTCGGGATTTGCAAGGAGTAGGAGAGAGATGTACCATTGTGTGACTTAGGAAACTCATTAAAAAAAAAAAAAACAAAACAAAAAAAACAAGCATGCTTCTCTAGAATGACACAGTATTTGAAAACCTAATTATCACTTATTTTATTCTGAGCCGCGTCCCGCTGGTCTGCTATCTATTGGTACTTTAATAGTATACCCCGTTTCGAATGCAACAATAATTCAACCTTTAAAACCCTGACACGACAAAGCTTGGCATTAGAATAAAGTCGAACAAGGAGAAATTCTTTCATGGGATCTTTGCATGTCTTTCTCTTCTAATAGAAGGGATTTCTGTATCTGCCTTCCTCCTCCGTTATTTTATTTTTTCCTAATATAAAGTCATTCCTTGTGCTGTCTCGAATTCCTCCTAAAGTGGCATCTTTCTCTGTCCCATCCAGCATTCTTTTTGCTTTTCATTGTAGTTGTTCATTTTTTTTCTCCCCCGAGAAGCTGTGTTTCTCTCCTGTTTCCCAAACCCGGTCTCACGGTTTGGGAATTTTTGTTTCATTAGAGTTTATCCCTCCGAAGCCCCGTTTCCCCCCATGAAAGGAGTTCTTGCCATGTGCCCACCGGCGGCTCTGTCCACGGCCTCGGGAATGGGGCTGTTTGAGCAGGTGCCCCGGGGCCGTCCCACCTTGGTGGCTGGCGGTCTCCTTCCAACAGCGTCTTAGATCTGCTCCTCTAAGCTGCAGTTTCCCAGGACGCCTCTTTGTTTTGTGACACCTTCCACTTCGACTCGGCTTTTCTTTCTTTCTGTTTCTAATAGAAGAAACGGCAGAGCACATAGAACTGAGAACTCAGCTCGCCTCGGTATAAATATTTGACCTGGATCCACACAAGATACAGAGGTGCGGTGTTCCCAATGTATTTGGACACTCAGGGAATTCGTAATCCCCTCGCCCCCCGCTCCCAATGCCCGCGTGAGATGGGAGAACAGGACATGGCACCATGTGTGGCCCAGGTGCTGCCATTTTGGCTTCTCTGCTGACTGTCCCCCCTACGATTTGTCAAGCTTGCCTTGCTAGCTCATGGCCACGGACAAAATCCACTGGAGGTAAATTACACCATCATCCCCCTTGACTGGGACTTCAGACACGGCTGTTAGAAATTCTGAAAGACACAGCGCGCCTGCAGCTTTCGTAGCACGTGGTTTGCAATCACCAGCTGCGGCCAGAGGTGGGTGACCTCCACGCCCTGTCACTTCCAGAAGCCTCGGTGTGTGGCTGTGTGATCGTCGGAGAGAAGTGTACAGAGGGCCAGAGCGTCAGGCTTTTCTGGTGGTTGGCAGCCCTCCCAGAAGGACCCGTGACCCCCCACCTCTCACTGTTCACAGCAGGCTCTTCTCCCCACCCTGTGGACATGAGGGCACCTGTGTGTTTCTTGGAACTAATAGAACGTGGCAAAGATGATTGGATGCCGCGTCCCTTGCTGTGCTATGTAAGGCTGTCCCTTCCCTCTTGCTGGCACACTGTCCGCTTTGCAGCCTCTGAAGGAAGCCACTGGTCAGGGAGGACGGGACGGGGGGCTCCCCCCAACAGCCAGACAGGACACAAAACCCTCGTTCGGAAAAACCACAAGGAACCCAGCCCTGCCAACAGCCATGTCACGTGGAAGCAGACCCTCCCAACACCCCAGGGGAGACCCCAGCCCTGGCTGATACACAGCTGAGCTGCACCCCAAGATCCCATGCCACAAGTCCACACGAGCACGTGTGTCAATCACGGTCTCGTTTGGCTGGTGTTGGTCTGTTTAAACCGAGTCGGACGCGACTAGACCTCTCCCTGCATTTCAGCTGTCAGCTCGCCAGCAGACATCCCTGGAGAGGTGGGTGCTGGCGGGTGGCCTGGCCCAGCCAGCGATGACGCAGAATCATGCCGGTGGCCCCGTGCCAGCCCCGCTCACCTCCAGGTTTCTCTGGAGCAGGGAAATTGAATTTGGCATTTCATTAACACTCACAGGTTGGCGTTTCATTGTTGTTGTTTTGTGGGGGGTTTTTTGGTCGCTGGTAGGAAAAAAAACCCGTTCGTTAATGCAGAAAAAGTCGTATG
Source organism: Rhinolophus sinicus (assembly GCF_036562045.2). Taxonomy (NCBI): domain Eukaryota; kingdom Metazoa; phylum Chordata; class Mammalia; order Chiroptera; family Rhinolophidae; genus Rhinolophus; species Rhinolophus sinicus. The sequence continues at coordinate 6,341,599 of NC_133768.1, read as the reverse complement.
TTTTGCGAGTGGAAAAATACCGCAGACACACACACACACACACACACACACACACACACACACACTGCAGTCCTTTAACTGTATGTGTTGAGGGACTCAGGAAAGTGTCAGCTCAGCCTACCTGAGAGTCCTCCACGTTGTAGGTCGGGGGCCAGCAAAGCTTATGTATTCTTATCACCTGCGGCTTCAAGCTGGGAACGGGGCTGCAGCCGGGAATGTCTGTGTCCCAGGTACAGACAGCACCTCCTGAGGTTATCAGCTCCCGCTACAGCCCAGGAGTTCTGGGCTGGGGGGCTGCAGGGTGAGCTCTCGGGAGCCGGGAAGGGAAGGAAACAGTAGGAAACAGGGCAGGTTAGGAGAGAGCGCCCAGCAAGGGGACGGGGAGGGGGGAGAATCCCTGCGGCAGTCAATTCAGCCAGACCCCACGAGGAGCCTTGCACCCCACTGAGCTGGTCTCTCATGCGGGGGGTCCGTGTGTGCTGGCCGCCCCACGCCGGGCCCGTGTGGGGTGACCTCCCAGGCGAGGCAGCCCCCACTGCACTGAGCCTGGTTCTGGGATGTTAGCAGTGGAGACGCATCGCATCTGGGAAATGGGTGCGTCCTTCCATTTAAGGGGAACCAGGAGCGACACACCCAGCACAGCTCTCTGGAAAATCCTTGCACCAGGGCCTGTCGTGTCCCTTTATTATTATTATTATTATTAGGGGAATATTAGGGAACAGTGTGTTTTTCCAGGACCCGTCAGCTCCAGCTCAAGTTGTTGTTTTCAATCTAGTTGTGAAGGGCGCAGCTCACTGGCCCACGTGGGGATTGAACCGGCGACCTTGGTGTTATGAGTGCGGGGCTCTAACCATGGAGCCACCCGGCCGGCCCTGTCATGTCTCTTCTGTCCTCTAGTGGTTCTTTGTGTTCATGACGCCCCACCTTCGGCACCCACCCTGCTTCATGCCGCCCCTCTCACCATCGGCACGCTTCGAAGGAGCTGGCCTGGCCCTTGTCCTGCCTCCCTGTGCTCCTGCAAAATGAGGACCGGGTCTCGCGGATTGGACCACATCCTGACACATGGTGGTCCTCACCCCACTCACTGCCCATTGCAAACTCATCAAACAGAAGCATTTGTTACCCCCCTAAACTTTTCCCCTTTCGTTGGGTGATGGTGAATCGCATGTGTCCACTCGCCTGGGCCACGTGGGGCCCAAACATCTGGTGAATGGTGGTTCTGGGGGTGTCTGTGAGGGTGTTTCCAGACGACATCAGCATTTGAATCAGTGGACTGTGTAAAGCAGATTGCCCTCCCTGGCGTGGGTGGGCCTCGTCTAATCAGGTGAGGGTCCGAATGGAATAACCACAGGAAGGGGAAGAATTCTCTCTCTCTACCTGACTGAACTGGGGCATGTCCTCTTCTGCCCTGAGATTGGAACTTACACCATCAGCTCTCCTGGGTCTCCAGGTTGCAGACAGCGATCATGGGACTTCTCAGCCTCCATCACCATGTGAGTCAATTCTATCAGTTTCCTGAAATGTAAAATGCTGATTAGAAAATGTGACTAGGTCCACCTGGCAAACAAAACGTTTCCAGGAATTATAGGCATGGCTGCTCCCCCAATGCGGAGGTCACCAAGGTTTTCCTGAAGGTGCCGAAAGGTAAATCTTCCAGAGTTTGTAAGCTAAAGGGGAAAACTAGGGGCCTTATGTAGGTTACATTTAAAATGGAACCACTTAAAAATGTAAAGACCGATCTTAGCTTACGAGCCGTATAGGAGGCCGTCCAGATGCTGCTGAAATTTCACCTCCTGCAGACATACTTCCAAATAAATCCTTCCTGATTCTCATATGTCCTTTACACCTAATTTGGTCGTCACTGGCGATGTAATTTGTGTTACGCTGGCTTTTTCTTTTATCATTGTGAGTGATTTTGTACCAGGCAGTTGGTTAGACACATAGCAGCCAAAACAGTTTGCACAGAGCTGGCACACATTTCCTAGACACCAAATAATTCAGGAAATTTGGTTTCTGAATCCCGTACATTTCACAGATCAAAAACTCCCAGGAGGTGAGTGAGGAGGGAGGTAAAACAGCAAAATTCAAAAACAACTCCAAACGCCCAACTCTCCGAGTTTAGCAACTGGTGGCTGCTTATTTAACTAACGCCGGGTTTCCTCTCTCCGGTCGGGACCGTGTGGCCGTCCCGTCTAGACACTCAGTCGTGGAGTCTGAACACAAACAACAGCTTCTGAGATGTAATTTGGATTGTAGATCCGAGATAGCTGCTAGCACGCATTCAACCTCAAGCCAGGCCCATTTCCATTCGTCACAGTTTTCAATTATTTACAGCTTCCTTTCATTGGAATTGAAGAAGATTAGTTGAGATTGTCTGCGATGTGTGTGCCCTGAAATCAATTAACGTGGGAGCCGAAGGGGATCTGTTTCTCGCTGTGGCACCAGCTACGATGGTCTCTTTTTTCTGCACCTGCAAACCACGTTGACATACGGGCTTCCGGGTGCCTTTGCAGAATGACTTACCAGTTTGGATTGCTTCACGTCTTATAAAATACTGGAGAATGGAAGTTTGTATTTCCCAGGCTTCTTTTTCTTGGTTCTTGAGCTGTATTTCTTGTGGCTCTTTGAAAGCCAGGCCTCCTCTGTAATGATGGATTTCCTATCATTGTTTTCACCTAAAATCAATCTCTTTCCCTCTCTTTCTCTCTCTCGCTCTCTCTCTCTCTCTCTCTCTCTCTCTCTCACTGTCTCTCTCATCTACGTTGTAACCTATGTAGCTGTAATATCATTCACATGTTTCTGGGTTTAGGGAACGCCAGTGTCAATGGTGATTTTCAAACAGGTTTCTTTTATTTCCCGTGGCCCATGACACACGTCAGTCATCTTCTATTAATTAGTCTCCTGGTAGGAAGGTCCTTCCTGTAGAAAATCAATACACACCAACCCATGAGAATACTTCAATGCATGAAAATCTATATTCAGCGTATTTCCCTATGGCAAACATTTAAAAGTAATCTCCACGCCGTATTTCTAACTGACGGCTTCCCTTCGATTCCAACCTAAGTTTTGAAACACATTTATAACACTCGACGCCACATTTGATCAAACATAAATACCTTTGATATTAAGTGTCCATCCCCCTGCCTTCTAAAACATCGTTTGGAATCAAAATTGTGCTTTGACTCCAAATGTTTACCCCAATGCATTCATTTTCAGCTGGAAGATTTACAGGGGGGGGCGGGGGCGGCAAAAGAAAAAACATTGGAAATCGGCCAATTCTTTCCACACACTGCAGAAGCTGTGTTTCAGCTTGATACGGCGTCCAGGTGTTTGCAAAACATTTCCACCCTTTCCGCACGGCAGGAAGATTGGCAACTGTACCAGTGTGCAGTGTGACATTCTTGCCCACGGAAACTCTCTCCGCACAGAGCTGCCTGGGTGGTACCTGCCACTTGAGATTCTGACAGCGCTGGACTGGACTTGTTTCAGGGGTTTCCCCCTTAGGACAGTGTCCGTCGTTTGAATAAGCTCCTTTTTTTCTTTCTTAAATGCATGCTTTCCACCCAATTCCCGCTTCTGTCCTTGGGGGGATGGGATGCCTGCCGTTGCAAAGGTGGCCTTCTGCTGAAGGTTTAACACGGACCGTCCAGAAGAAGGAGAAAGACCGGTGTGGCGCTTCTGCCAATTCCTGTGCTACAGAGGCTCCCGCCAGGGCTGGTTCCGAGCTCCAAGGTGAGGTCATGGGAAGTGGACCTGGGTGTCTCTCAGGAGCCGGCAGGCGTGGACTCCAGCACACCCACAAAGGAGGTCACGGTAGAGACAGCTGAGAAACCCAAGCAGACTTGGGAGTGGGAGACACTGAATCCCCACAGGTGGTTTGTCCCACGGACAGGACGGGCTACCCACCTGGCTGAAGGAATCACGCGTGCCCCTCGCTTTCTTGCACTCCCTGGACAAGGCCGATTTTACACATCGGAAGTCGTGGCCACCCCATGTCAATCAAATCTATCAGCTGCATTTTTTTTCCCCAACAGTGGTGGCTGTCTGCGCGGCTCTGGGTCCCATTTTGGTCCTTCTTATGCGATTCCAAGCCTTTCATTATTGTGGTATTGGCTGTGGTGGGGTGTGCTCAGTCATCTCTGAGAAATTGTGCATGACAGGAAAAGTCAAGGGACATGGTCAACTTCACGTTGTCCTATTTTAAGAAATTGCCACAGTCGCCCCGATGTCCAGTGACCACTGCGGACCCGTCAGCAGCCGTCGACATGGAGGAAAGACTCTCCAGCACCAAGAAGGTTACGAGTCGCTGAAGGCTCGGATGATGGTTAGTAGTTTTTAGGACTAAAGGATATTTTAATGAACGTATGTCCAGTGTTCTTTCTTAGACCTAACGCTATTGCACACTTAATAGATTACAGTAGAGTGTAAACACAACTTTTATAGGCACTGGGAAACCAAAAAAAAAAGTGGGACTCAGTTTATTGCATTTATTTTGATTCGGAGATTCGGAAACGCTACACGACTCTAGAAAACGGGCTGCAGAAAAATAAAGTGTGTTCCCACGAGTCCAGGAAACACAGGTCGTGGGCACTGGAAAGAATTCCCGTTAAGTACGTGTGCACTGAGTGTCATGTTTTAAAAGGCGAGGGGTGGTTATCTCCTCAGTGTTTTCAGACGCATTTATTTGATGTGGTCACTTCTCTAAATGAAAATGCACATCGATAGAACACAGGCCCAAGAGTCTCGGTGGCATCAGGACATCGTAGCTTGGGTGACACGCAGGCTCCATGAAAGTAAACTGCAAGGCACTGGCCAGGGCCCCCATCCCCTCAAGACACATTAGCTCACGAGTGACCTTCACAACGTGCCTCTGCATTCAAGTTCACTGTTCTCCAAAGTACGGTGAGCAACTCCTGACACAATTCGCTCGGGATTCTCCCAGCTGGGCCACTGGGCAGCCACAGGGGCTCCGTGGACCGAAACCTGTGGGAAACACTGGGCCACAGAAGGCAGACGTGCTTATCACCAAGACGGCTCAGTCTTTTCTTGGCTAGAGGGCACTTAGGTCTTGCTGGGGAAGAGATAATTGTGCTGTCACGGTCAGTGTTCCCTAACTGACTTGAGCACACGGTTGGTCTTGGCTAACTTCCCGGAAGTCCAAAACGTTTAAGAAAGTGACAGGAGGGTTCCAGCGACCCTTTATGTCCATGAGCAAAACGTTTGCTCCTTCAATTACCTATGTACAGGAAGAGCATACGAGCTCTTCCTTCAGAAGCATTGCATCATAAAAACAACAGGAGGTTGGATACAGGGCCTCAGGGCTCTTTAAATTATTTAAATTGCGTTCAGGTCCTAGAAATGATGCATTCAATAAACACATGCTGGTCTTCTTTCGTTTCCGCCTCTGAACCGCAGTGTTTCTCAAAAGGATACAGGTGATTGAAAATTCCGTAGCAACTCCCCTCCCACCCCTCCACCTCTCGCCTTTGTGAGAAATTAAATTTGGGAACGGATGACACGCTCTGGAGATTTCAGACGTCAGCCAAAGGAAACCTCCAATAATTAATTGTGTAATCGTTCGGCTTGTCAGGACGTATCTACAGTTCCAATTAGGAGGGAACCAGGCGCACGCCTTCCCGTGTATAAACCGTCCAAGTAATTTTGGAAAAGGATGAGCGTTTTCAAAGGACTTGACAAAATCAGTGCTCTGGAGTGAGCTCAGAGTCCACCGTTGAGGTCCCCGGACATGGCTGCCCTAACAAACCCTGGGCTGGGTGTGGGGGGACTGGGGCACCTTTTAAAAGAGTGAGACCACAACGGTGGAAAGCAGCTTTGACCATGTAGCTGCAAACATCGTCCCTGGACCAGCAGCCTTGGCGTTGCCTGGGAGCTGGTTACAAATGTCCTGTCTTGGCCCAGGGAACAAGACCCCCGGGTGATTTGCACGTACGTTACGATCTGAAAAGGGAGCCTCTGGAAGTCTGTTTGCTCTGACCAGTAATAGAAGCCTGACGGTTAAGTTTCAGAACTCATCCTAGAAAAAGTGCTACACACCTCACTGCTGAATATCACTACAGTCACCTTCGAAGGACTCCCCTTGGGAAGCTGTGCACTGATGCCAGCGCCTAGTCCACCCTTCAAAGCAATGTTGGAACTCTTTTTCTGGAATGGCCATCAGAGCTGTCGTCATATTACCCTTGATGTCCTGAATGTCATCAAAATGTCTTCCTTTCAATATTTCCTTTATCTTTGGGTAAAGAAAGAAGTCACTGGGGGCCAGGTCAGGTGAGTAGGGAGGGTGTTCCAATGCAGTTATTTGTTTACTGGCTAAAAACTCCCTCACAGACAGTGCAGTGTGAGCTGGTGCATTGTCGTGATGCAAGAGCCATGAATTGTTGGTGAGAAGTTCAGGTCGTCTAACTTTTTCACGCAGCCTTTTCAGCACTTCCAAATAGTAAACGTGGTTACCTGTGTGTCCAGTTGGTAAAAATTCATAATGAATAATCCCTCTGATATCAAAGCAGGTTAGCAACATGGTTGCAACACGTTCGCGAACTTCACGGCCAGCCCTAGTGTGTGTAGAGAGCTGTGTGTGCGTCTCCTGCAGCTGCTGTAACACAGGGCCACCCTGTGTGACCTGGCACAGCACCGGCCTGCACTCTCGCCGTCCTGGAGGTCAGAAGTCTGACCTCACGACCACGGGGCTAAAATGCAGTGCTGTCCGGGCTGCTTCCCTCTGGAGGCTCAGGGGACAATCAGGTCCCTTCCCTTTTCCAGCGTCCAGTGCCGTCCGCCTTCCTTGGCCCGTGCTCCCGTTCCTGCATCTTGTAACCCAGCAGGCCATCGCCCTCTCTGCTCTCTGACTTCTGTGTCCACGACCACATGTGTTTCTCAGACTCTGAGCCTCCCGCCTGCCCTTGTAAGGACGCCTGTGATGACGTTGGGCCCACCTGCATAATCCAGGATCGTGTCCCCACCTCAAGATCCCGAATGGAGTCACACCTGCAAATTCCCTTTTGCTATTCACAGGTTCTAGGGGGCAGGATGGGTACATCCAAATGCCGAGAGGAGGGGACTAGGACGCAGACCTCTTTAGGGACATCACGTTGTCCACCACATGGGGGTTAGGACGTGGGCATTCAGGGGACGTTATTCTGTCTACCACAGGAGGGAAGTGGTGGCACTCGGTAGCTGACCCTGTGGACAAAAGCCGTCCCCTTTTCTACTTGTAGAACAAGTGTTCTACACCGTCAACCCTCAATGTTCTCCCAGAACCATCCGCAAAATTCAGAACATGGTGCATCTTGGGGCCTCGTCATGGAATTCCCTGAGCTCCGCCAATCCCTGGTCTTGCTACAGTGATGACCTCCGAGCCACGGTGACTTCCGTTGGCCATGGGGACACGATGTCTTGACTAGCAGATAAGATTGGGGGAGCTCCAATGGGGACCCCCGGGGGAAATGTTCTGAAGGGCCAGGCAGAGAGAACAACTCCCGGCCTAACAAAATAACCCAACCAAAATCCTCGACAAAATAGGACCATACGTGGTGACAGAACCTCTCATCCAAAGTCACACAAAGTCCCAGGCTGAGTTACACCCTGGGTTTTCAGAGTACTGCCCGGTATTCTCCATGCAAACCTTTGCTCTTTCAACTGGAATCACGGCTCCATCCCCGAAAACAGCTCCATTCCTTTGTTCATCTTCACCCACAGGGGCCCAGCCTTTCCGACGGAACTGGGAAGGAAGGGGCAGAAAAGTGGGGTGCATGCTCGATGGGGGCCCCCGGAACGAAGCCTTTTCTTTTCACCTCTGCCCTTTGCAAGTCACATAGTCTCTCACCCCGGTTTGTATTTTTAAGTTGGTATCAGCAAGCGGTGGATAGTAATTACGAAGAGCTGGGCCCACGTGTAGGGGCGGTGGCATGCGACGTGGTGGCATTGCTGCCATCCTTTTCCAAACGCAGGTGGTTGTCTCAAACGCTCCCCTTCCCCCAGCTCAGGAGAGGCCCATTTCAGGTGTGGCACGGGGCTCTCTGTCCACCACGTTGCCTTTCAGGCTAGACCCATCGGCCAAACACAGCAGAACTCGCCGGGCTCAAGGTCAAATACATACACGAGCCAAAACCGTTGTCACCTGCGATGAACCCTGTGTGTTCATTGATGACACCGACGACTTTAAATGAGGCTGTTGTAACAAGAACATTGGTCTCAGCGACTCCCTCATTGACTTTCCAACCACAACCTCAAGCCTGGGTCTCTTCTACTTCTGTTCCAGGTGTAAATGTGGTTACAAATACAAGGTGGCATGAAGTAGGCAGACATGCAGACGAGATTGGCAGACTCAGGCCGGTCGGGAGGGAGAAAGCTGCAGGGCCCCTGAGGCTTGCATCTGAAGCTAACTGCCACCGGGCCCACGGTGGGTAACTTGCACACAGCGGTCTGCTGAGCCCTTGCCTCGGGGGGACAATCAAGCGACCTGGAATGGACTTCCTGTGGCAACTGTCCGTCTAGGTCCTTCCAGAACCTTCTTCAGAAGTGAGATGAGGTAATTCATTCTGAGCCCAGGACCAAAAACCACCGGAGGGTGACACATTGCCATGTGTGTGCAAGGTTCTCTTCTCGCTCTTCCAATGATACACGTTCCTTATCCTGATCTAACTTCATCCTGTCTTCTCCCCGGTCCCCAAGGGGCAGGACAGAGAATAATGATGGCTTTGAGCTAACCTGCAAAACTCTGTGTGCGTATCTTCATGAGGAAGCAACCCAATTGTACCGTAATTTTTTACTTGATTTCTTAATCTATTTTTTGGTTGTTTCCAGGTGCACAGTGCTTTCTAGAGTGTCTTGCCGGTATCTCCTGGGGGATCTGCTAAGAGGTAGCCTCTGACTCACCGGGATTGAGTGGGACCTGAGCTTCTGCACGTCTCACTGGTTCCTGAGCAACGAGGACGCTGCTGGCCTGTGGACCACACCTGGAGTCTCAAGGTTTGCTAACACAGGTGCTTGTTGATGTAAACACAGAAAGCAACCCAGGCTGGAAATGGTGACAGCGTGACATCTGCATCTCCCTGCATTCCCGGACGAGATGGGAATGGAGCTTGGGAAAGCCACTTCTCAGACCCTCAGTGGGAATTGCACACGTCCCGACAAGTTACCCCAGAGAAGATGGGGGAACGCCCCAGAGGGGTCAGCTCAGAGACGTTACTATGACCAGAAAAAGCCAACATGTGGCTTCCTGACAGTATTCACGTCCAGTTTATCACCTTCTGTGGCTTGTCCCCAAAGCAGAAACAGCTCATCTCCGCAAGGGAACATTAGATCAAGCTGGGGACTTGGGGGGCGGGGGCGCAGATACAAATGGGGTTTAGCAAATAACAGAAGGAAAATGAACGGTTCCGAAGTCCAAAACAAAAAGCACTTTCCAGAAATCTGATGCATAAACAATAGCAACTAAAGATACAGAGGGTTTTTTTGTTGTTGTTGTTTTTTCATTTTAAAAGTGAGCTGAGCTACGCTGATGTGTTGAGAGCTCACTGTTGAAAGAGGCAGGATCAGTGTGGAGAGCGTCCTGCGGCCTGCCGTGGAGGTTATCCGAAGTTGCATTGTACGCCGAGTGAACCGTGTTTGCCCACAGCGCTCAGGGCTCGGCTTAAAAACGATAAATTCTGAAGCGTGCAGCTCGCCAGCTCATAGGTGATGCTAGAATTCTCCAGTGTCTGGATGTTAAAAGGCCAGTTTCCCTGCCTTCCTAGCTCTATCTGTCTGCCTCAGTGGAATGATTCATTCAATTCAGGATAATTGGCTGTTTAAACTTATCTAACTAGCCCTGGTCAAAGATGCATTCAGGGGGAGACTCTAAAAAAACAAGTGTTGCTCCTCTATTTTCCAGATTTCTAGATCGAATGTGTGGCGATTGTCGGAAGCAGACTGAGATACAACCACGAGTAACATTCAGTCTTGCAGCCCGCCATTTCCAATTCCCAAACCAGCAGGAGAATATAATCCCCCTGTTTACTGTTATTTATGAATCACAGCCTTTGCATCAATATTACAGTTAAACGTGGCCAGCATTTAATCTCTTCTGTATAAAGTCATGGAAACTCTGAAATGGAATTGTTTTTCTCCCTCGCATTTGGTCCTTGGTAAAACTAAGCACAGCCCTTCAAGGCCTCTGCAGAATGACCCCAAGTCAATTCATTCATTCATGAGTGTGTGCATTCATTCAAGGACAACTGATAGCCTAGGCTGTGCATGTAATTGAGGTAGGTCTGCGTGTATAACACAGGGATATACATTTGATCTCAGAAAGCGCTAGAGGGATGGATGGATAAATAGATGGATAATGTATGGACGGGTGCGTGGATGGATGTGTGAATGATGGGCAAAAAGACGGGTGAATGAAAGAATGGATGGATGGACGGGTGGATAAATGGATGGATGATGGATGGATGGAAGGAAAGATGGATAAGTGGATGGATGATGGATGGATGGATGGATGGATGGATGGATGGATGGATGGATGATGTATGGATGGATGAATTGATGGATGGATGACGGATGGATGGATGAAAGGATGGATGACGGATGGACGGATGGATGGATGGATGACAGATGGATGGATGGATGATGGATGGATGGATGATGGATGGATGGATGGATGGATGGATGATGGATGGATGGATGGATGGATGATGGATGGATGATGGATGGATGGATGGATGGAGGATGGATGGATGGATGGATGGATGGATGGATGATGGATGGATGGATGAATGGATGGATGGATGGATGTGGATGGATGGATGGATGGATGGAGGATGGATGATGATGGATGGATGGATGGATGGATTGGATGGATGGATGGATGGATGGATGATGGATGGATGGATGGATGGATGATGGATGGATTGGATGGATGGATGATGGATGGATGGATGGAGGATGGATGGATTGGATGGATGATGATTTGGATGATGGATGGATGGATGGATGATGGATGATGGATGATGGATGGATGGATGGATGGATGGATGATGGATGGATGGATGGATGGATGGATGGATGATGGATGGATGATGGATGGATGGATGGATGGATGGATGGATGGATGGATGGATGGATGGATGGATGATGGATGGATGGATGGATGGATGGATGGATGATGGATGGATGATGGATGGATGGATGGATGGATGGAGGATGGATGGATGGATGGATGGATGGATGGATGGATGGATAAGTGGATGGATGGATGGATGGATGGATGGATGATGGATGGATGGATGGATGATGGATGGATGGATGGATGGATGGATGGATGGATGGATGGATGGATGGATGGATGGATGGATGGATGGATGGATGGATGATGGATGGATGGATGGATGGATGGATGGATGGATGGATGGATGGATGGATGATGGATGGCTGGATGGATGGCTGGATGGATGATGCATGGATGGATGGATAATGGATGGATGGATGGATGGATGGATGGATGGATGGATGGAAGATTCTCAACATCTTGGCTTACTACCAACCCCCTTCCATCCTTCAGGCCATTTGCTGGTCCCAGAGGGACAGACTGGGTGGTCCCACGCAGAGATTATGTGCAGGTATGCTGTTGTCCCAGGTAGTAACTGTGTCACCTTCAGCATGCCACTCAACCTCTGTACTCCTGTGCGGTTGTATCTTTAAAGCAGAGATACCCATTGTGGCGACCTCACAAGACTGTCCCGAGGAGGATTTGGGGAGAAAATCGCGTCTGGGTGGCCTACTGAGAGCTCACTACTTGATTCCACCGTTGAGAGTGTGATCATTAAACATGTCCCCTCACACATACTTGAGGACACGACTTGAGTGGCTCAAAAACAAGGTCCGTCATTTTCCGACGGAACACTCTATAAAGTAGCTTATCGTTTTAGGCTAAATGGCCCCAGTGTTAAATGTACATCTCTCCCAAAATGAGAAACTGAGGTCCACAGTTGTCTGGGATGAGACGTGTCACACAAACGTAGACGTGTCAACCGAAACAGAGAGGGTGAATAACACAGTTTAAAACACAGGAAGAACAATGACCTGTCCCTGCTCAGAGAAATGGAAAAAACTGTCCCAAAAGCAAGCGCCAGTGTCACAGGGGCCACAGCGTGGGTCCCAGCATGGGACAGCAGGAGTTGCAATCACGCCACCTCCTTGGTTGTGCTAAGCTGGACCAAATGCCTTACCTTCCTCACGGTGGTGTGGCTGAGACCTCGCTCTGAGCCGGGCTTCTCGGCTGGACAGGCCGTGACCCCTCCACAGAGGGGGCTGCCCGTCTTCTCCCGGACCCATGGGTGTAGGGGCATCTGTTGTGCATAAAGCTAATGATATGTAGGGCACACGCTCAGTGCCACCCAGGTGTGTGCGTGCAATGCAGCCCCATAACACGGGAGGGGCTGGCTGCCTCAGGGGTCCGTTCCCACCAATGCTCGGGCCCTCCATCCCTGACCTATGTCCCCGCCAATGCAGTCCCTTCTGGTCTACGTCCCCCGATCCTTCAGATGGGCCACCTCCACCCCAGGATTCCAAAGCCCCTTCCCCAGGGGAACATGGCCCCTGGCCAGCCCCTTGAAGCACCCAATCCTTTCACCGGGAGTATCCACACCGAGACTGTCTCTCCGCCCAGCTTTTCCCCTATGTTCCTTCTTTGGACGTCTATTAAAATAACTGCATTCTATGCACACGAGTTACTTTGTTGTTTTAGCCAATGAAAAGTGCACTTATTAAATACACCTTCCCCCCCTCTGTTCCTTAGTCCCTCGACCCCATTCTGGGCTGGCCCACCAAACTGTCTGCGTCTCAGGACAGGTGCGTCTGCCTAGCGGGACAGCTGCCATGGGGCACGTGCCCAGGGCAACCGAGACCAGTGACCGTGTCCTTCTGTAGGACGCCAGCCTCCGGTGTCTTTCACGTGCTACGGAGCTCCCGGCGTCCGCGTCCAGGTGGTACCCCCACCGACCCTGAGACAAAGAGCTGCACCCGGGCCGTGCGGTTTCAAAAATATTTTATTTTCTGGAATAGCCATAATGTCTCAGCTCTTGGTGGCCTGTCCCCACGCGGAGAGGCAGAAGCTATGACAGGACGACACGTCACACCTGTGAAACAGAACGATGGCCGTGTGTTGGGACGGTGTATAAAATGGTAACCAGGGCGCATAGGGGCAGGACAGGCGTGGGCGCCGCAGGCGCGCACAGCGCCGAGCATGGTCACCGATCCGGGCGCGCCCCACACCGCCGCGCCCCCCGGGATTTCCCTCTCGTCCCCCTCAGCTTTTACACGACGCAGAAGAAAGACAAAAACAGCAAGAGTCCGCCATGGCTGCCAGACGAGGCAATGCAATCGCACAGGGTGCGATTTACAACGCGCCTGACGCATTGCTTGGTGTCCCCCCAAAACGCGTGCTCGCCTGGGTTCAGAACTTTCCGGAACTATCCCACGGACAGAATCTCCCGTCTGCATGTCGTAGGTGTGTATTCGTGGCTTCCAGATCTCGGTGTCTTCTTGCAACGGCCTGATTCCCACCTCTGGGGTGAGGTGGCCTCAGGTAGGAATGGGCGTCCCTTTGCGTCTCTTCCCGGGACCCAGGAGGAAGCCAGGAAGCGGTGGGCGTGGCTTGTGTGAGGTCTCAGGGCATGGGCTGCGTCTGAGGTTAAGTGGGTCAGGTCCCACATGCACCTCTGGGCATGGCGACGATGGCGTCATCTGAAGCTGGTTGTCGTCGAGTCTGCGGTGGCCACGAAGGCACCTGCACCCCTGCCCCTGGGCGTCCGAACCCCTGTGAATGACGGCGGCGCACAAGGGGAAGCTCATGGAAACATCACAACAGACAGGGCCAGGTGGGCGGGCAGGGATGGCTGGAGGGGACCACAAGGGTGGATGGAGGTTACAGATGCCAGCATGGCCCCCGAGGTGACACTGCCCAGGAGTCCACACCGACTGCTGATGGCTTGGCAAGGTGAGTGACAGGGGGTGGCCTTACTCCTCCTTGGAGCTCACCCCACCGTTCACCCCCGTGTGGCTGGGATGGCATGCTGGCCGGTAGGAAGTCTCCGGACAGTGGCTGAGCGGTGACGTCCAGGCATCTGACCCTTCACGTCGGACTGCTGGCCCTCGGTGGGTCACGACAGGGACATTCTGACCACTTCTGGGCTTGCACCTGGTGGGCAGGTGACCATGGTGCCACAGCCACTGCACCTGTCTGTCCCTTCAGGCGTCCTACACAGCTACAAAGAGAAGGAAAGAAAATGAAAGTGTAAGCTGGGAGCATCTGACAGCACTCGGAAGGAAGGCGACACTCAACTCACAGAGCGGTGGGGGCAGGTCTGAGGCATGGGGCAGCCAAACTGGACGCGGTCCCAATGGCCAACCCGTTTCGCAAGGAAAACCACCCCTGGATTCCAACCCCAAACGTAAGGTAAAGATCCACGAGTCCCCACTGATGGAAAAACGCACGCTTGACTACATCAGTAAACGGGGGAGGAGAAACACACCCCGCGTGTAGAAAAATTCCGAATAATTTATGCAGACACTGGCCGCGCCCTCAGGAAGCGGGAATTTCACCTTCCACTCTGTAAGTGTAGGCTGTCCCTCGTGACTCCCTTCCACAGAGTATGGACAGTTTATGACGGAGAAAACGCAGTTTATGACGGGGAAAAGGCAGTTTATGACGGAGACCTCTGAGCAAACACCACCTCAGCCAGGAGACCAAGAGCAACACCCACCGTGATAAGCCATGTGGACCGTCTGTAGCTTTGATGAGGGCATTTCGTCTCTGGGGTCTTCCTCTCCCAAACCAACCATCCCAGTCTAATCACGACAACACCATCAGGCAAACCCCAAACGCGTCATCCTACAGACACCTGACCAGCACCCCTGAGGGGCTCTCAAGGTCATCAAACCCAAGGAAACCCTGACAAACTGTCACAGCCCAGAGGAATTTGAGGACCCAGTGTGACTGCATGTCATGGGCCCCCCAGGGTGGGCTCCTGGGGCAGAAAAGGGATATTAGGGAAGAAAGAGGGAAATCCAAATAACATGGAGTTAGGTTTTTAAAAAAGGGGAGGGGTACGAGGTGCTGTGAGTTTGAGAAATACGCGTGCACGACTACAGTTTTCTCCATTCGTGGGTTATTTCTGTTCTGCGTCAGGCTGAACCAAGGGGGTTGCGAGCCCCGGCCACGTGGGGTGTCTGAAACCCGAGAAGAGGTTCTGGGTCGCATGGTGGAGAGTCCAGGGTCTCCCTTAGGGCAAGCGACACAATTGCAAACACGTGCGCAGACTTTCGTGATTTTAAAATGTAATTTTAGCAAATTATGCGTTTATTTCTATAGCTCTACAATTCACACAGACACTTATACGAGGTCTGAGGTCCCCAGAGGGAGGCTCTTGAATGGGACAGCCATCCTGAAACGGTGTTTGTCTCATCTCTGCTGGGGCTGTTTCTGCAGGGACATGCGGCCAGCAGCTTGGCTGTGGAAGAGGCAAAAGAAAGCGGTGTCTGTGCAATCACCGTCCGTGAGCCAGCCACCCCCTCAGGCACAGCAACCCTCTGTCTTTCTGACACCTGCGGGGTGGGACCCCCTAGTCAGGGCTGACCACCTTCTCTGTTTTTCTACACGCTATTTGGGTTTATTCCTTCATTGTTCACCCTTTCACGTGGTTCCCCTGAATCTTTTCCGTTCAAGGGTTGAGTCTTCCAACACATGACTGTCTGGAACCTGCCTCTCTGTCAAAAGTGTCCCCATTGAAGGACGACCTGGATGGAACTCCCACCTGGGCCGATGCACAAACTCTGTTGGAAACGTTCCACGGGTGTCAGTTTTCTGGTGTGAAAATGAGACATTGGGGTGTAGACGACGTGGTCGGCTGAACACTGGCCCCCGACGACGTCAGGCCCGGATTTGTGACATCACATGATACAAGGGAACCTGCAGATACGATGGCATGAAGGACCCTGAGCTGGGGCCATGACCCTGGAGAAGCCGGGTGGTCTTGGTGTCATCACAAGGGTCCCCAGATGAGGGAGGTGGCAGGATCAGAGAATGAGGATGCTGAGTGTCATGGAGACAGAGATGAGAGTGACAGTGGCCGAGAGCCACGGGGTGTGGCCCCCTCTAGCAGCCGGGAGAAGCGAGGAAAGACTGTGTCCCAGGAATTTCCTGAGGGACCAAGGCAGGCAGCCCGTGGACTTCATCCCCACAAGGGTCACTTGGCACTTGTGGCTGAGCCTGCACAAAGGTAAGCGGACACCTGTGTGGGGCAGGCCACCACCTTTGCAGTCACACGTCACGGCAGCCCCAGGAAATGGGTGCAGGTGCCCTCGCCATGGGTGACGGAACCACCAGATTCGGGGGCAGGCCACTCTTTGCAATTCCTTTGTAGGTTTCGCAGCCGCACACTCTGTGTCACCCGGTTGTAGCAACCGGGCCCACCCAGCCTTCCCAACTGGGGTGACAGCCTCCTGCTGTTAAGACCCACGATGCCCCTGGGTGCCAGCTGATCAGATCTTGAACCCCCAGACCATAGGGGTAAAACAAGGTGACGTCACTGGTCCCCCAACACTGGTGCAAGACGCCTTCCTTCCTCATTGGCAGGCCTGCCATTTCCTCCAAACTAGGTGTTTGTTCGTTTGTTTGTTTGTGTTATAAAATACCCCAGTGCGTGTCTGCAGACAGTTAATTTTTGGGTAACTAACTACTCAACAAAACCCGATGAGACTGTTTACAATCAAACCCATACCTGTGACGTACATGCTTTCTGTTCCGTATTGTTTTTCCATTTGTAATTACTGTGTCTTCACATCTGCAAGCTCAGGGGGACACTACGACCCCAGGGTGGGAGGTGGCCGGTGGGGAATGATCCGTCTTCCCCCAGATTACCACGCTTTTGTCAGCAATTGGCCTCACGGGTCTGACTCACTCCGTGAGGCCACAACAATCACCCGTCGAAACATATAACCCAGGAAACGTGTCCTGGGATTTCCCAACAGTCATCATTCTGGAATGTGACTAACGAGTGAAGGTGACATCCCGGATGATTTCAGGGGTCACCTCTGGGCCTCCCTTGTTTTTGTCTTGTTCCCAAACAGAGACGCAACTGGCTGGAAAAATAGCACAGTGACGGTTTTTCCACTGGGATGGCATGGAAATCTGGGGACACACAGGCCCAGAAAGAGGTCACCCGGCTGCGAGACGAAGCAGCCTCTCTTTATAGTAACTGGACTAAATAAAAGCCTGAGTGCTGAAGAAAAAGGCCTAGAGGACTCTTTTTTTATGATTATTCCAGGAGAAGAATAATTACTTCCTAAATAGAACTCCTTTCGTAAAAGACAGCCCCTCCCCAGGGCTCTGCACCCTGGGAACACTTGAAGAGAAAAAATTTTTTTAAAGATGGGAAAGAAGAAAAAGAACCCTCAACCGAGTAAAACCCCAGCTTCCTCGTTCCTTTTCCTCCCTGTGAGAGACATAGTTTCCACGTAGCGTTTCTCTCCCGGCCCCTTTCCCACCGGCCTGAAGAAAATGCAGAAAATTCAAAACTAAATAAGAGCAAGGCAAGTGTGAAATTACAGTCAGTTCTGTAGGAAGGGGAAGTAGGCATTTCTCGAAGTCGTGCAAATCCACAGAAAAAGCAGAGTTTACGGGGGAATGAGGATGGGGGTTCCCAATGCCCGAGGAACTTGGTCGCCGACAGACACATTGAAAGAAGAGACATGAACGTAATGAAAGTGTCAGCACAGATTTGCAAAGATTAAAAGGTTAAGAATATGCAATGAATGTGAATTCATCCAGAAACACCATTTGCGGACCTGGATATTGGAACGGTTTGCAGTTGTAATTGTGAAGGGGTGGGATGGAGGGTTGTCTAGAATTGAACGGAAAGCTCTAACAACAGATGGGCGTGAGCTTTTGTTCACGGCAGCGTTGCCTCCAGGAGCCAAGATACGGAAGCAACCCAAGTCCCCACCCATAAATGACCGGCTAAAGAAGAGGTGGCACTTACATACGATGGGCTGTTATTACTCACACGTAAAAAAGGAATGAAATCTGACCATGTGTGACAACATGGATGGACCTAGAGGGTATTACGCTCAGTGAGGGAAGTCAGACAGAGAGAGACAAATGCCATATGACCTCACTTATAGGTGGAATCTAAGAACAAAAAACAAAAACAAGAATGGGAGGGTGGGTTGGGGGCTGGGTGACAAAGTGAAGGGATTAGGAAATACAAACTGGAGGTTACAAAACAGTCACGGGGACGTAAAGCACAGCACAGGGAACAGAGTCAATAATATTGTCATAACTATGGACGGTGCCAGGTGGGAACGAGACTTTAGGGGGGGGGGAATCGCTTTGTAAGTTATATTCATGCCTACCCACTACGCTGTACACCTGAAACTAATATAAAATAATATTGAACGTCAACTGTAAAAAATAAAAAAGGAAACGAAAAGCCGATATGTGAGTAGGACTCATTTACAGGACATGTAACCTGGGGGTGGGGGGTAGGGGGACGGTGGCACATCTCTGAGGGCTGTGCCTGTGTGTGTTGGGACGTCCAGGGCTCCGATCGCTGGGTAGAGTTAGCGCTTGGCTGGGTTCCCGCATTATGTCTCGCAGGGGACACCACACACCGGCAAACACACACACGGCACTACGCTCAAACTGCCCCCTCCACCCACTGGGTTGAAACAAATCCATGTTTTCGAGAGAAGCATCACAGCAGAACTGACGCCCAGGGACCCCTGTTATGATGTCTCTTCCTTCGCGACCTGTGGAAGCATTTCTTTGCTCCAACAGGTTTTCGCACAGAGAAGAAAACTCAGGTGTCCCACACCCTGTGTGAAGTGTCTGTTTTGGGAAACATTCGTTTCCGAATCTCGACCTCTCTGTCTCTACCCGTCCTCTTCACTTGGACGGTCTTTTTGTCTTTTGTTGTCTGGGAATCTTTTTTGCGGACAACGTGGGACACCCAGCGGGCACGCTCCGTGCTGTCACGCGCATGGGACCTGCTCCCTCGGTTCTCGAAACGTTAAAAGATGAGAACATCGGGGTAACATTGGAGCCTCGCTGTTTCTGGAACTGCCTCGCGGTGCCTGTGGAGACCTCACGTGACTTACAAGCCACATTTATTAAATTGGCTCCTAAAGCCATTGCCCAGCGTGGCTGCAAAAGTCCCGGTCTGCACCTGGAAGGCACCAGGAGTCCCCAGCGGGACGGGTATTACGTGAAAGACAATGCCACCGGCTCTGCGGGGAGCCTCACACGTCTGTCAGACAAGGGACATGGGTGACATTCCCATAGGGAACACCCCCTTTTCTGGAAGTCCCATCTGGAAGGAGTCCCCCTGGAGCATAAGGCCACACTCTGCTCCATTCCTGTTCCCTTTTGTTTACACGTTGCATGTTGCTAGACCCAAGCTGCGGGGGCGGAATAACTTACGGAAATGGAATGACTCAGATGGCACAGAAGGTGTTTAGCTCGTTTCACGGACTTATTTTCCTCTGGGGAGGCACTGTTTTAGTCTCCATCCTGGTACAGACACGGGGACACGGGGACATGGGGACAGACACGCCAGCAGCTCCCTCTTCCTGTCGTGCCCTCCATCGCGCCTGTGTCACAGCCCCACAGCCCCAGCTCCGTCTCGGCCCAAACCCACAGCTGTGTCCCCTTTCTTTCTGGCGTTACCGAACGAATGGCTAAGACTCTGGGTCACAGTCTCTGCCTCCTTTTTATTTTTAACTGGAAACAGCTTTAGAAGCAAGAATAAGACCAACCTGATTCTTTTTTCCCGGTGTCTCTTATCCTGAATTTTAAAATGTTTGCTTCTGCCAAAGAATGTGGTTTTTCAGGGATGTAGAGTTGGGAGCTCGGTGGACCAGCTCATCACTGAGTCTGAAGCCCAGTGACCCCCACTTGCTTCTTTGTCCACCGCCCCCCCCAGCCTACACCATCTCTCCTGAGCAAAACCAAAGCACCCAGTGAGCAAACACACACACCAGCCACTTCTGGGGCAGGCTGTCCCTGCCTTGCTTAATTATAACTTCTAGTATTTTCCGTCTGACTTGATTGACAGCCAGCCGCCTCCTAAGTGTATCTATGTCCCCTGGTCCTGCGTTCCAGACGTGCTACGTCTCTTCCTCAGAGGTTTCTGCACGCTTCACACTTACTCACAGGTGCCCACAACACTTCAACGGAAGCTGAGGTCCCCAAGAGGTCACCTTTGCCTCTTTGCACACCCTCTGTTTGGGACAATGGCAGAGCCACACGAGGGTGTGTTTAGAAGGGTCTTCATAGAGCAGAGGAACCAAAGCATTTTCCATTCTGGGCCCATAAACACATTGTCAGTTTCAGAGATACAAAGTATATTACAATGCTGTCCTAAGGAAATTGTTTTCCCTACACTGGGAAGAGAGAACTTCCAAAACACAGGAAAACACTTGCATTAATTTTTTTTTCCGTTTGCACGGATGAGGGCCAATATTAATAAAGAAAGAGATCCGAATTTTTTTTCAATTGAAACCTGTGTGTGTGTGTGTGTGTGTGTGTGTGTGTGTGTGTGTGTGTCTATGGCAGTTACTTTGTAATCCATAAAAAAAACTTATTTAATATTAAACATATAAAAATATATTCTAAACACTTGCTTACTATTCCTAAACCTTAATGGAAAGCCAATAACAGAAATACAATTTAAAACTTTTTTGAATGAAAATGCAAGAGATGTGAGATGTGACGTCTCACACACACACACACACATATACACACGCACACACATACCTCACGTACACGTACATGCGTGCAGGGGTACGAGCTCGGGGACTATTGATTTCCTTGCGATCTGGGGACAGTTACGTAAGCTTTCCGTCTCAGCCTCGTTTTTCTGTTCTGTATAATTGGGGCAGTAATTATATTCCTGTTGCTGTCAGCTGGACCCAGTGCAACATAAAGAAAATCATTTTAACTCTGTCACTCAGTAGCACCTTCTGCAAATATTAGATACAATAGTTATTCCTAGGAAAACAGGGTTCTTTGGGCAGTAACCCGGTCTACTCTGGCGTCTGTGGCTTGCCCGTGAAAAATCGAGGTGATGATAGGACAGGTCTTTCTGTCTTGTCACACTTTTTTGCAGCTTTTTCAGATTCCCCTTATAGCTCGCCCCAGGGCACATCTGACTAGCCTGCAGGCGCTGTCTCGTAGTGACTGACACTGTTTGGGTGCTGTTTTGAGCTACGAAATGCCCACATAGCCACCATGACCTAATGGCTGGCTCCCTTGGAAAGCAGACGGACCTGAGCGTGCACGGAAGGGGGTGAAAGGGCAAGCCGGCTGTCATTTCACAGAAGCAAAGAAAGGTCTCACGTGTAAGAGAAATGTGTCCCATCTCCAGCCAGGAGGTCCGAGCATGACTCTGCCATTTAGCAGGGACAACTCTGCACAACCCTGTTCTCTGACCTTGGCCCAGAAGCCATCTCTCCCGGCCTTGGTTTCGGTGCCTGAAATGGGGGTGTAAAGATGTCCTGACTTCTTCCCAGGATAGCAGGGTGCAAGGCGGGGAGCACCTTGGTGTCTTGTAGGTCCCAGAGGACTTTGAGAGCATGAGGGCTGTCATTTCCTTTTGTCTGCAGGGCTCTGGTTCTACCCCTGGTTATTTGGGTGCCTGTATGTCATGGGATCACTGCCCTCACAGGAAATGTGTTGACTGCCAAGTTCATACCTGCCTTGCCCTGTGGATGCTGGGCCCCTAGGTTTTGTTCTGCTTTGGTGAGGAATCTTCCGGCCGATGTGGGAATAACAGCTGTGCAGTAGGGCCAGTTTCTGTCACTGTTTCTAGCACCAGTCGGCATGTGGCTAGTTTCTAAGGGACGGAGAGCAAGGTGTGCTCTGGGGAACTGAATAAACACCTCTCTGCTGCCACCGAAATGGTGCGTGAGACAAATACATCAGAGGGACGCTGAGAAGGTACAAACCTAAGACACCACCACATTGCAAGGGGATCTCAATACCGGCGTGGACAGTCGCCGTAACGCGCTGTGTGGACCAACCAGCGGCCACGGGAACGTGTCATGGATGCTGTGTCAGTTATGTCACCCTAGCCTATTTCCATGTCCTTTCCTGTTGTTCCCCGACATGCCCCCCTGAGTGACCAAGCCCATGTCACCGTTTCCTCCCCAGCGTTCCCTCAGGAATCAGGGCCTCCCTTTTCCTCCCCGACTAGCCCACAGGAAATGTGTTTGCCGTCGTTTTGGGTCCCGATTCACGTGCCGTGTGTGGGATGCGGACGTGACAAGTGGCCTTGTCTCCCAGGTGAGGATACTGTGGAAAGCAGCATGTTTCCGGAACCTGATCAGCACGCTTTCACCCTGTGTCTGCCCAGCTGCCCTCGCCTGGGACCTGGAGCTTGGTGCTTTGGGAATGGATCAGAAATATCTGCCTGTTCTGGTTGTCAGAGGGTTTATTTCTTTTAGGGCTGAGCTGGGCAAGACTTAGGCTTTTGGTCCTGGGGGAGGGTGGGCTGAGGAGGGGCAGGGCTGGGGCAGGGCCTTCACAGACGCACTCTACATCTTGGGAAAGCATTTACCTGCCACTCCAAGAACGCCCCAAGGATACATTTCCATTAGGAAGGTGAAGGGAGGGTTCCACAAACGTCCCTTCATGCTCTCAAACAGTGCCCATGGTCTTAAAAATGGGTGTCCCCTCCTCATCTTCCTCGTCCTCACACACTGGCTCCTGGAGACATGCTGCAAAATCACTTGTCTCACCCCTAATTTTAACCAGAGGAGAAAAAAAAAAAACAAAGAAAAAGAAAAACCACACACGCACACCAACCCTAGTCAACCCCAAATCATACAGCCTTACCCCCCGTGAATTCTTCACGATTCCAGGGGCCAAGGAGTCTCGCTTTTTCAGTTTTCAGAGATGGAAAAAAAAAGGGGAGAGGAACGAAAGGACGTGAATGGCACACAGCAGAGCCTGGCATGAACAGAGGCAGGCGAGCCGGGACCCAAACATCCCCGCCTGCCCTGATTAGAGAACCAGGGCATTCCAGCTGTCTGCAGACACACACCTTGGCAACCTATTTAAACTGGGTGTTTTTCCACACAGGTTCTTTGCATGGGGTGCCCAGAGGGAGGCATTTTTCTTGCTAACACGATTCCATCTAAGTCACAAACTTGCTTGGCACACTTGGTGGAAAGCAAAGCTTGATTCTGGTCGCAAGGGTCCCTCTTCTCTGGGGTAGGGGCCAGGGGACCTGGGAGGAAGCCCCTTTCCCTAAGCTTTTGCACCTCTTGGGGCGTCTGAGAGTCAGACCGAGGAGGTTGCACCAGCCTTCAGACCTGTTTTCAATTGCTCGCAGAGCTGTCCCTTTGGGGTGGATGGCACTCACTCGCAAAGCCTTGCAGGGGTTGCAGGAGGGGGGAACCTCCACGACGGGTCCTCACGCCCGCAGGCAAGGACCTGGGGACAGGGCATCGCGCCTCAGGCACCCGGGAGCTTGTTCCCACCCGACCTCGGGCCGCTGCGCAGGTGGTGACCCAAGGCGGGAGCGCCTGGCGCCCTGGTACCCAAGGCGCCTGGCGGGACTGGCGGGGAGCGGCCCAGCAGGCCGGCTCCCAGCCCTCTGCACACCCACCTGCCGCCGCCCGCCACGTCCTGCGCCCTCGTGGGGGAGCCCAGGGCGCAGCGCCCACCCCGGGGACGGTCCAGTGCCCGGATCCTGCGCCCTCCGCGAAGTTGTGGCTCCGCACCCTCGCCCCGCAGGGCGGCCTCAGGAGCGCACTCACCCGCTCTCCCGTCCGTCCCTGAAGGTCACGGCCAGGTGGCGGCGGCGGGCGCGCGGCGGGGCCCGGGGCGGGGGGCGCCGGCGGGTCGCGCAGCCCCCATGCCCGGCGCGGGGCGCCCTCAGCGCGGCGGCCCCCGGGGCTCGCGGCGCTCAGATGCCGTGGTCGCAATCCACATCGCGGCAGATGTACCAGAGGATCACGTACAGGATGAGGAGGATGGCGAAGATGAAGAGAGCCACGAGGATGGCCTTGGTCACCGGCGAGATGAGCGACTGCATGGCCCCGGGGCGCGCGGGCGGGCGGGGGCGCGCGGGGCGCGGGGCGCGGCGCTCACGACCCCGAGCGCGCCTGGAACCCCGCGCCGGCCCCGCGCCGCATCCGCAGTGCTCCGTGCCGGGGACGGGCGCCCGCGCTCGGCCTGCGCTTACCGGGCCCTGCGGCCGCGGGGCTTGGCGCGCGGCGCGGGGGCGCGGGCGGCGGGCGGGCGGGGCGCCGGCCATGGGCGAGACGCGGGCGCGGGCGGGCAGCGAGCAGGCGGCGCGCCCGGCAAGTCCCCGCAAACTTGGGCGGCGGCGACACGGCGGGCGCGCGGTGACAGGTGGAAGCCCGGCCCCGCGGGGCGCAGCGCGCAGCCGTCCGCGGGCGACGGGGGGCGCGGGGCGCGGGAGGGGCTTCGGAGCAGCGGGGTGGGGAGCGGAGGGGACTCCCTCCGCAGACTGGGCGGGGGAGGGAGCAGAGAGGGGGACGGCGCGCCCCCTGCGTCCCCCGCGTGACCCCTCCCGCCTGTCTGCTCTCCTAGCCCCACGCGCCATCCCCGCTTTGGATGTCTCCTCATCTCTCTCTCTCTCTCTCTCTCTCTCTCTCTCTCTCTCTCTCTCGAATGCCCTCTTCCCCACCCACCGCCCAGTGTTAGGCGTCCCCTTTCTTCAGTGTTTCGGGGCCCCCACCCCCCACCCCCGCTGGTGCTCTGCGGTTTAATGACAGGGATGGAGGGGGGGGTGATGGAGAGAGGCAGCCCCTTCCTCGTCTGTCCTGGGTGCAGTTGAGCTGGGGATGGTGCTGCGCAGTGCATCCCCCCCACACCTGGCCGAATGTGGGTGCGAGGGCAACGCGGCCAAGGCAGGGGAAGGTGCAGACACAGAGTGCCCAGAGTCAGGGCTTACGTACGGGGAGGGGGGCACAGTTCTGTGATCAACAGATGGAGAGCCCAGTGGGGTTCACCCCCGGAATAGGGACCCCGGCTCTGCCCCGCATTACAGGAAGCCCCTCCCCCACACGCACACATGTCTCCCACCTTCCCTGGCTGGGCCATGTGGACGAGGGGATGGATTTTGCAGCCCCCTTCTGCCCCCACACACCTTTCCTTTGGGCTGGGCCCTGTTTGGGGCTGACGGCTGAGGGGACTCTAGCAGGACCTCCAGGAAAACAGAGAAGGTGGAAGGAATCCCCAAAAGCTTGTGCCCTGGACCTGGGGACAGGGGTGGTGTGCACCAGCTGAGATACAGTACCCAGGAAGGACTGAGCTGGGGAACATGCCAGAAGCAGAACGACCCCACCCCCACATACCCCGAGTTCAGGCCCAGTAGCTGTGCTGGTTACCTCCAAGACCAGTGACCCGGGAGGTCCGCCAGGCCTGACTGAGGGAAATTCTCATGTGTGCACCGTGGGAGACCCCACCTCTGATTCCCCAGCGCCTCAGGAGGCAGGAGCAGCCAGGGCCGGAGAGACCCTGTGCTCCCCTGTGGGACCTTCAGAGGCTGGCACAGAGAAGGCAGGACCTGACCCAGGTGGAAACAGCGTCCCCTCAGACCACAGCGCAGTGACGATGCAGGGAGGTCCCAGGGCCAGTCTGGTCCCTGATCAGGAAGGGGAGATACAATCAGTCAGCACAGCCACTGGCCACCGGGCTGCCCCATCCCAGCCGCTGCTCCCCCACCCTCCATAGCATAGGCTGGAGGGAGGGTACTGCCTTCCCATGGGGTGGGGTGCGGACAAAGAGGGGCCTGCACTTCAAGAGCTCCCAGTGGGCAGGAGGGCAGCTGCCATGCTGTCCTATGAGTCTCTTCTCTGTGAAAGGGGTAGGGGCTGTGGTCAGTTCCGGGGTCTGAAGAAAGATCCTTGCAGGTGCGATGACCCAGCCCAGAGAGTGGGACAGACAGGACATGCAGTCAGGGGGCTTTGCAGTGCCACTAGGGGGCGGGGGAAGGACACCGAGTACACACACACACACACACACACACACACACACAGAGTTTCATTTCTCCAGGGTAGGCCAAGGAGGGCGGCCAGAGTCTCTGACATTGTTCATCAAATGTAATTGTGTCCTCCACATCCACCACAGCCCCACAATGGACCTCAGAGCGAGAAACAGCAGCATCCAGGTGTGAAGGTCCAGGCAGGCGTCAGACAAAAGGCGCCGCAGTTCCCTGCTCACCAGACAGAACCGGATTTTTAATGCCCGAAGACGAACTCAGTGCACAGACCATTTCCCAGAGCACCGTGGTCAGCTCTGGTGCGTTCTGGAGGGTCGCCGTCGGTGAACGTGCTGGGTGAGTGTTTAGTTCAGTGGAATGCCCGGAGTTGCCTTGGGATGAAGGAGAAAGTGATGGATAGAACAGGGCATGAGGGGGCAGTTAAGTAATTAAATGCAATAGATAGGAGGGACTACAGTTAACCTTAGCCACTGTCCCCTGCTTAAAACTCAGTGCCCAGGCCTGGATGTGGTTACCGTGACATAACATCCCCCGTTGCCCACACCCTCAAGTTCACCTGAAACACTCTCTCACCTGGAGGCCCGCTCTGCAGAAGTTTGGTTATTCTTGGCCCTGCTGTGAAACCCTGCAGTTGGGAACGCATGCTTCATTCATTCCCTTCTGCTCCCCAGTCCCGCAGGAGGAAAACGCTGCTGTCCCTGGAGGGAATTACTTCAGAATCAGGTAAACAACTGGTTTCTAAATCAAGGCATGCAAGCTCCTTATTAAAGATTTCTCTTTCTATGGGTGCCTTGACCTTGGGAGTCGGTGAGCCGCAGGCTTCGGGACAAGGGTGGGAATCGGTGGATCCTCTCTGAGTGATCAGGGCTTCCCCTTTTTAACCTGTGTACCTTTGACCGAAGCCTTCTTTCCTCTTGAAGTATGTAAAGCAACCTGAAAATCCAGGTCCGACCCCGCGGGTCCTTGGAATTTTAGAAAATCAGCGTAGGTACGTGGCAGTGCTATCATTTAGCTTTGGCACTGTTTTGCCAAACAAGAGGTCACGACCCATCAGGAGATCGTGAAGTCGGCCGGCAGGCAGCAATGAGCATTTCTAAAAATCCAGTGTGTGTTAAAACCCTGGCAGGTGCTACATGCCACGAGGCTACGGATTGCACGAAGGAGCTGTTGTTTCTTTGAATGTACGTGCACACACACACGTACATGCTCACTGGTGGTGTACACGTTATGTCAGCAGGGTTGGAAGAGCAGACTGTGAAGCTGAACCACTGATGGGTGCAGACATGAAGGGGCCGGGGAGAGCCAGCCCACTCCCCATAGTTTGGATGGAAAGGAAGGGATAAATTTCTTGATCAAGCAAAGTGATCAAAGGACG
This sequence comes from Rhinolophus sinicus, assembly GCF_036562045.2. Lineage (NCBI taxonomy): Eukaryota > Metazoa > Chordata > Mammalia > Chiroptera > Rhinolophidae > Rhinolophus > Rhinolophus sinicus. The sequence goes on along the minus strand of NC_133768.1, from coordinate 6,314,197 downwards.
GCTTTCAGTGAGAGAAGATGCCTGGTGAGCAGAGATGGTTGGTTTTCATTTTAGCTCCCAGTAGCATTTAGACACTCATGGATGAGGAGATGTGTGGGCTTGGGTGGGGCAGGCAGGCAAGAAAGGGGGAGGGGTCCCCCAATGACCAGAGTGTCCTGTGTGACTAAGAGAAGCGGGGAAAAGATTCCCTCATTTCTGATTGTCTGTCTGAGCAAGCGTTGGCCGTGGGCCAAGACAGATTGGTGTGGACCCCAGGTGAACTGCTGTCTCTAGGTTGGTTTATTGAAGAAATGTGTGTCTTTTCCTGAATGCACTAATGTCTTTAGAGAAAGTTGGGATAGGTCCAGCGTTTTATATAGAAGATTGAACCTCTTTCTGGACAGATTTTGGACATTGTCTTTCTCTGGCTTGACTTGATTGCCTAATGTAAGCCAATAATAATTGTTTGTGCCTCTGCTTCACTTTGAATGAAATATATGTATGTAAACACATATACATATACAAGGTCAAGCTCCTATGGAGTGAGGTGCATCTTGCTGCCTCGTCCCCAGGACCTCCATGATGTGTCACCTGACATAAAGCTCGCTGAAACTTGGTCAGCTGTTCCGGTTCCAGGATTCCAAAATTCATTTTCATATAACTCCATTTGTTAACTGTCCATTTGCTCTCAGAACCTATGACTGGTTAGTGTGTATTTAAGTGTGCATGTGTGTTGGAGCACTGAAACTATGGTTATTTTCCCTTCTTGATGGATTTTTGTGAGATAGTGATGATGGTGATGATGGTGGTGATGGTGGTGATGGTGATGATGGTGGTGATGGTGGTGATGGTGATGATGGTGATGATGGTGATGATGGTGATGGTGATGATGGTGGTGATGGTGGTGATGATGGTGGTGATGGTGATGATGGTGGTGATGGTGGTGATGGTGATGGTGATGATGGTGGTGATGGTGATGGTGGTGATGGTGATGGTGATGGTGATGGTGGTGATGGTGATGATGGTGCTGATGGTGATGATGGTGGTGATGGTGATGATGGTGGTGATGGTGATGGTGGTGGTGATGGTGGTGATGCTGATGGTGATGGTGATGATGGTGATGATGGTGGTGATGGTGATGGTGATGGTGGTGATGGTGATGGTGGTGGTGCTGATGGTGCTGATGGTGCTGATGGTGATGGTGATAGTGATGATTGTGGTGATGGTGATGGTGATGGTGGTGATGGTGATGGTGATGGTGATGATGATGGTGGTGATGGTGATGGTGGTGGTGGTGATGGTGCTGATGGTGCTGATGGTGATGGTGATAGTGATGATTGTGGTGATGGTGATGGTGATGGTGGTGATGTGCGGTGATGGTGATGATGGTGGTGATTAAGAATATGACAGTGGTTGTGATGATTGGTTAGATTAAGTCTACATGTTGACTTAAGCGGAAACAAACTTGCTAATTTAGGCAAAAAATAAAGGAAGTGATAAAGCCAAAAGAAGCTAATGGACTGAAAACGGATGCTTTCATAATAGCAGGCTGTCACCTTGAGGTTCAGAGAGCATTTTGACCTCTTGGCTCATGGTTCCTGCTTTTTTTAGTCTTTCAGCTGTGTTACCTTGAGGATATGCCCTTTTGTTATTTGTTGAAATCAAAGTTGATATGGGGCGGTCCAGGGGAAAAGAGCTAAGGTTTTACGAACACATTCTTAATACATTTAAACTCATATTTCAGGTTTACCGCATTTTCATCTGCAAACTGAAACATTGAGCCTGGAGAGACTTGCATGGAAAGGGAAGCAGATATAGTCCAGGTGCCTTTTAAAATGGGATCGTTTTATAAGAAAACCTCCCTCGAATTTTTGAGGTAACTGGTGTGTTCCAAAAGAGAGGTGCGTTAAGCTCGGTGAACTGGAAAGGTACAGATGAGTCAGCAGGGCCCATGACACATTCAGACTTCAGCCAGTTTTTCTTCTAGTTTATTCCTTCCACTGTGGGTTAGTGACACAACGATAGAAAATACAGAAAAGGGAACATTTTTCTTGTAAAGTACCAGACAGGGGATCCATCCACCATGGCTTCAGGCTTACGAACGTACCCAGACAGATGTGGGCAAACTCTCACAGCGTTACTTCTGTGACAGTGGTCCTAGGACAATTATTGTATATTCTAGATGGTCTACATCGCTTTGTCTTTATTTTAAATTTTGTTTTCATTTGGTCCATGGGGTAGGAGTATGGCAAATCCAGACATCAAAAACGCTGGGGCAAATGAACCATGTTGACCGTGCATTCTAGTTTAAGATTTTTAAATTTTGAAATTAAGTTGACATCCCGTTTTCAACGTTCAATTAAGAGCCATGGGCTGTGGTTTGGAAGTAGCAGGTTCTTTCAACGCATACCTCAAATAAGTTTTTTCACATTGCGAAGGATGGATTATCACCAATTTCTCTACCCCACATTTGGAATCTAGAAAACACGTTGGACAATTTGACTAAAACTGTAAGACGTGCTGTTGTCATTCGACTTAGTCATCAGAGCATCCAGTAGACGCCAAGTCTTAGAAGTCACGCTTTCTAAAACAATTTTTGTAAGGTATCTGTAATAAGGCATTGTATTCCGTTCATCAGAATACCCTTCGTGTAATGCACAATCTGTTAGAATTTGCATTCAGGTCTGTGGCTTCTCCACTGACATTTGAAATGCTCCTCCATGATGAGAGGTCAAGAACCCACTTGCATTCATATTTCAGAGCATTGCCCTTGGCCTACAGGTGGGTCCTTTAAAAACTGATGGTGTGTTTCTGAGTCAGAGGGAGAGAGGAGAGGAGCTAGATTAGTCTAGGAGGCATCATGTTACTTTCTACAATGACCATGTAGGGTGGTTCTGCAACATACTGAAAATCAGGGGGTGCCCTGCAACATTAGAACACTGTGACACACTAGCCCTGGGACAGCTTGTGTCCAAATGCTGAGTTGTAAGCGGGAGGTGAAAGGTGCCCCCTTTTGTGACAGGCTCACTACCCACTACGCCCTTCCAAAGAGATGGGAAATCCCGATGAACAAAGAGGAAGCCCTGGGTTACTCAACTGGATATTTCACAGGCAAATTCGCAGTTCAGACTTTGACACATTTTTCTTCTACTTTATTCCAGCAACTATGGGTTGGCGACACAACTAACGATAAGATGTGGGAATCCTATTCCTTGATGTAGGAATGCCCTTGGGGTCAACATCGGTGAACCCCAGGCTGAATGCAAGGTAAGGTGGGAGCGTCCCAGTAGGAGAGAACGTGGGGCCTGGGGATTTGGGGGGGGGGGTACGGACAATATGGGTTAGTCCATTACCCTTTCACGCTGTTTCAAGTATTAAAATATTTTACGTACAGCCAATCCCTTTGAGGGAGGCATTATGGTGTCCCCTTTTCAAGTGAGCCAGCTGGGGGCAGTGAGACCAAGTGGGGTTTGAACCCCGAAATTATTTGGCGGACAATTAATTGTGAACAGAATTATGTTCTCTTTGTAAAAGTGTGCAAGATATGGGTCTAACAGAGGGGTGATTTTTCAAACCTCCCCTCTGTTGAACACAAAAATCTGCATTTCCAAGTATAGAGGTGGGTTTGGGTGGTCACACGGGGCATCAGAAAACTCGTTATTCCAAAGTTTTTTTTGTTTGTTTGTTTTTTGTTTTAATCTCCATTATGCACAACATCAAATCTCAATTCTTGAATCATCCCCATATTTGCACGATGTCCGCCTCACGCAGTTTTCGTCTGGCTGGACAGCGTGGTTTCCTCCGGGGATGGGAAAGGCCCTGGGAAGACGCTCCTGCAGGGTTGTCACGCGTGTGTTTGGACCTGACGACGCTCCCCGTTAGGGTTCTGCCCCCAGCAGGTCGCAGCCAGGGTGGGGGGCGTCCCGGTCGCGGGCGGCCGCGTTGAGCCGGGTTTCCCTTGTGTGAGCGCGCCCCCTACCGGCCCCAAGGGCGCAGCGCCACCTGCTCGGTGGGTTTCAACCCCGCCCCCCCCAGGTGGGGCACAGCTGCCTACCCCGCCCCCCCCAGGTGGGGCACAGCTGCCTCCCCCGCCCATGGGATGCTTTGCACAGGGGCCCCCCCGTCGTCCCTCGTTCTGAGAAGGGTGCGCAAAAGGACGCATCCCCCTTGTTCCGGTGGGTTCAGGCTTTTAGAAGTAAACTTTGTGATAATGTGCTGGGTTCTGAAGGGGAAGGAAAGTCAGGTAAAGAGACAGGGAGAGGGACAGCCAGCTCTCTCAGTGCTGGCGACTTAGCACCAGGAAAAGGCAGCAGGAATTGGTTTGCACAGTCTGCTGGCTGTGCCGTCCACGGCCAGGGAGGCTGGGTCCCCAGTGGGGACAGGCATTCCTACATCCCCAGGATGTCTTGGGAGGCTGGCAGCCCGTGGATGGGGTGGAGGCGGGCGTGGGGAAGACACTGAAGCTCTGTGTGCAGACGGGTGGATCATTTTGCAAGTTCCCTGAGAAATGGAGCACGACCCAAATTGTTATGGGACTCTGGGGAGAAGGGGAGAGGGAACCACGGAAGCCAAGACGACATTCCTAGAGACTAGGAATCAGGTTGGTCTCCTTCAATGGAAATAAAAAATGGTCCTGGTAGGTAAGAGTCTGGGAATTCCTCCAAAGATACACCTTGGGCTTATTGTACGACCCAGCCGTTCCACTCCCAGGTGTGTGTCCCAGAGAAACGAAAACACGTGTCCACTCACAAACGTGTGTACTCAACGTTCACAGCCACCCCAAAGTGGAAACACCCCAAATGTCGATTGGCAGACTAACAGATAAAGGAGCATTTTACACACACAAGGGCTCCTAATACGTTCCTAATACGTGAAAGTGAAGGAAGCTATTCGTATGGGGGTTTTGATTCCCTTCTCTTCAGGTTGTCACAAAGGGCAGGGTTTCCTTCTCGTTTAAAGCTGAGGCGTACTCCATTGAGGGTGGAGACCACCTTTTCTTTACCCACTCATCCATTGGCCATACTAAGAGGGTTCGCGTGTGGCTTGGGTTTTAAGCATCTTTCGTAAGATTCTACGATTAGTCTTGGTTTTTCTAGACTTTGTCTAAACCAAGTCACGCGTCCAGGTCTGTGTGTGTTCTTTGGATGATGCACCAGCCCCCATTGCACAGTATGAAAAAGAACCATGTTCCCAGGGGCAGACAGTGGACCTCATTTGCGGGCAACTTCACGGCTGCTGAGACTCCCTCGCCTTTCAGGTGAGACACAGTTAACGACATGGCCCAGAGGGCACCGTGCATCCCCTCCTGGTGGGACAGGCGAAGAGGATGGAGTTAAAGTCCATCTGGCCCTGGACACATGGAAGAAGCTCTGAATCCTTCCTGTTCATCCTGACCGTGCCAGTGAGAACCCTGAAGACCGGGAAAGCCAAGTGGCTTGTCCAGGGTCTGCATCTGCTTGCCCACGACGTAGCACCTGGGTGTTTCAACTCTCCGTGCTGACGTTGGGCAAAGGACCAGTTATTCCCAGAGCTTGTTCTTTGTCGCCTCCCGACAGCAGCATAGCCTCTCGCCTCTGTCACTTGTGAGGGAAATGGTTTCCGTGTCATGAGGGTTTCCCTCGGGTGTGTAGCATCAGTCATTCTGGAATATTCTTTGGTAGAAAGCACCAGCAGGGATGCCAGTAGGCACACAACATCCCCCATCGGTTGTAAACCCACCTTTCCTCACATGCTTTCCTCTCTTTGCTGCATTCTTTGGCTGTCATCAGGACGGACCACAGATAGCATTTATTTGGGTGGCTGATTTATTTTGAGCTCTTTGTCTTCAGCTGGGCACAGAAGGCTTAAAATGTCAGGCAGGTGAGCTGGGGGGCAGAGGTCAGTGCATCTTTCTCTCTCTCTCTCTCTCTCTCTCTCTCTCTCTCTCTCTGTGTGTGTGTGTGTGTCCAGCCTACTACAAATCCATCCTGTCGATGGGTTTAGACAGAATTAAGAGGCTCAGCCACCACAAGCAGGATTAACCAAGTGTTCCCTAGGATGGGGGTTATGAGGCAGCTCACATTTTATCGTATCTGGTCCATTCAGATGAGCAAGGCACTCCCCCTGGGACAGCAATTCCAGCTCCACGCTAAAGAGCCTCCATTTACTGTTGTTATTTATTTTTATTTTTTTGACAATGCCAGTGGAAGCCAGCCAAAAAAGGTGGAGTTGTCAACTACACACCTTCAGAGTCGGTCATTTTCTCAGCAACGTTTCCATCCAAAGGTAGTCGGCCGCATGCCAAGCATGTCCCTTACCAGCAGATGTCCTTATTCTATGGCTGTAGAAGGTAGTGAGCTGCCCTCCCTTTTCCCCCAGTTTATTCAAACGTTTTCAGAAGGTAAATCTCTGCATGACCATGGCTTTGAATATTTAATTAATCCGTGCTCCCAAAGACGGACAGAATTTTCTCCTCGGAAGTAACATAAAAAAGGAAAGCTGATCTGTCATGCATTTATGCTTCTTGTAAGCATGTCCCCAGGGGCAAGAGATGTTCTCTTTTATATTAAAAAAACAACAACATAAACTCTTGACTTTTCATTAGCCCCTAAAAATATTGTGGTGATTTCCATTCTATGAAAAATGCCCACTTTTGAGAGGCACTGGCTGGGGAGCGGAGAGGGGGACAGTGGCTTAGCTTGCCTCCAGCCAGAATGCCTGGCTATCGATTACATTTTGTTTTTAAATTATTCAACTAAGTTATGAACCAAAATGTAAAATTCATATTCAGTGTCAAGTTCAGGACAGTTGCGTGTTGCAACTGGCTCAGTCTTCGCTACCAGTGAAAGATGCAATAGGACACCCCTCCAGGGTGACCTCACAGGACTTCTTCATTCTATCACCGTAGACTTAAATGTTGGCTTTGAATCTTCAGGGATAAAGAAGTATGCAGACATGGGACAAAAGGGCACCCACTCACTGAAGGGATCTAAAAATCTCCTTGTAAGCAAGTGTTGTTGCTCTCTCCCGTCTCAACCACAAGAACATTCTTCTTCCCTCTGGTCCTTATTCTCTGAGACACTTTGTCCTGTAAACAACTCTGCCTGTCTTTCACCATTGGGTCTTCAGAACCTCTTTCCTTTTCTTTTTTTTTTTTTTCCTCTTTCCTTTTCTGATAGCCTTCTGGTGGGAACAACTTGAGATTTGCTCCCAGAGAATGTGTGTATTAATGTCATGTCTGTTATTTGTGGTCAAGAAATTAACAAATGGAGATAGATGGTTAGATAGATGGATGGATGGAATGGATGGATGGATGGATGGATGGATGGATGATGGATGGATGGATGGATGGATGGATGGTGGATGGATGGATGGATGGATGGATGGATGGATGGATGATGGATGGATGGATGGATGGATGGATGATGGATGGATGGATGGATGGATGGATGGATGGATGATGGATGGATGGATGGATGGATGATGGATGGATGGATGATGGATGGATGGATGGATGGATGATGGATGGATGGATGGATGGATGGATGGATGGATGGATGGAAGAATGGATGGATGGATGGATGGATGGATGGATGGATGGATGATGGATGGATGGATGGATGATGGATGGATGGATGGATGATGGATGGATGGATGGATGGATGGATGATGGATGGATGGATGGATGATGGATGATGGATGGATGGATGGATGGATGGATGGATGGATGATGGATGGATACATAGATGGATGATAGATATGTATATAGATAAAAAGTGGGTAAAACTGAAAGAAAGTGTGGATCTCAGGTGCCAGTGGAATTAAATGGAAATCGTTGCGAAGATGCTTTTTGGTTGTACATGTTTAAAAATTCAAATGACTGGGCTAATAATACCCGCACCGTAAGAAAAAGCGGACGGTGTTGAAAACATATATATTTCTCATGTCCTATTCAAGGCTATTGGAATGACCAACACTTTTGAGAATTCTGTGATTTCTGTGACATTCCGTACACAAGTCAGTGAAGACGTTGATTTCTGCTGTGCGTGTGTCCGGAGGTAAACCAGGATGCAGCCTGAGGCGAAGATGGTGGACCTCGGCAGAACACCCCTTTGGGGACACACTGGGAGGAAGGAAGCAGCATTCCCCCAGGAAGAGCCCAGACCCAAAGGCCAGTTGTCCAAGACTCAAGAGCTGGACCACCTCCTCCCGTGGGGAGGGTTCCTGCTGTCCCTTATGACTCATCGGCTTCCTACATCGTGCTCAGAGAAGAAGGATGGTGTGTACCACTCACAAGGAACCTTGAGTACCAGGGCTTTACGTAGATGGTGGCATTGAATCCCACCTGAACGCGATGAGATGGTCACAAACACATCCCTTGCCCTGCTTCCTTTCGAGGGCTACATTTATGGTATTGTTTATTGTTTACAGGGACATAGATGTTACAGCAGTATGGAAATATTAATATGCAGAACCAGGTAACCTGGGGGAAACACAGGATAGCATGATGATAACAGACTGGTGTGGTCACCCTACTGGAATTCAGGCAGATATAAAGTGAGATGTCCTGGACCCCCACATGGGTGGGTGATGCACGGCCTCTCGTTTGCAGTTTGCATCTTTTTTTTATTTATTTCTTTTTTCTTTTTTTTTTTCTTTTTTTTTTTTTTTTTTTCATTTGCATCTTTGAGCTGGATTGTCTGCCTGGGATCTGGGGTCACTCTGGAGAGCAGAGGTGAATGTGGAAACACGTGTCCACAGACATTAGTGTTTTTTCTTTCTTCTTCACGATTCTCCATCCAAATCCCTTTAATGATATGTACCTGCTAGTACTTTGGGGTCCGTTCTAAACGGGGAAAAAAAGTCCTTTATATTAGATGCAAATGGCAGGACTCATTCTGTGTTCCTGTGTGTGTGTGTGTGTGTGTGTGTGTTCTTGGCTAAGGTTGTTCTAACTGGCATGTCACTGTGAGGCTGGACATTGGGTTGAATGTCACCACCGCCCAAGGTGGTGGTCCCTGTGACTCGGGCAGGGATCACGTCTGTGGCTGATGTGCAGAAGAGAGGGGGGATTAATAAGTCACTGTCCCCATGTGCTGCTAATTGTGTTGACAATTGACCACCAAATCATTTTATTGTAAGGCTTTTTTTTTTTTTAATCAGCTGAAGAAGGAATTTTTTTTTGATAGTATCCTGTGGCTGAAATGGGACCCATCCGATTTTTTCGTTTATAAACACGTAGAGCAAATAATCACATTTGGGAAGGGGAATGAGTCAAACATCTCAATTTCTAGAAGGAAGATATACCACGGCCGGCCGGCTGATGGGATGCATTTCCCAGACCGTCAGCCTGTTTGCCTCATAATCACAGTGAACTGTGAGAAACATGCCCGTGTTGCTTTGGCTGCTAGATTTGCATATAATACCCATTTCTGGGTAAGGTGCAGGGGGTCCCTGTCGATCATGGAAGATGCTAACCTCATCCTAACTCCACCCTAATTTGCGATGTCATTTTCCCTTTGTCATACCTTTCTCGTGAATGTAAGCATTTTTTTTTTCTTTGCACTTTTTCAGAAACCCACATCCCCTTCTGGAATAAGGGAAGGCTATGCAAAGTCTGATGTGCTTCCTTTTGTTATGTGACATGACACCAAACATCAAACCCCGCTGTGAAGGAACCACACGCCCTCCCAGCTGCTTCTGCAAAGACTCTGGGGCTCCTGAGCTCAAAGGGAGACACATCAGAAGTGACAGTTGACACATAACGTAACCAGAATGCCCCAGGTGGCCTGCGCCCAGGCGTTCTGTGCTTTTATAAGAAACAAGAGGAGCGTCCAGCCACAGAACAGCTGGGAGGGACAGCAGGGCAGGGCTCACGTTAGCTCCCAGGTCCGGGGTAGGCTCTGCTGCTTGAATGATGCTTGCAAATCTGAGAGTGATTTTGCAGACTCACCTCAGCGTGGTGGCTGTGGTGACTCCCAGCTCTGCATGCTGCATGGAATCCCCCTGGGAGCTTGAAAAACACCAAAGCTGGGTCGTCCCCCTCCTCTGAGATTCTGATGTAATTGGGGCAGCGTCTTTATCCTCAGGGGTGGGACGTGTCAACTTTGGGGATGAAACTCTGATTATAATCAGTGCCCTGTGCCGACTGGCTCTGGGCTGAGTTGCCATGCAGGACCATAACGACTCCATACTGATTAATGACAGGGTCCGGATGTATCTTGTTTCATTATTAAGCTGGCAAGGAGCCTATATGCACACTGCTCATGGGTCATGGACAAACATCCTTGAAAGTGGAGGGAGCCTTGGCAGACAGTGGGGAGGTGAAGACAGGTGAGCGGAGGAAGTGAGGGGCTTGCTTTCCTGTTGCTGCTGTAACAATAGCCAACACTGAAGACAAATGTATTACCTGACATTTCTGGAGGTCCAAACTCTGAAATGGGGTTCCCTAGCTTACAAGCACGGTGTCGGCAGGGCCACGTGCTCTGCAGAATTGCTGGAGAAGAATCCAATCCGTGCCTTTTCCACCTTCTAGAAGCCACCCACATCTGTTGGCTCGTGGTCCCTTCCTCCATCTTCAAAGTGCTTCATTCGGCCTTCTGCTTCTATCAGTATGTATCCTTTTGCTGTGATCTCCCTTTGAAAAGGACCCCTGTGATTTGTTCGCGATTGCATGAAAAAACCCAGGCTCGTGTCCCCGTTTCAAGATCCTTAACTTAATTTATCCTATCTGCAAAGCCCCCCCCCTTTATCATTGGGGGGTAGGAAGAAACTTTCCCCTGCTACGTTGGTTCTTCTGGCTGGTCTAGTAATCAAACTGACAGGAGACAGAGCCAGAAGAGGAAAATCACCAAATTGAATTGCATACATACGTATGGGAACTCCACATGCACGCGGGAGTCAAACACCTCCCAGACACGAGAGGTCCAGAGATGTAAAGGGAAAGTGTGGTATATATGACATTCGGAGCTAAAGAGGAGTAAGGCCATTTCAGGATGATTAAAAAAAAAAAAAAAAGCAGATGGTCAGTAATTAGAAGTTTGCCCTGCTGCAGTGATAGGTCAAAAATGTTATTTCTGGTGATAACGTTTATTATGGGCAAGGCCCCTAATTTAAATTCTTTTTTTTTTTAAAGAGATTACTTTTTTTTTTTTTAATTGTATTGGAGAACAGCGTGTTTCTCCAGGGTCCATCAGCTCCAAGTTGTTGTCCTTCAATCTAGTTGTGGAGGGCGCAGCTCAGCTCCAAGTCCAGTCTCCCCACCTCAAGATGCTTAACTTAATCCCGTCTGCAAATTCCCCCTTTGTCGTCATGGGAGGTGACACCTTCGTAGGCTGCAGGGATGCAGACGTGGGCCTCTTTGGGGACCACTCTTTAGACCACCGCATGGGGTCTGAACAGTTGATGGGATCCAGATCTTGGCCAAGACGCTGTGCCCTGTAGGTCTGGGTCCACATGAATGAAGCTGCTGAAACAGGTGGTGCAGGAAGGTGGTGTTGGCACCAGGGGTCCGTGGAGAGATTTGGGGGAGGCGCACTGCCAGCCTCCAACCGAGAGAGGGCGCCATCTACATTCAAAGGGACAGCTACCGGCCTGTCTGCGCTGGGACCACGTGTAAGCAATTCCCCCTGATGGAGAAATGACACCTCAGGGAGACGGGTGGCAACTCACCGGGGGCCTCGCAAATCTGACTGTGTTTTCTCCTTTTACTGAGTTCTTTCGTTGTTGTTTTTTTTCTTTTTTTCCTGTTTTTTTTTTTCTTTTTTCTTTTTTTTTCTTTTTTCTTTTTTTCCTTTTTTTTTCTTTTTTTCGTTTTTTTTTCCCCCCAGTTGTCTGCAATGAGCACAGACTAGCTGCACGATGGGAACGTGAACTCTGCACTCACACGTTCCAGGGAAGGATGGTGGCCCCGCGGACACGAGTGGACCCAGAATTGAAAAGCACCGACACAGACGCGTGGGGAGAAGGCATGTGCCCAGCGGGCAGGACCGTGGGAAAGACCAAGCATTGGAATGACTTTTGGAAAAATGTCCTGCAGTCAGCTGTGCGGGGGCGGGTTCCCACTCAGAGGAGGGCGCCTGCTCGGCATTGCTGGACAAGTGTCCTAGTGTCGGGAAGTGGCCGCTGCCGGCAGGGCGAAGAGGATGGAATGGGTGACGGAAGGCATTTGTGGGGTGGGAGCTCCTGCAAACGGTCCCAACAGAAGAACCCAAGCTCATCTGGGGGCACAGGTCTTGTTGCCCTTTCACTGCCATGTGTGGGGGGGCTCTCTTTGCTTCTCACGGGGTGGCCCGAGACATGACCCCCACAAGGAGGGGTCTGGGTCTTGAGTGTCTCTTAGAAGCTGGGCGTTTGGCCCTCAGCACCACGAACAGCTGATTTCTGGAGTGGCCGGTGGGGAAGCTGAGCTGGCAACCAATGATTGAAGCACTGGAGAGTTGGGGGGCTGGGGACCCCTTTTTCCTGCCCCAGTAGATTGCATTTCCACGTCCTGGCGTGTTGCAGCTGTCTTCCCTGGTGAGCAATAGGGTGCATTTGTGTCTGGGGTGTCTCCCCACCATGCCCACGTCAGAAGAGAACGTGGAACAGACAAGTCAGCTGTTTTGGGGCAGGGCATGTGTTGTTCATCCTCACGGCACCCACAGTTGAAAGTAGCAGAATGAGAGCAGTGAGATCAATGGTGGAAAGCGGGTTCCTGTAGAGATGGTTGCAGACATGGTGTCCTCATTCCCGGATTCGTGTACTATTCTGCCTTGTGACTTCAGCTGGGGTGGGTGCACCCTTTGTTGACCTGATTGTAGAAAAGGGATAAAACAGCCAATGCCAGCTGTGGGGTCTCCCTTGTTACGTAAGAAAACGGCCCTTCCAGTAGTCTGGGTCTCAGATTAGCAAAATCTGTGCAACCAGCAAGAAACATCAATTTGACCATCTGCCACCCAACGTTTTGAGTTCTCACCCTACGACAAAAAAGAAAAAGAAAAAGAAAAACTGTATTTGGCTTTCTACACCCTCAGATCCACAGGACCAGCGTGCTGAGAAACTTTTAAGGCCCAACATACCCCTGAGATGGTTACAGTCTTTTTAAAGGGAAGGAGACAGGGAAGAGATGGGGAAATTAGACCCCTCCTGCATCGCTGGTAGGAAGGAAGGAGGCCTCCCCGCTGTGGAACACAGAATTCCCCTGGAATCCCGTACTCCCGCTCGGAGGCGCGTATACCCAAAGGAATTGAAAACACGTTTTCAAAGAAAAACTTATCTCTGAAGGTTTATGGCAGCACTATTCACAAAGGCCCAAAGTTGCCAGGTGGGGACAACCCTGGCCCGAGGGGACCACAGTCTGGGGGACACACAGAGGGGCAGTCGTGATGAGGACAGAGCTGTGTACGTGGTCAAAGTCTGAGTCACAGACTCATCCGTATCACAGCTGATGGCTCCCCTACACGTCTCGGTGCTTTGGCTCTTGTTCACATGTCCGTCTGGGGTATTGCCTGGATGACAGCAAGGCCATTATGCAAATACTGAAGGAATGCGTGTGCATTTCATTGGCAAATGTTCCTCAGATCGTTTTCAGCAGAGAACAATCCACAGATGTTCCTTCTGCGTGGCTACCCTGGAGTCATTTGTGTTTCTGATGCAACTGGAGGCTGGAGATGGCCCTCCCCCACCCCTGTCTGCACCCTGTCATCCATTGTGTGTCCATCTGCCCTTTGGGGTGCACACAAGAGATCTCTAGCAGGAGCAAAATCCAGCTGGGGATTGTGCCCACGTCTCACCACCCGTGGGCACAAAGCACTTCCTGCAGAAAGACCATACGAGCCCTGGTGACTGACGATGGCTGTCCAGGTCTGCGACTCTCTTCCAGCTCTGCTTCTGTCTCTGAGGCATAAAATGACAGAGTCATTCCACACCGGACTCAGGGCAGGAAGGTCCGAAATGCACCCATTGTCTGAGCTATTCTCCTCCAGGTGCATCCCTTCCAACCTCCTGTCCCCAGACATGACAAGGTCTGCCCTCAACTCAGGGATTAATCCCGACAGAAAGATGGGAGAGGACTCTCCCTTGCAATTTCACGTTCCTCACCTCTGCTGTCACTCAGGGTCTGACCGGTGGGTCAGAATGCATCTCACAGCACTTCTGTCTTTCTCTTACTGGGCTTGGGAGGTCGTGCTCATTGCACTGGTGTGTTTGGACACCCCAAAAGGTCTGGGAGTAAAATTCAGGGGGGTCTGTAAACACGGGTGGGATAAAAATGTACACCTGTATTTTCACTGGCTTGGAACAGAAGTTTTCAAGCTTTCCCTTAAGGACACAGGTGATCACCGCAGGAGTGTTGCCTGTGGAATTTTCACCCGTGGTCAGTACAAGGATTTTCATGTCACTGCACTGGAGTTGCAGGAATCCTAAACTATCTGTTATGGTCACTGTGAGGACAGAGGGCTTGTCATGGTGGCCCTCAATCTTCTGTTTTGAGATTTGGGTCTCTGGTATAATTTGATTTCACAAGTGTCGTTTAGCTTGGGACTTTTTGAAAGCTCTCTTTTGTTTGTCTCTTAATGATTCTGCTCCCTATACATTTACTATGCAGTTTCGATGGTTCTGCTTAGTTGGGCCCAGTGCTAGCCCAGTGCCTTGGGAGGGGTTTTGCATCTGCATGGGATCCACTCTCCTAGCTCCAACTTACATCTACATAACACGTGCAGAGGTTGTGATAACCAGCCTAACCAGCCTTCTCCCGCCCCCAAAGCAATTTCCATCCTGGTTAGAAAATATAACAGGAGACCAACGGTAGTTTCCAGCAGACTGCCCTGCTGAGTCTCCTTTGACTCTGATAAGTCTTCCTCCTATATTTCTACCTGACTCGTGAATGCTTTCACGGCCCCGCAAGCAAGCGAGCAAACGAGCAATCACAACATCAGTAGCCCTGCCTCCAGAGCCCTTAATTTAATGGCTATCTAATGCATAGCTGGCGGGGGCACGGAGGCCACACCGAGCGCCCTCTGTCAAACCAGAAAGCTGTGTCGTCATTGTGGGCATTTCACCACCTTTCTGCAAGTTCTTGGATCCCCCTAAAGCCCATGGGGCTTGACACGTTTTTCTGACGACACACACCCGGCCTTGAGAAATGGGGTGTCCTGACTGTTGGGGTGCTCTGTCTGCAAACCCACCCATCAAAACACTGTAGGCCAGCACGCTGGAGTTTTCAGAGGACTGACAATATTGGGCCCACGCTTTCCAGATGCGCTGGATGAAATCCATGAATGAAAGTAGGACAAGGCCTTTTTTTTTTTTCCCCAGATGTGGCATTCTTTCCTCAATAAGGTCCTTAAGATCCTGGTAAGAAAAGCCCATTAGGATATTTGTGTTCACGTTGCAGTCCTTCCTTCCTATTTCACGTTGTAAGATAGTCCGTATTTTCCAGCTCGTGTTAACCATAAGTGTACTTTCATTGACAATTTGAAACATGTTGGTGGGTGCTGTAAAATGCACAGGGGGCGTGAGTGACGTGGGGTGTGTGTGTGTGTGTGTGATGGTAAACTCCAACGTTGTGGCTTTTACAGGCAGACACACATTCTATTTTCTTCCCCCCAGTTCCCCTTATCTCTGTCTCTGTGTTGTGTCTTTTAAAATGCCCATTGCCCATTGCGATGGCAAACAGCTTTCAAAATACAAATTCGCTGCCAGACCTAAAACTTTCAGTTCCGTCATTGGTTTTCTTTTGTTTGTTTTTAAACCTACAACGCAGCAGATCTTAGGAATTTCCCGCCCCTCATTCTTTGAGGCTAAAACAGCCAGCTTTAGATATCAGCAGTTCTCCATGGAGACAGCAAAACAAAACAGACGCGACTGCCGGTGAAAACCGGTGAGCTGAGCCACTAGCCACACGGCGGGTGGCAGAGGGCTCCCCTCCTCCCGCCGGGGGAGACATCCTGGGGCATTTTTATTTTTTTCCTGCGTTCACTGTAAATTCATTGCCCCACCGGTTTGTTTTCCAGTTGGTGGTAAAGCCAAGCAACAAAGCAGGGCAGAGTTGGCCTCATGTTCACTCTAAGAGGGTGCTCCCTCCGTGCCAACAAATAAATGTTATTTTGCACCAATAAACACATGTTATTTTATCACCGTGTTTGGAGGGGAAAAGTAAGAGCCGGGGGTGCCCCTGAGCAGCAGTCGCTGGGTTTCTGAGGTGAAAGTGGGCTTTTGTGTTTTAAGAAT
The DNA here is from genome assembly GCF_036562045.2 of Rhinolophus sinicus. Classification (NCBI taxonomy): domain Eukaryota; kingdom Metazoa; phylum Chordata; class Mammalia; order Chiroptera; family Rhinolophidae; genus Rhinolophus; species Rhinolophus sinicus. Next base: position 6,298,030 of record NC_133768.1, on the reverse strand, counting down.
TATGCAACTGGGAGGCCACAAGAGAGAGGAAAACAGGATTTGAAATTGGGGAGGGTGAGTCACAGCTCAGCAGAAACTCATCTCTCTCTCTCTCTCTCTCTCTCTCTCTCTCACACACACACACACACAGGAACACGCTGACAGAATTGCCAGCTATTTATTTACAGATCAGAACGTGCAAGTACAATGTCTGGGTGTCTTTACCTGGCCCTAGCAGGGAAGATACGGCTTCCAAAACGAGCTCTCACTGCTGAGTTAGCAGCCAACTACCTAGCGTTCATTTCCTTGTTTTGATTATGAGGATGTTGATAATTTCCTGCAAGGATCCAAGAGGGTTGTAAGTGTCCTCACTTGTTACCATCGAGTGTAAGATGCTTGTATTCCAAGCCACTCTTGCTGCATCCTTTTGCATGCACCTTTTTCTGCACACACAGGGCCAAGATGGAAACTAGGGGGATAGTCCGCAAACCTGGGAAGAACCTGGGAACCACACACCAGCCCATTGGCGGTCGACCTCCAGGAGGTGACTGCATGTGGAAGTGAAAGCCAGACAGACAGCTCACAATGGTGAACTGTATACCTCTCCTTCCTCCAAACCCAAAGGGATTGCAAACAGTGTGAGGATGACTTTATTTTGACTCCCCTCCTCCCCCAGAGCCCCTAGCACAATGTTAAGGTCTCGGTACAGTCTCAGTAAGGCCAGAGGTGGAGGGGAGAGGTGTGACGCCCTAGCAGCTCCTACTGTGTGCAGCTCTCCCAGTAGGTCAAACCGCTCCATAACCAGGTGTCCTAAAACGATAACCACCGGTTTCACTCATTATTCTGTGGCTGGGCTATTGGGGCTGGGGTCAGCCGGGTGGTTCTTCTGGTGTCAGTTGGTCTCACATGTCAGCGGTCAGCCGTGGAGTGGACAAGCGCAGGCGGCTTTGTGGCTTGGCTGAGACAGCGTGTCCTGGCCGCACCTGCTCTGTCAGCCACGACAGCTCAGGCGCATGCACATGGGGACACAGGCAGGTTTCCAAGACGAAGTGCTCCGAAGCTCAGAAATGTACATTATTTCTGGTACATTCCATCGGCCAAAACAAGAGCCAGCACTGCTGCAGATAGAAGAGGTGAACCCATGGACTCCACCTGTCACTGGGGGAAGACACCAAGTCACCCTGCAAAAAAAAAGCTGACACAAGGCGGCAATTCATCGTGCCCACGTGTGCGAGCCGTCTGTATAACGCACAACTGAGCCTGAGAAGACGTACATGGACAAGGGACGGCCACCTGGCAGCTCACCCCATGTGCAAAATGAAGTTCCCTTTGCATTCCTTCCGTCTCTGTTCACTTCTGAATGGCGTCTGGTCTCTTGGGGTCAAATCAACCACTGCACCTTCCTGTGACAGGCTCCATAGGTGTGTCTCCCCACATCCGTATGTTGAATCCGAACGCCACTGGGATGGCGTGAGGAGGTGGGCTGTTTCAGGGGCTGAGGTCACGATGGTGGCACCCCATAAATGGGATTAGTAACCTCACTCAAGACCCCGGACATCTCCCCTTCCTCCATGTGAAGACACAGGGAGAAGACGCCATCTCTGAACCAGGAGGAGGGTCCTCCTCAGGCACAGAATCTGCTGACACCTGACCTTGGGCTCCCAGCTTTAGCACCTGTCACAAGTCAATGTCTGTTGTTCACGAATTTGATGGTGATTCAAGGTAATTGTGAATTCAGGAGACCTTGAGGGACAGGGACGCACAGGTGTGAAGGGACGAGGTCCCAGAGCCCTCAGTTGTGGCCCAGAGGGTAGTGTGGACTTGGTACTCCTGCAGCCAGGAAGACGTTAGACAACACGGTGATGAAAAGAGAGGGGCTGTGTTTCCTGCAGACTCATGTGAAGCCGTTTCTGCCCACAAACAAGGTGTACCCCGGGAAACCACACAGCGGGACGTGATTTATGACCACTCTGTGGTGTGGAACGACCGCTAACCAACAAGTGTCCTGTGTCCCGCCCAGGCAGACTGCTTCAGTGGGTCCCGGAAAAAGCAGAGGAACGGGCAGTAAGAAGTGGGGAGTGTGCTTTCTGGGCGAGGACGTTCTAAAGAGCTGCACAGGTGGGGGAAAGAACCCAGGTGCTTTGCATTCTCATAGCCTTTACTTTGCTCATAAATAACCCCCAACAACAACAACAAAAGTATCATAAGATCCCTCCCTTCCGGCAGTTTCTGCAGAGGACTTCCGTCTTGCCATCTTGCCCACCACACCTCCAGTCAAGGCTCTCAGCGTCTCTCTCTGCACAGACACAAGTGGGTCCCAAATGTCTCCCTCTTCCTCTCCCGTCTCAAGAAGTCACTTTTCATTCGGGCCATTTGGTACCAACTCCCAGCCGGCCATTCTGCACCAATTCCCATCTTAAACTCCTCTGGGGTTCCCCATTCCCCTTCGTAAGGCAGGCAACAGCGGTCCCCATCGGTCCCAGGTGACCTCCCCACCCTCACCTCTGACCCCTTTCCCTACTCACATGGGTCATGGGTGCTTGTTTCCCCGCAGCGACCCTGCAGGTACCCCCTCTGGAATGCAGCCCTATCCATTCTGCATCTAGAAAACGAATGTTCCCCTACGCCCATCTTCAAGGCGTCTTGTCAGTGAAACGCTTCTGAACCCACGAACATGGTGGTCTCCAACTCCTTCCCCTCCCATCTCCATCTGTAGAGCGCATTGCACTGCAGGGGACAGGTCGGGTTTTGAATATCCCTCCATAGAGGCAGGTGGGCTGTTCTGAGGACAGAACATGCCTTGTTCACCTTTTCATGCTCCGCACGTATAATTACACCACAAACACACTGCGTGCTAGGTACACCGGTGCTGAATACACGGATGAGAGGTGCGCACGGTGTCAGGTGAGGGTGTCAGAGCACGCGGCAGCCAGGATGCACACGGCATGGGTGCCACATGGGACGTTTTCCATGAACGGGCACCGCGACAGGTCTGCCCCCATACCTTTCTGGAATGTCACCCTTCCCAGCAAGAGGGACGTTGAATTCCACGTCTCTTGAAATTGCACATGTTGTGCTGCTTGGCGGAAGACGTGCGGTATAAGTGATCTCACAGGATTTCCAGAACATGGACGACAGAAGCCGGCCCGAGGATGCACGCCAGTCCCTCTCTCAGTCCAGCTTATGGTCTTCCTTCAAGATGCTTCCCTTGGAGTTTGGCTCCCACCCAAGAGGCTGCTGCAATTCATTTAACTTTCGCTCTGGAAGTGAAAAAGCTTCTTGTCACCAACGCGTCTGCAGGATGCACTTTTATTTTGAGCCAAGGAAGCAACCTAGCACTTTTTTTGAAAAGCCAAAAGGACATCTTAATGAATCAGAGAGTGAAGCCTTCCAAATGCCTCTCGGTACCACCTTCAGTAAAAAAGCCTCAAAGCCTGGCAAGTCAGAGAGTGACAACGCATATCTGTCATGGCCTATGATGGGGACGTCAGCTCTCAGTGATAAGATGTATGCTGTCTCCAGAATCTTCTGGAACATTAAGGCTAGTGAAAGGAGGGGCAGTGCCGCCGACGGCCAGAGGTTGGAGATTGGCCAAGAACAGCTTCTTTTGAAGGAAAGGTCCCAGGAAGGAACCGTGGGTGTTTGCAGGTAGCATGTGGTTTCTTTCATCTACGCTTGTCAGGCTGATTTACCTCAAGGTGCCAACGTGGCTGCAGCAGCTCCAGCTTCCCTTCATCCTGGATAATGAGGCACTGAGTGTTCACATCCCACACTGCTGTGATACAGGCCAAATGAAAGGGCTTCTCACTACAGAAACTCTAAGTTTTCTTTCTCTAGTGTTTTAACTCCATTAGTTTCTTAATCATAAATAATAGATGGTTTTTAACCTGAAGCATAGAAATCTCCTACCCCCTGCTCTAGATAATTGCCCTGAAACTTGTGATGTATGCTTGTTGGTTGTATTCATTGAAGCCTAATGTTCTCGCCTACCCGTTCCGGGCCTAACTCCTGGACAATTAATGCCACCGGAATGACTGGTTGAATGGTCCCAGGCTCTATAGAGCGAACGGATTTATTAATTAAAAGTTATTTTTCGTTATTCAGGGGCCTTGGGGATACAGATACCCCAACAAGATTGGCAGTACAGTATAATGTGGTCTTCCAGGTGGATCTCAGGACCCCTTTCTCTCATCTGAGATCAGATAGGACGAGAGTTCCATGAATCCCCCAAATAGGTAGGGACAGCTCTACGCCCCTGCCCAGCAGGAAGCAGATACAGAAGACCAGACCTTCTGACCCTCAACTTCCCATAGAGATTTTATGGGGACCACGTCTCTCAAGGGTTAAACAAGGCAGGCAGTTAGAGATATGCATTGGGTCTCTGCATTCCTGCACCACCCACAGGATGTGACCTCCCAAAAGACCTCCCCTCTCCACCCAAGACTTCCCTTTTTCATTGTAATTATCTACCCCTGTGAGGAACAAATGGGTACAAAATACCCAACTAGATTAAACCGGCCACTCACACCTGAGCAGTAAAGGCCACAACGACCTTCGTTTCACCTGGGCCTCATTATACCCTCATTATAATATCATGCATATGCCCGGAAGGTCATTAATATCATTATAACAGACTGAATTCTGGGAAGGAACATGCACAGTCTAAAAAGATGAGGTAATAACCCCTTGTCAATCACAGGTGTCAATCAAGTGGTCCCACCCCTGGAAAGGAGCTGCCCATTTGAGAGAACAAGATAAAAACCACCCAGGCCTCCCTTAGTGGGGGGCCCTTGGGCTGCTGCTGGGGTCCGCTCCTATTTCTCTGCAGTGTACTATCTCTTCTAATAAACTGCTGTTTCACCACTTTATTTCTGTGTCTCATTCAACTCTTTGCTTGAGCTGCCAAGAACCTGGATATGGGGCAGAGAAGAACCCACACTCCGGTAACAGTTGCTCCGGGCCTGGGGTCCCCAACTTCCATCGGTCCCAACACTGTGGCCTGGAAAAGGGAAAGAGCTAATTCACAGAGTCAAGGCTGCGTGGGGGAGGGGAAGGAAAAGACGCGGAGGGGGCGCGGGGTGGGGGACTCTGGATAAGCCAGGTTTAGGACTAGAAGCAACACTTCCTAGGCAGTTGTTGTTTTTTAAATATCCCTGGAAAGTGATTACGTGATCGCCATGCCTCTGAATTGCCAATCGCCGTCTTTGTGTTTTTATTGCCAGAGATAAGAAAAACGGCCGGGTGCAGACGCGGGGGGTGAGGTTGCTGCCTCTGAAACGTGAGGATTCACGCAGACACCGGATGTAGGTCCAGCCGCCTCGGGCCAGGTGTGTGTGCGACCCAGCGACCCACGTGTCCAGCGTGAGTGGCAGCTGGGCAGCTGTGAGGCCGGCCAGGGGGATGGGCGCTGACTCACCCTGGGAGGAGGGGACGGCTGTGCTCAAAGGAACTGCCGCAAAGTTTTGGAGGGTGGAATGCAGGCATGTGACTCAGGGTTATTTCTCTGTCTGAGGTGGTGCTCCAGACCCTGCAGGAATAGGGGCTGAATTTTAAGCTAATCTCTTAATTAAAAACAAAACAAACAAACAAACAAAAATATATATAGTAAGCCTGGGACCTGGAAGGACAGCCACAGGGCAGGGGTGGCCTGCGAATGTCCCCAGAGACCCCGACCAGGGTGCCAGCTGCCTCAGATGGGAGAGGGGAGACATGTCCAGTCCCTCCCCGCCCCCCACCCCTGGTGTGGGCGAGAAGCCCAGGGACTGGGGGCCTCTCCAAGGGAAATCCCTGCTTAGGCTGGGAAGTGGGGGCTCCTGCACTGCACCCCAAAGCCCCAACCCGTGTGCCAGGCTCTGTGAGTGCAGGCTGGGCTTTGGGGGGCTGCTACGTGGGCAGGCAGTGGGCCCCCCCTTTCCCAAGAAGGTAGAGTATTTCACTTTGCTCTTCTAAGCGATCTGCGAGGAAGGGGGTGTTCCCGTTAGGGTCGGAGGCGGGGTGCAGAGACACGGAGGGGCCTCACTTTCCTGAGGAGGGAGGGGGTGTCGCTATGTACCGAGAGACGCGGTGCTGGGGGTCCCAGTTAACGGGAGGTGGAAGCGGGAAGACGCGGGGTCCGGCCTCACACTTTCTCCAGCAGAGAGGGTTATACTTTCCCGAGGAGGGTGGGGGTTGTATTCCGACATCGAGGCCGCCTAGGGGACCGGGCCCGCCCCTCCCCGCCCCATGCGCCCACATCCCGGGCCTCTGGGTGGGGGTGGCCGCAGGCGGGGCGAGAGCGCAGGCCGGAGCGAAGTAACAGCGCCGCACCCCTGCCGCGGGCTCCGCCCCGTGGGGGTTTCACTCCCGCCGTTGCCACCCGCTCGAGCCACTCCGGGGATTGTGGCTGTGCGGCGCCGGGCGCAGCATGGCGCGCCGGGCCGCCCTCGTGGTGCTGTTCTTCGGCCTTCTGGGCACTCTGACGACCGTCCGGGGTGAGCGCGCGGCGGGGCCGCTGGGGACCCACGGGGTCGAGCCGGGACCCCCGGGAGGGCCCCGGGCGTACGGTGTGGGAGGGGCGCATGGAGGCGGCGCATCAGGGACACCCGGACCGCCGGCCCAGGCCGGGACCCCCGGGAGGGCCGCGGGCGCACGCTGTGGGAGGGGCGCATGGAGGCTGCAGACCAGGGACACCCGGACCCTCCCCAGCGGGACGCGCGGTGCCCACGGGTGGCCAACGCCCCGAGGACGCGGCTGCACTCACTGCCTCTCCAACTTTCTTCCTGGGCGTGTTTGGACGCACTCTAGAGGCGAGCCGTCAGCGTTGGTTTCCAAAATCACCCATTCTGAACGTTGCGGGGACCCAGGGGAGCGGTGACATTCCCAGTCTCCACCCTGGGACAATCTTCTGTCCCCGGGCCCGCGTTTGCGCCCCCTCCGGGGCCCCCAAGGCACTCCTCCGCTGGCCGCTCCCAACCACGCCCTGTGCCCTGGGCCTAAATTTGGATGCAGCTCGGCAGCCTGACGAGGCGGGGAGGCGGGGTGCGGGGAGGGAAAAGTTAGAGAAAACTCCGAGCCGTGAAAACGTTGGAAAACTCGCTGTGTCTCCACGGGGACACGGGGACATCGGCGCTCGCTGGGCGCCCGGCCCTGGGGACAGGCGCGGGCCGGGACTAGAAACTATTATTAGTATACGTACTGTCCGTGTGTTCCAGGACATAATTTGGGAGGGACACACAGGTGAAGTAGCAAGAACAGAACCCCCCCTCCCGTTGGGCCCCCCCACACACTCCCTGCGGGCAGCCCGGCGTCTTCCTGGCCTGTGTTTTTCTCTTTCTCCTTTTAAAATGGAAGTTGGGGTGTGTCTCGCTCTTCATCCCTCCCTCCGCCCTTCTCCTAAAAGGAAAGTTGGGATCTGGTGGGCGTGGCGTTTTGCAGCCTTCTCCACTTAGCGGTGCGTTATTTCTCCTTGTTTATCAAGGCCCTACCTTGCAGTGGCCCGCCGGGGAGTGGGGTGCAGTGTCAGGACGGGTCTGATGGGTGGCGGACAGATTTTGGGCGTGAGAAACCGGACAGAGAGACGGGACAGCGGAGAAGGCCTGGAGGGTGACGTTGGAGAAATTGGGCAGGATCCCTGGGGGACATCTTGGAACAGCGTGCTGGGGGGTGGGGGTGGGGGGGCTGAGATGGTTTTCATGCTTCTCATTCCTCCCTAAGTGTCCCCCCCATCCCACCTGGTCGCCCCACAACTGAAGTTGCTTCTTCATAGGGTTTCTTGTTTGTGTGTGTGTGCGCGCGCGCGCGCTCCGTTTATTCTGTGGGCGTCCCCACAGTTTCTCATTTATCCCTGTGGCTGGCTATGCATGTATATTCCTCCGGAATTCATTTTTCCCTGAGCGCCTACTGTGTGTGTGGCTCCAGGGAAATGGGTCACCAGTGGCTCTGGTCGCCCAAGAATGTACTGTCTACTCGGGGAAGAGAAATATGCAAACAGGCCGGTGGGACCCAAGGGCCACCAGCAGGGTGAGAGTTGCAGCATTCCAACCACTCAGAGGAGTGAGAGGGTAGGTAAATACTGCAGAGAAGGGTGGCTGGGCCTGGGTTGTGAAGCTTGTCTCCCGTTACCCTTCTGCTGGCTGATCTGGGATTGCATGTGTGTGTGGGGGGAGTGGGGGGCAGGGGGAGACAAAAAATTTTTTTTCAGGGACCATTGACATTCAATCTTATTTTGTATTAGTTTGAGGTGTGCAGCATTGTGCTTAGACATTTATATGACGTATGAATGGATTCCCTGCAATACGTCAAGTCCCCACCTGGCACCACACACAGCTGTCACCATCTTATTGACTATATTCCCTGTGCTGTGCTTTATAGCATCGATTATTTTGTTATGTTTCGAAGAAACAAAACAAGAGCAAAGACCCACAGTACTGATAGCCCGGAATTGCCTGGTTTCTATGCAGACGGTACCTTGCAATGCGAAGAGGGCTGATGGTTTCAGGAAGCTGGTGTTGAGGCTTTGGTGGCAGTGGGATGGGCTTGGGGACACATGGAGACACAGCAGGGGGACAGGAAGGCCAGGGGAGCAAGCCTGGCCCCCAAAGGCGCAGAGAAGACTGAGTTTTCCTGGGCGTCCACCTCCTCCACGGCCCCTCCAGCTTCCTTACCTGAGCCCCCTGGGATTAGGGATTGGGACACTGTTCCCAAGACACAAATGGGGTTTTATCAGGAAAGTTTGCTTTCTGGTTGGCGGAGCTCAGAACACACTTTCCTATAGAAATACGCGTTTGGCTTGGTTTCTAGTCTGGCTACAGAAGTTCTTGAAGCCAGGGGACAGAGTGCCACTTTGGTGCAACTAGCACTGGCCTGATTTCAGAGTCCTTGGGACCCAGGGACCTGTGCTCCCGGGTTTATTTGGAAACTCCTGTGGGACAGTGAGGGGCGGGAAGAGGGGAGATGGGAGAAGGAAAGAGGTGACTTAAATTGTAAGTAGGGCTGGGCTCCCTCCACATGTTCCCATCACACAGGCACTTCTGTGGACGCTGTTTGGAAGCTCCAATGCCCACCTGAGCTGATGTCTCCTGGCCAGAACCAGGTCTCTCTGGGTTCCCGCGGCACCGCCGGTCCCACCAAAACACGTGTGGGCTTTGGTGTTGGCTTGAGTTGTCAAGTCTCCCTCGTGTGCTCGTTGCACGCTGTCGCTTAGGAAAGAAGGCAGCGTACACAGTCATTTTAACCGATTCAACATAAGCAGTCATGCCAGGATTTCATGGATGATAATCTGGGTACTTTTGTTTCCTGTTTCCAGCTGAGGTTTTCCTCAGGGGAGATAGACTAATATCCACGTGAAGTTCCTGGTACCACTCCTGATGAGATTTTTCCAATCGGGATGAGCTGTTTTAGGGAAAAAGGGTCACGTGTTATTGTGACTTAGCCACACAGGATTGATGGGGGAGTGCAGTGGTTTGGGAACTATTTCCTCCAGGCAGAGGGCGGTTTTCCGAGCCCCAGAGCATGACATGCACAGACTGTTGTGTGCATTTCAGGCAGTCGGCTAAGACTGCGAGGACAGAAAGAGACCTCACGCTTGTACACAGACAAGTGGGTACAACCCGTCAGCCACATGTTGTGTGAGAGGCTCAGATGGCCACTAAAAAGATCGCTGTATATTTGAATTGGACAGAGAAAGAAATGCGGGAAGAAACGGGAGGGAGGGAAAAATGCCTTCTCGTTTTCAACAGGGAGTGTTATTGTTCATTTACACTCACCCTTGAACCTTACACTACAAAGAGCCCCGTAACAAACACACACGTTTCCACCATAGTGGTCTTATGGTCGTGTAGACCATCTAACACTTGCTGGATTTTTTTTTTTGTCTGTGTCAATCTTTTGGGTGAAAGATGCTAAGTACCCAAAAATTCTCTTTGTATTTACTTAATGAGTAGTATCTTTCAAATCTCTACCTAGCCCTGCAGTGGACTTCCCTTTCTTGAATTTCCTGTTCTTATTCTTTGCCTAGCTCTTCTCGTATCAGTTTTGGGTATAAATACCATCTGGGTGTGTTTCAGCTTTGTCTTAGAATGACTCAGTGTTGCTACCATCTGCTGTCTCGAGAGCAATATTGTTTTAAAAAAACCCCTACACAGGAAACCAGGAATTTCCTATTTCTTCCCCCCACCCTCCGAGGTAGAGGCAATCCGTAAAACCCATGTTTTTCACATGATAGGCTGAGACCCACTGATAGTACTTGGCCAGCGTGTTCCACACACGCCTTCCTCAGGAAGCACTGGCCAGGCTCCTGTTCCTGTTCCTGCTGTCAGGGGGACGGGGTCTTGATATAAACATATCTGTTGCCATGTGACAGCCGTTCAGGGAGTTGCAGAGCCGTTGCACATGGGCACCCCTTTCAATCATGTTGCTTTCTGGACTTGAACGTTTTAGATAGAGTGCTTCTGTTTTTGAGAAGGGTCGTTCACACTGAAGTGCCTGGGAGACGAGCATTACACATCCTGACACAATGTAACCAGCATTCCTGCTAACTGTCTGTTTCTGCATTGCCACGGACTCCCGGATGGATGGGTATTGGATGGGTAGGTGGTGGGTGGATGGACGGATGGTGGGTGGATGGATGGTGGGTGGATGGATGGATGGATGGATGGATGATAGATGGATGGATGGATGGATGGATAGATAGATGATGGATGGATGGATGGATGGATGGTGGATGGATAGGTGGTGGGTGGATGGACGGATGGTGGATGGATGGATGGATGGATGGATGGATGATAGATGGATGGATGGATGGATGGATGGATAGATAGATGATGGATGGATGGAGGAATGGATGATGGATGGATGGATGGATGGATGATAGATGGATGGTGGATGGATGGATGGATGGTGGATGGATAGATGGATGGATGGATGGATGGATGATAGATGGATGATGGATGGATGGATGGATGGATGATAGATGGATGGATGGATGGATGGATGGATGATAGATGGATGGATGGATAGATGGATGGATAGATAGATGATGGATGGATGGATGAATGGAGGAATGGATGATGGATAGATGGATGGATGGATGATAGATGGATGGATGGATGGATGGATGGATGGTTGCATATGATAGATGATTGATGGATGAATAGATGGACATAGCAGTCGATTAATGAATGGATACATGGACATGATAGATGATAGATAGATACATAGATAGATAGATAGATGATAGCTAACTTCATCTCTATCTAGCTATCTATCTATCTATCTATCATCTATCTATCTGTCGAGAGGTAGCTGCAACAACCTATCTCAAGTGGTTTCCAGGGAAGGGTATGCATTACCTTATTGCTCTGAAACCACAAACAATCTCCGTACTGTGAGAAGGTAAGGAAGTGGCAGGACTTGGGTAAGGAGTTGCTACACGAAACAACCCGAGGACCCACCCCCGAATCTCTCTCCAGGTTAGGCTTATGTAGGTACCTGCTGAGAGGTCAGGCCCATGTGGCTGCACCTGTGATGTCTCCAGGGCATGGTGTCTGGAGCTTTCTCATTATGTTCTCACCGTCCTACATCTCCTCCTTCATTCCTATCTTTGTTGATACAGCCATTTGCCCAGACTCTCACACTGAAGAGTCGCCCTTCACTCCTGCCAGCTCCCTCGTCTCACAGGCAACCTGTTAGCAAATCCAGTTGCTATCATCTCCTTAATCTTTCTCCACGCACATTCCTTTCTCCGGGTCTGCTTGCTCTTTTGAGACCCACATTCCCTCCCCTGAGATCCTTCCTGGGCAAATGCAAGAGCCCTGGATTAGTTTCTTCCTTGGACTGTTCGGGTACTTTGAGGAGTCCTGGGGCTCCCTCTCAGAAGGATCTATATGAGTATAATGCATGAGGTGAAATACATAGGATTGCAGAGGAAACCAATGACGTTAAACCCACTCTCCATTGCCCCGATGAAGAAGATGGCCGTCTCAGCAGCGTTCATGCTCCTTCCTTCCTCCCTCCTCCATTCTCTCTGCTGATGCCCGGATGATGGGTTAAGGTGAAGACCTGTACACTAACCCTTCAGTGCATTCTGGAGGCCCCGCTCTGAGGTTCTCAGCCCTGACCCTACAGCAGGGTCCCCAGGGAGCCTACCTGTGTCATCTGACTGGTATTGCTAGGGGGTTGAGTCTGCATCAGGGTTTTTATGAAGTCAGAAGGCTGTATTGTGTATATGTGTGTGTGTATATGTGAGTCAGTGTGTGATGGAAAATCACAACTTTTGTTTCCATGCTGGTTCCATGTTGAACCAGCCTTCCCATGAGCCCGTGTTGCATGGGTTTCTTGACTACCGGAATGTTCTCTCAAACACTTACAGCTGTGGGGTGCATTACATGTTCCCAAGTGTGTTCGCTCTGTTATTTCGTCATCACCGAGCACTTAAGATATTTACTGCGGCCCTTTTGTAGATGAAGACTCTGAGGTTAGAGAGTTCAGTAGATTGCTGAAAATCACGTGGCCAACATGGCGACAGAGGCAAGTGGAAGTAAGTTCTGTTGATCGCAAGACCTGGGCGTTGGGGCCACTAGGCTGGGGCATTGACAGCTGCTTGGGGAGATAACACTGACCTCGCCGGGTGTGGTTGTGTGGACCCTGGAGGTACAGCTGTCACTACCAGTGGTGAGGCTTCACAGGGGAGCAGAATGTGCCCTATTCAGCAAAACTCAACTCAAGACAGAAGGGAACTTTCTGAATCCTGGTGGTGAATTTATCTAAGACTTATCACCAAGCCCTCTCCAATTCCTTATGGTTTTCACCATCCATCTATCTGTTCATCCACCCACTCAGCTATCCATTGGCCCATCCATCCATCCATCCATCCATCCATCCATCCATCCATCCATCCATCCACCCATCCACCCATCCACCCATCCACACTGGGAACATAGAAGATACTCAGAAAATTCATCCCTGCCTACTTTCATTATTACTGTGTAATTATTATATTCTTGTTAAAGAGAAAATATAAAGGATTTTCCAAGGGACCCTCCAACTGCCTGATTTTGTATCTATTCTGATTTTATTTCTATAATTTATTTATATTCCTACATATGTTTATTTATATAACATATAGGTTCTGTGTATAAATTACATAATTTATAATTTTTATAATTTATTATAAATATGTCATTTACTTCTATACTAATTTTATTTCTACAATTCACTTCTTTTAAAGTATATATTTATAGAATTTACAAGTTCTGTGTATAAATTATAAAATTTATAATTATTAATTTTGTAATTTCTATAGTTATAAATATTCATGTTATTTCTACTTTTTTATTTTTACTTATTTTTCCTCTCTTTTTTTTATTAGTTTCAGTTGCACAAAACAATGTAATAGTTAGACATTTATCATTTATATCCCTCACACTGTGACAACCCCCTTACCCCATCCACTATCCCTCTGACATCGCACACAGCCATTGCATTTCCACTGTCTCTATTCCTAATGCTGTGCTCTGCTTCCTGTAACTATATATGTATATAAACTTGTAGTTGACATTCATTATTGTTCAGCTTCAGGTGTACAGTGCAGAGATCAGGCATCTACATCATCCCTGAGGTGGTCTCCCTAAGGAGACAAGTGTCCATCGGATACCCTACAAAATCTTTACATTATTGATTACGTTCACCAAATTGACTTTCGTATCCCCGTGGCCATCTTGTGGTTACCGATTGTGCTTTCTAATCCCCTCACCTTCCCCCTTATCCCCACCCCCCTCCCGTCTAGCAACCCTCAGTTTTTCCTCTATGTCTCTGAGACTGTTTCTGGTTCGTTCATTCATTTATTCTTTCCTTTAGATTTCACATGTAAGTGAGATCATATGGTATTTGTCTTTCTCTGTCTGACTTATTTCACTTAACATAATGTTCTCTAGGTCCATCCATGCTGTTGCAAATGGTAAGATTTCTTTCTTCTTTATGGCTGCGTAATACTCCATTGTATAAATGTACCACAGTATCTTAATCCATTCATCTACTGATGGGCATTTTGTTTGATTCCAAGTCTTGGCTATTGTGAATAGTGCTGCAACAAACGTAGGGGTGCATAAAGTTTTTTGAATTAGAGTTTTGGATTTCTCTGGATAGATACCTACGAGTGGAATTGCTGGATCATAAGGTAGTTCCATTTTCAGATTTTTGAGATACCTCCATACTGTTTTCCATAGTGGCTGCAGCAATCTGCAATCCCACCAACAGTGCACAAGGGTTCCCTTTTCTCCACATCCTCACCAGCACTTGTTTGTTGATTTATTGATGACAACCATTTTGACTGGGGTGAGGTGGTATCACATTGTGGTTTTTATTTGCATTTCTCTGATGGTTAGTGAGGTTGAGCATTTCTTCATATGTCTGTTTGCCATCTGTATGTCCTTTTTAGATCTATTTTATTTCTATTTATATAATTTATAAATTCTATGTATAAATTCTATATTTTGCAATTCTATAATTTATTACTATACAGATATTTCACTTCTTTTTTGCTTTTATTTCTACTTTAGTTTTACATATTTATATAATTTATACACCCTCTGTGTAAATTATATAATTTGAAATTTCTATGATTTGTTATTGTAACTATATTTTTTCTATTATAATTTTATTTCTATTATTTATTTCTACTTTCATTTTTATATATTTATTTATATAATCTGTCAGGTCCTTGTACAAATTATATAATTTATAATTTGTAGCATTTATTATTTTAAACATTTCTGTTTTATTTCGATCCTGTTTTTATTTCTATAATGTATATTTTATTTGTGTTTATTGATTTATCCAAGTTCCACGTACAAAGTATATACTTGATGATGTTTACATTTTATTAGTGTGAGTATTTCCATGCAAATTTGTATTCCTACACCTGTGTGCCATCAGGATAGACTTTCAGAGAACCCCGTTCTGGCTTCCTGTGGTGCATTTGTCGCCGTTTGGGTATGACTGTTGCAGGAATCTGCCTGGATACCCAGGGTGGTCTTGGGGATTCACACGGCTCGCCCTCTGTGTGTGTCAGGATGACTGACCCAAGCAGAAAAGAAGATTGCTGGAATGAGACTGGGTGTCAGAAGGGCGTGTGCTGTCAGGCTGACTCACACACCACCGGGCAGGGCGGTGGTGTTGGCCTGCATGAGTCACTGCATGTTCCTCATAACTTCTGGAGCTTTGAAGGGCCAGCTGGAAACCACAGGCCATGCACGCTTCCTCTGATGGACCGAAGGCTCAGAAACCTACTAAGACGCTCATGCCTCCAACTTCCCTCGGCCCCCACCCCCAGTCTCGGAGCAGTGGGTGTGGGGGGTTTCTGCCCAAGCCCTCTGCCCATTGCCTTTGGAAAGTCATGCCCCTGGCTTGGACCGGGTAGACCAGTTGTAGTAGCCAGGTCGATAAGATTAGTTGATTGGGAATAGATAGGACGGGTCACGTCCTGCCAATCTCCAAGTTGTTGAATCGTTGGGTTTCCTGATGGTCCCCATGGGGCTTTCAGCCGGTGGCACAATGTGCAAGCATCCCTTTGCACCCAGGTTTGCACAACTGGGCAAACCGGCCTCCAGGTGTCTGCAGTACAGGAAGACATTAAAGGCTTATGTAGGATGGAGTGTAGGGTACCCTTCCCTGCAGGAAACTCACAGCTGCCCGCCTCCCTTGTCCCCTAATTTCTGTGGGGTTGTGTTTGGGAGGCACTCCCACGTGGTATGCCCTGGCTTTTGTAGTCACCTGAGAAGCAAATGGTGAGGGTTGGTGTCCAGGGGGCAGGGAGAGGCAGGGAGAGCCCTCAGATGTGGACTCTGAGGGGAAATCACCCCAGCTGAAAGCTGGGGGTGTCTCGTGTGGTCTGGTCCCACGGTGACCTGGAGTGTGGCCGGCCCAGAGATAAACCAAGGGGCGGAAGGGGGGTGGATTCTCCCGGGACGGGGCAGGGTGCTCCTTTCCGCCCACTCTGGCACATGCCCTGGACGCTCTTGGCCGGCCTCCGGGTCGCCGGAGCACTGGGCTCTGGGATTTGTTTGGGGACAGGACAGGGAAGCAGGGGCACCAGAGGAGACAGGCCGCTGCTGTGGTTGGAGGGTCTGGCCCCACCCCCATCGCGCCTGCTGTCACTGGGTTTGTGTCAGGGACATGTGGGGGGCAGGGAGGGTGTGGAGGTGAGCGTGACCTCTGAGCGGGTGGGGCCTCTGGGAGGGGGTTGGGAGGGGTGAGGAGGCAGCGTTGTCATGGACAGAGTTCCGGTCAGTGGCTGCAATGTCCCCAGGGTGCAGGCTGGCAGGAGAGGGGGCACTGACGGGGAGCACGGGAGGGGTGGGCTGCGCTGGGGAGGTGCCAGGCCCCCCGCACACACACACACACACACACACACACACACACACACACACGTGCACACGCTCACGCATATACACGTGAGTCCAGAAAGTGAGATTGTTCTGTTTTGTTTCCTTGGTGCTTCTACCGTGACTGTCCTCTCTTTCCGAGGCTGAAATCACACGGGTTAGGAGAGGGACGTGGAGAAATCTGGATTTTCTGCTTGGGTCTGTTGCCATTGGGTTTTAGAATTCCGAAGACCCCCGGCTCTGCTGCTTCTGACTAAGTCCCACTCCCTCCCCCCAATGTTACCTCGGCTGCGCTCGGAACCCCCTTGGACTGGCGGCGTGCCCCGACCTCCATCCAGGGCGAGCCCCTGAGATTCAGAAGTCCTGCCAGGTGAACATCTGAGAAAGCTCAGAGCCAGTTATTTCAGGTGGCGAGAGAGTTGGGGCGGAGGGGGGGGCAGTTGTGGGTTTCTACGTAAAGGTGTGCGCGTGAGTGTGTGTGTATCCGCTTTTTTACCTCTGCCCATCAGAAACGGCCACATAGAAATCACCTTACGGAGTCCCGGTGGCCTAATGGCAGTTTCCCCCTTTTCTGGGACCCCGGGAGATAAAAGACACTCTTCTACGTGTTTTCCGGGGTTGTGTGTTTCCACAAGAGGGATGTTTGGGGTGTGGAATTGCAGATCCGTTGCGAATGAAAGACAGGACCTTCATTCTCCCTGCCTTTCGCTTTGTAAATGTCTGCTTTTCCATATCTGATTTTTGTGCACTAATTAACGCCCATCAAAAGTGATCACGTTTGTCCCCTCTCTGGATGTGTACTGAACTGTACGATCATTGTTTTGAATACAGACGGACATAGCCTCACTTTTAGGCATGCACGTGACTACGTAGGATGAGAAGCAAAGTCACGACACGTTATGCATTTCCGGAAGCTTCTACACACCCCACACACGCGTCCCAAAATGCAGCAAAATGGCCCTTCTTTGTTGCTGTCTTAATTTCCAAGTTTACTTTGATTTCACTTATTTCTAACTGGATTCTCTTTCTCTCAGCTCAAGATTTTGATTTATCGCAAGCCCTTGACGGTGAGTATTAGGAAATGCATTTCTTTTTTAAAAGATAGTGAATGTTGGGCGATGCAGTTAGTATATTTAAATGTGTTGGGCTGTGATGGAGAGAGGCAGGTAAGGTGAGGAAAATCCAGGTGCCCCCATCGGGATAAATAAACCATCCCCAGTGGACGATGTCTATGCCCCATGCTGGTCACAAAAGCTGAATGGCATTGGCCGGACCCTGGGGCAGGTACTGTCTTGCTGGACACTCTGAGATGTGAGGGAGCGAGGACCACTGTCCCTTGGCTTTCGCCGACGTCACGGGGACCTCTGGCCTCCATCATCTGTGGCCACTTCCCCAGGTGCCTCTGTAGCCAAATTTACTTCTTGTTATTGGGGCGCTCATTGGACAGGGACCCATGCTCACCGATGGTGACAACCTCGTCTTTCTGTGACCCATGCCGTCTGCCAGGACGGTGTTTGCAAACAACGGCACATTCTAAGAGTGGGGGTCCACCCGGGACGCCTTTTTAACTCCCGCTGTCCTGGAGTCAGAACGATGAAGGTGGCCGTGTTCCCCAGAGATGACGGGCCAGTCTCACTCCTGATGATGGAATGCTTCTTGGCTCCTGGGAAAGGAAGTGGTTTGAGGCGGCCTTTGGTTCTGTGACCTCAGCCTGCTCTCCTTGGCTCCCAAGGGCGTGGCCTGGGTGATGGTTGGGGGTCTCAGGGAGCCAGGCGTGTGTTGCACATAAGAAACGTGAGCACGAGTGTAACCGGGGTGCCCTGTCCTTCCCAGCACAGACCTGGGGCTACCCTAAGTATCTGTGCTGAAGTCCCCTTCTCCGAGCTTCCTCTTTCAGTCACAGCCCCATTCAGCATCACTAGGTGGGAGGGGGCTCTTGGTCTCCATGACAACCATGGCCACCATCAACCCATGTATGTGCCTGCAGATGTGGAGCCTGGGGAACTCACGAATTGGCCCCCAGTTTTTGGCCAGCACCCGCGGTATCAGGAAAAGTGGTGCTTCAAACTGATGTGTGGACTGTTTTATTTTGGTTTTTAAATGGAACATCCTTGAGAGTTAACGGTGTTTGCCAGCTGCCGGTTTTACTGACTGAAATGTCTTTTCTCTTTAGACGATGACGCGAGACCCACTACAGCCCCCAAAAAGCCCGGCCTTGGTAAGAAGCACATGTTCTCAGGAGACGTCAACAGCTCGCGCCTCAGTTTCCCCAGAGCTGGACGAGACGTAGAGAAGTATGAGGATTGTGTAGGTCAGGGTGTCCGGATTCAGTTTGGTTCCTATTTCAAGGGCATTGCGACCTTGAGATTGTCGAGTCCTGGAATTGATAGGATCAGCAGCTCCTGCTGGCAGAGACTGTGTCCCCACCCACCATTTGTCACACCTCAGCACATTGTGTTGGGTGGGCACACACGTGTCCCTGAGACTAGGTGGCATTTGAAAGTCGATCTTAAAACAAAGAAGGTGGCTTTCGCAGTCACTGCCAGGAATCGTTACCACGGTTCGTCGGGCACAGCGGAGTCAGGAGAACCACTTCTCAGGTCGCCTTCCCACCCGAATCTGGTCACACGGCCCTGTCCCCCTCTCTTAGTGTCCCGCCCTTGCCGACGTATTGGCCGCTTGCTAAGGGATGATGGTGCGATGGGAAATGAACAGGGGAGGATTTTCTGCAGGCGGATTTGGAATTCCAGCTCTAAATCCAGTGGCGTAATTGATTTATAAATGGCTTTCCTTCCTGTTCTGTTTCCTACTCTTTTCCTCTGAGGGGCTAGTGCTGTGAGCGTGGTAGGCAATTCACTTTGTCTACTGGGATCCTGGTCAGATAGTTATTCAGAGAAGGATTTGAGGGTGTGGGGTGCAGTGTTTCCTGCATTCGTTCCTTGGTGTGTCACCCAGAACTTTATTAACGACCCGTTTCCCTCCATCAGGCAATGATGACCTAAATTTAGAAGATGCTCTGGGTGGCGGAGGACACTGTGAGTTCCTCTTTCCAATCTCCTAAGGGACTGAGTTGCTTCTTTGTCAACCAATTATTAGTTTCCAAGAGACAAGGCTCTTGATAAGTGGAGCTGGTTTTTACCAGGAAAAGGGAGGGAATGGGTGTGGTGCTAGTTGTTGTTGCTGACTTTGCTTTTTATCTGTGGCTTCCTTTTATTTTTAAAACTCTGACAGTCTTTGGGGGCGGGGAGAAAAATGAACCACCTTGCCAGGGCTGGCTTTACCACATGGTGACCTGTGGGGTCAGTCACTCCGTTGATTATCTGTTGTGGACCTATTGGAATTCTTCCTACAGATGGAACCAGGAACCCCACGTTTTCCTTTTGCACTGGGACCCCTCCCCCCATATATTGTGTAGTTGGTTCAGACTCCACTTTTAGTTTATTTCTAGTAGAAATACATGAAGTTAAGTATGGCAGCTGGAAGATGAGGGAAAGAAATTGGCAGGGGGCTGGTTGAGTGTACGGCTGTCCCCTCCAGGACAAAGGATAAGCTCCAGTTTCTAACTGTTTAGGAAACTGTCTGTGTGTTAATGGGTGTTTTATTTTCTTTACTGCCGAGCGCTCATAATTGCACCTCTCTTCTTTTACGAACAGATGACCCCGTGACACCTGGTCCACCGAAGCCAAAACCTTACCCAAAACCTAACCCAAAGCCCAACCAGCCGGTATCTGATGGTAAGATCCTAGAGATTTGAGGGTCTGCTGTGTGTATTTTTCAGGGAATGGTGATTTCCGTGTCCGCTGAGAGGAGGGAAATGACAGATTAACATGTGTCATCTGTGGTCTCTTTGGACAGGGTAATTTGAAATTTTCAGTAGTGGAAGACTCTTTTCAAAAAGGTATTTCTGACCTGGATTTGATGTTTGCTGGGCAGTGTCCCGATTTGACTTGCAAGGTTTTATGGGCCCTCTAAAGGGTTGAATGCAAGATTTTAAACATAGGGAATCGATGTGGAGGAAACTTATCAGCTTGTTTTTTTCCAAACCGTTGCACCTTTTCTGATACTTCACAGTATGTTCAGTCACGAGACCAGTACCAGCTCTCTGAATTGAATGCTTATTGAAACTGCAGATTTTGAGTGTGTTTCTTTTACATATTTGTTTAATGTTTAACCCCAAAAATACAAATGTTGTCTGTCTTCTACCATTGTTTACATTTTGATGGCTATTCTCTCTCCATTTTATATATCAATTTGGGTGAAACAAATTTTAAGTAAAAATGTCAATATTTTGTTCATATTGTGTCATAATATTATTTTTGCTTATTAATAGTCCATAAACATTTTCCCATGTCATTTAATAGTTTTTAATCATATAACTTTTAGTGGCAGTGATATACTCTCATAACTAATCTCTAATTTTGAAAACGTTATAGTTCTCCTGATTTTGTAGAATTAGAATTTATAAAGCAAATTTAAGCGATCTTCATGCACTTTTTGTTGTTTTGTTTTTAATTACTGAAAAGAGATTCCAGAAGTCAAATTATTTAGGTCAATGTATGTGTGTTACCCCCAAATTTTTTGACAATTAAAAAAAAAAAAATTGCCCTCAGAATTCTACCAGTTTACATGCCCTCCAACTGTGTGTGCAAATGTCCGTTTCTTCACAACCTCTCCACCAATGGTTATTGTCACCAGAAAACATTTGTCAAATCGATTGTGAGAAATGTTACACTGCTCTTGTCCTAGTTTCATGTCTTTATTTCTGAAATTAAAAAAAAAAAAAAATAATTCAGCTTGTCACTTGGGCCATATATCGTTTCTGTTTTGCTATTGGTTGCTTCTGTCATTTTTTTTCTTACTTATATTTTAGGATTTCCAGTCTTCTTACTGATTTATAAACCAACTGTATGTAGCTACAGATATGAATTATTTTCAGGCATTTATTCTGAAAATACTTTCCCATTTATTTTCACCTTTGAGCATTTTTAACACTATTTTTTTTATTAGTTTTTTTTTTTTTATTAGACATACAAAACAATGCAATAGTTAGATATTTTATCCATTAACACTATCTTTTGACAAGAAAGACTATTTTTTTCCTCATGGAGTCTTTTATGCTTATGTGATTTCTTCTGCTTTTTTGTGGCTGTTTATTTTTTTCCTTTGAACTTCAGAATCATTTTGTATTGTTTTGTCATTGACCCTGTCCCCTCTTGGGAAAAATATCCCCCCCTCCCCTTTTTAGTTTCATCTGAATTGTTCACAACTGTAAATGGGTTTAGAACGCTGACCCATTTGCAAAATGGAGCTTTTTCCTTGGCATTCAGTTATGTGAACGTCTTTCTCATTATTTCTTTAAATGTATTTCTGAATTGTTTTTCCCCATTATTATTTGTTTCTGTGGATACGTTTTTCTGTCCGTTATTCTTCTGTTTATTTCTGTGGTAGAGAAATCACTTTGTAGATTTTTCCTGACTAGTCACTTAACGATGAACCTTTATTAACTTTTAAGAGTGTCTCTTCATGTCTTAGCTTTTCTAAGACGACTGTCGTATTACTTGCAAACGATTTTGTTTTTAAATGTTCCCCTTTGTACATTTATACTCTCTGTTTGCAACTGATTTCTGTTTGTATCATTTTGCTTGGCTAGAAAACCCAAGACAACTTTAAAATATGAGAGGAGAGAGCAGACGTTTGTCACGCCTGAGTTTATGTGAAAGAAATTGCCTTTAAGAAAAAAAAAAGATGATAGATTTTCATTTCAGGAGGTGCCTTTCTACTCTAGTTCCCTTTCTTTTCCTCGACAGGGATAAATATTACATTTTATCAGGTACATGTATGAGGTCATCAGTGCAGGTGGTCATTTTTTTCCCTTTTAACCCATGAATAGGACGAATTATATTGAAGGTGTCTTTATAGAAAACATATCTTTGCATTCATGGAATAAACTTCAGTTAGTCAGGATAGGTTTTATTAAACTGGTGGGTCACGTTTGATGTATTTGCTGCCTAACAAACCATTCCAACCCAGAAGCGTAAAATTTTTCACTTTGTGATGTCTAAGGAGTCTGGGCAGGACTTGGCTGACCCGTGGCTTGATGTCATGTGTCTGCGGTTGACTGGTCAGGGTGGCTTCTAAGGGGATGGCAGGGCTCTTTGTCACCTGTATCTCACAGCTTGACACCAGCCTTGTGTGAGCTCATGGTTATGGGGCAGAAGCCCTAACCCCAAAAGACACTGTTTAAAAACGATTGGTTTGTCTCCCATCTTGCTAACATTCTGAGGCCCACAGTGGCTGAGTCTAGAGGTGGGAAGACAGGTGAGCAGAATGTGGCATCCCAACAGGGAGAGCGAAAAGTGACAGCCATCAGTGCAGTGAACCCAAACGAGACAGAACCCTTTGGGACTGGTATATTTATATGCATCCAAAAGATTGGCGTGCACGCTCCGTTTCTTTTGTTGTCACCTTTTATTTGGGTTTAGTGGCAGCATTTTTGGCAAGACTAATGTTAGGAGTTTTGCAATAGGAACGGGATTCAACGGCAACTGCATCTTGGAAAGGTTTCTCCCATAAAATAGTACCTTTGTGGGGTCCTCCATTCTAATGGTGGTTCCCTGTGCTCCAAGACCCCAAGACTCTCCCTCCCGACAGTTGCAGCATGGCAGATGACACTCTTATTTTTCCTTCCTAGGTGGATTTTCAGATGACGATCTCCATGATGGGACGACAGGTAGAGTTGCTCTTTCTTCTGTCTGTTTTCTCCGTCCATCACCTGTTACCCACCTGCTCTGCAGGATCGCGGTGGGATCTAAAGTCTCAGCTCTCGGGGAGATCAAGCAGTTGGCCGTTTGGTCCTGTCTTTCCGACAGATAGCTCTGCTGTTTGCAGGAGCCTCCAGGACATGGGCCATGATGCCTGCCCTCTAGAGGCTGGCCCCTGCGTGCTCTGTTGACAATTCAGGAAGCTCCCCACCTTCCCCACCGGCTTGGAGCTGGATGGGAATGTCTCAGACATCTCCTTCCACCTGTGTTTTCTGTGACCATCTCGCGTTACTGCTGGCGTATGCTCTTTCATATATAACTAACGAACGTTGACATCCAGGCCCCGAGAATGGAGTTGGCAGCCTTACAATTACAAAAGATTTTTCTGTCTCTGTCTTTGAAATCTTAGGTCACAGGAGGGTCTAAAACAATACTTAAATATAATAAATAACTATAACATATAATATGTTTATAATAATTAGGATATTTATATTTATTTACTCTATGTACAGATAGTCTGTCTCAATCTATTTTATGTATCACGGGAGTCAACAGAAATGTGCCTTGGATCTCCTGATTGCTGTAGAAAGGGTCTCAAGTGGGTTCAAGTACCCTGGTCTGGTGTCCCTGAGTCCAGTGAGAGGGGACACAATCCCTAAGGCACCTTTAGGACTCACTGGATGGCGGGTCTCCTGGATCGCCCACCATGCAAGGATGGTTGCAGTTAGGATTTCAGTAAATGGGAGTGAGACCAACAGATGAGGTCAGCAGATGAGGGCCATCCATTCAACCACAGGAAAAGACTTCCTGATAGTAAATGGCCACGTCAGTGCCATGGTCTCTTCTGTGAGGCTTCCTTCACAGCCCAAGGTCACAGGAGCTCGTCGTGGTTAGGAGTTTTTCTTCATTGAAAATCTTCCCGATACAAATGGTTCAATGGGTCAACCCGGCTTGTTGGTCTCTTGCAGCGGAAGACGGTGGTGGAGGACATCCGAGGCACGATGGAGAGGAACAGGGTATGTACGCCTGATGTTGACGTCTGGGATTTGGGATCTTTAGAAAGGGCACGAGGGGCTGGGAGTCAGGTTGCCTGTGGCCATGGGGTCCCTGAATGGTGCAGCCAGACCCACGCCCAGCCTGCCCTGTGCACTGTGGAACGTGTCCTTGCCAAGAGCTTGTTCATGGAGATGTTAGGATCCTGTGCTGGTGACAGGAAGGGGAGGGACGGGGGTTGTCATTCCAATTCACACGGATTATTAGATTGCACACGGTGCATGTAGAGACACTAAGTGCAATTCTAGATGTGGCTTTTGGGGTCCACAAAGGGGGTACCCCTCTGGGAACAGCCATGTGGCTGGCCCTTGGTGTCATGCAGGAGAATTTGAGGCTGCATTTGGGAACCGGGTGAGGCTCACGAGTTGGGGTTCCCTCCACGGTCACCCTATGACGGCCCCACCTTCTTCATCTGGGCACAACCTCCAGCCACCGGCCCGTTGTCTCTCCGTGAATGTCCCCCAACCTTGGTGCCTGGTTTCCTTCCCACAGCTGACTCCCCGGGGGTGGTCCCCGGCATCATTGGGGCTGTCGTGATGGCCGTGGCTGGAGCGATTTCCAGCTTTATTGCCTACCAGAAGAAGAAGTTGTGCTTCAAGCAAAACGGTAAGGTTTCCAGCCCTGCTGCCTGTCCCTCGTGCCTTGCTAGCTTCAAACTGTGCTTGTTTTAACACCAAAACAATTTAAAAAGCAGAACTCAGGTTGGTGCTAGACACCTGTAAGGTGGGCCGATGGTCCATGGAATCGTGACGTTGCTGGAATCGGATTTACCTTCGACTGCGGTGTGGCCCTGCATTGCGTTGTGTTACTACTCAAGACCTTGGTCATTACGTGTATAAAGCGGGGAGGTGACAATCCGTACGCCACAGAGTTTCTGTGAGGCTCTGTAGGTCACGTGCGATAGTCTTGACAGGTGGCCTGGCCGAGAGCGAGAGTTGAAGACGTGACAGCTCATATGATTAATTCACCTTCACTTACAATCAATTGGCCATCACTCTCATCACAATGGGGACATTAAGGACGGCTGGGAGGCCGCCATATTGTTTTCTCTACCCAGTGGAATTAAAATCGAAACACAGAGCAAATGATTCCCTTTCTGGTAGAGCTCAGGACCAGCAGGTGCCCAGGAAGGCTGTGGGGCAGGATAAACAATGCATAGAGGAACGTGGACCTAGGCACACTGATTAGACAATGACGGGAAATCCATTATTGGGCATTTGGGGGGCCTCGTCTGCAAACGTCCCAACATTACTTAGGATTTGCCCTGACATCAGTAAGTTTTACCCTTTTTTAACACAGCTGATGTCCGCGCATTTTTGGACCCTCTTGCAGGACTAACGAGGGCTGGGCTGTGATGTGGTTTGTGGGAGGGGGTCCCATGGATGAGATGCCCCTCGTACACATGGTGTTGCTTTCTGGCGTCTGAGCGTCTTGTCCTGCCTGGGGTCTTAAGTCCTTATTCATATGTAGCCGTTGACCTCATCTGCCCAATGGACCACTTCCTGGGGCCTCTGGGGAAATTCCCGGAAGCTTTGAATAGATGCTGATGGAGACAACCTTGGGCCATAGCGATGGATTTTTACCCTTCTTCCACGATTCCCGACTTTTAGGCCCACCAACCCTACTTATAGCCCGACCCTGAAAGTCCTACACAGCTTTTGCATTCAGAGACGTAAAGTAAGGTGCTGTTTTTTCTATTGCTGCTCTTGCGGGGGAAGGGGAGGGTGCCCGATTTCATCTCACTTCCTACTTGTGACTGGGCGTCTTAGGGACATTCAGGGGTCAACGTAGGCTACCAAGAAACCAGCTAAATTCATTTCCCTAGAAAGTTTTCTACAGTCTTTTGTTCTCCTCAGGTGAAATGCACATTAAGTGCGACTTTAAACGTTGGCTCTCTTTCTAGTTTTCATGGGGTGCCTGAGCTCGAGCTGATATAAGACACACAGAGCAAACGGCAAACCGTTAACGAGGAAGGGAGCTGGTGCTTCTGAGTTCAGTAATGAGGGACTTTTGTCTCCAGCCATGAAATGCCCAGCATTGACACACAGGAAATTATATGCTATTGTCATAGAAACCCCCAAGAAGACTTTCTAACGCAGAAGCGGGTCTTTGCTGACTCGGTGTGGATAGATACTTTGGTTTTCAGATCTGTATTAGTCAATGGATTTAGTGTTTGTCGTCGGTTGCACGTTCTTATGAACGGACAACTGAAGTGTTGAATCCGGGAGTTGGGCCCGGAATTATCCCGGAACTTTCGGGGTCTACACAGGTCTGTTGGATGGGTTTTTGTTTCTGAGATGGTCTCTTGAAGAACTACAAACCCCTACGTCATTATGAGCTTAGAGATGTCCTGAAGCTTGAGGGGGCCACTGCGTGTCCCCGTCCTTGAAGAAACCATGGTCGACGGGACACTGTTATTCTATAAGAGGGGCCGTTTCTAGAGAGCGCAATTTTCTCGGACCATGTCATTGCGCTGAATTTTGTAGCGTCTGTTGAATTTGCATGAAGATCCGTCTGGAGCAAGTTGGGGTGAGCGGATCTGTTCTCCCAATGCAGACACAGATACATGAACCAGACACTACGAGTCTTGATGTACGTCAGTTTGTCTTCCAATATGATGTTGGAGCTAAAGATGAAAATGATGCCCACAGCCAGCAAAGTTCGATAGATCCGCCCTTTATTGTTAAGGGTTTGAATCCGACTCCTGCCTGAGAGTTTAATGTAGTTTTCACGCTGGGCTGCTAACGCCGTTTCGGACATAGTTTCATGGTTGGTGTGTGTCTCTGTGCTTTGGTGTGTTGGCTTCGAAGAGCTGGTTTAAACACTGCGTGATGTGGAGAGAGATCAACCCGCTTTGACGGATGGCGGCGTTTGGCTGCTGTCAGTGGGTGTAAACCGTGCGACCTGCCGTCCTTCATCTCGGCTTCCTTCTGCTCTGACTCCCGCCTCCTGTTGCACTTTGGTCTTTTGACGTTGACCGCTTTACTGCTGAGCCAGGATTGTCTTCCTAACAGCTCGCAGATGCCGCCGGGGCCACTGGCACACAGGTGGGGCAGTCCTCTCACAAGTTTGCTTCTCTGCTCTCTCTCTCCGTCTTCCGTTTCAGATGAACCGAAGGTCTAGGGACCAGCAGGAAGTGCTGTGTGGGGGGGCCTCCGGGTCACGCTGTCCAATCAGTGTTTGCCTACCGAGGTGCAGAGCCACGGCACAGCGGGCACGGGACCCCCTCGTGCCAGTAAACCGGCTCAGTGATGACAGCTCCCCTGCCGTACCACACCGTGACTTCTGTGTGTGTCCCACCTTCTGCATGCACGGACGCTTAGCGTATGTAGCCATGCTCCGGTGGCTTCCGAAAAGGAAGAGAAATGCCGATGTTTCCTCTCAAAGTTCAATGCAACAGACAGAGACAGGGTGGGTGGCTTCCACGTCGGTCATCATCACGTCCATCGTTGCCAGTGGACCCGGCTGGAGGGCAGGGGGCGGCCACCGTCCTCCCTGCAGTGTCCTGCCACCAAGGCGACCCATGTCTTAGGGTCTGACCTTTGAGACCACTGATGGGACTTGCACCCCCGATTTCACAGATTGTGTCATGGTGCATGTATCACTCCGCTTTCCCTAAAACACTTCCTCTCTCTCTCTCTCTCTCTGTCTCGCTCTCTCTCTCTCATCAGTTTTTACAAATAGGCGACCTCCTCAGTTCTCAGGGGAAAAAATCCACACGTTTAGGAACAACTTGGAACTCTCATGATTTCCTGGTTTGAAGGCCAGGAGAGAAGCGGGGGTGGGACCTTGTCGGCCCCACAGGATGCGTGCGTCCTGGCGTGTCCCCTGCAAGCACGGAATCATCGCTGGGCTTTTCTCTACTTTTCACATTCGGCCGTCTCCTTCTTGGGCATAAAAAGGACTTTCCTTGTTTTGATCTCGTGCTGAGGTGAACCCTGCCGGGCTGGTGATTTTGAGGCTGAGTTTCAAGCTTTGGGGTTAGTCTTGGTGCTTAATTGGGGGGTGGGTTGAGAATTCTACATGGCGGGGGGGCTCTAAATGCTCTCCTCACGGCTGTGGTCTCCTCCTGTGATCACCTTCACGGTTCTGACCGCGGTCACCCTGACGACCCTCCAGCTCTTTGCAGGATGTGTCTGCAGGTTTCTGGGATCTGACGGTGCCTGTGCCCCAATTAGCACAGGACTGAGTCTGCGTCAAATCTCATGTGTCCCCAAGAAATCAGTTCTCAGTGTGGCCTAAAGACTGGGCCATACTGGGTCAGGGGTCCCCGGGAGCTGGTCTTGGCCCCACATGTGTGTTGTCTGTCTGCATAAACACGCCCCCTCCCAAGTATAGACACCCGCGAAAGCCACAAGTGCTGTTGTCACTCTATTAGCTACGCGTGGTTCTTAGCCCAGAAGGAAAAAAGCACACGGCTTACTTTATTTTGAGACGTGTGTCTGGCCTTTTCAACTGTGAGGGCTGAAGCCGGTGGCATGGATGGCGAGTCTCTTGGAAACTGTGGTCCTCTTTGGAGCCCACGGTGTTGGGGACAGGTGTTTGGTGTGGGGCAGGGGGTTTGCAGAGGTCTCTGGGAGTCTGGGCCCCCCTGCTTTGCATCTCTGACCGCAAGCCTTCTGTCTGCTCCCTCCCTTTCAAAAGCCTTGGGCTTGCCTGGGCTGCACGAGCTCCGGCCAAATGCAGTCCCAATCGGACAGAGTCTGGTCTGGGGGTCTTGGAGAAGCACCCTGGTGACAGAGCTGCATTGTAAGCACAGCCGAGGGTCCCCCCTTATTGCTCTGTGCCCCAAGTTTGCTGAGTCTGGGCAGGAGGGGCCGAACTCTTGCTGCCACAGGGCGGAAACCCATCCGTGCCCGAAAGCATCTGGTGTAGCACCTAAACCTGTACCTTTGGAAATTTGTCCCCAAACACTGGGGGCTTGTGACACCAACATCAAAATGCAACGTGCTGACACGGCCCCCGGCCCCAAGGTCTATTCAGAGTGTATCGCACTGAAGATGCCTTTTACTTGTTGGAAAAAACTTCTGCCCCAAATGGAGTTTGGCCCTTACAAAACTATATTATTTCCCATGGGCTTTTTTGTTTGTTTTTTTCCCCTTAACCTGCCCAGTTTTCATGTAGCCTTTCCTGGCCCCCATTAGGGTATCTTTGCCTTTTAGCAATGCACTTTTTTTTTTTGGTAGGGGGAAATTATGTCTGCTGTGAAAGTAAAACAAATTTAGGATTTTCAGGCCGTGGCTGTTTGTTCTAAAATGTGCCCGGTGTTGATAAGCCATTTCCTGAGCCGCTAGCAAAACAACTGGCACCCCCCGTGGGCACTGCCATGCACCTGTCTCATGGATCTCTTCCAACTCTCTCCTCCTCGGCTGTTTTCTCTTTCTTGATTTGATTTTAGAAGTTTGATCTCTGGCGGGGGTCTCATTTCGTGGTGTGGGAGAGACGGGGTTACAGTCACGGAACCCATTTCATACAGACTGGGATGCATTTCTCCGCGACGTGGGTGAAAGGTTGCACGGCGTGGGCGCGTCTCTTGGCCGAGGTCGGCCGACCCCAGACGCCGCTGTTGTGCAGATTGTCACGGGTCTGACGCGCTTGGCCAGGGTCCTCTTCGTGTCGCAAGTGCCCAGCGTGGGTGTTCATCAGCAGCGATGCAGAAAAGAAATAAATGTGTTTGGTCCGTGCCTCTCTTGCACGTGTTGGGTTGTATCCATCGCACGCCTTGGAGAACGTTTGGGAGCCTGGTCCTGGGGGGCTTGATGGTCATGTTTGCAGAAGTTTGGGAATTAAAAACTGAAAAAAAAATACTGAGAAAGAAAACACAGGAGCAAGCAAACAGCACCTCACGAGGTCCCCTTAAGTCGGGATTCCCGTGGTGACAGCCAGGGCAGCCAGGCCTGCTGTCTTCGTCCTGTCACTCACTTTGCAGGGGTGGGTGGGGGTGGGGTGGGGGTGGGGCAGGTGGGGATGGTGGGGGTGGGGCAGGTGGGGAGACAGGGGTGGTTTGGCAGGATGGCAGGGGCCTGAGTCAGCCTGACAGTGACATCAAGATGCTTTCTTTGTATTCACCTCTTGGGGGGTGGGTTGTGTGTTTGCTTTCAGCCGACCAAGCTGACATCAACATGGAAAACCATCGAAACATCAACGCAGAGCCACCCGGTAAGAAAAGACGCTGCCTGCCAGCGTTTCCATGTTACGTCCTCCAGCCACAGTGGGGTCCCCGCTCTCCTGCCCCCGTTCCAATTCGGTGTAGGGGTGTGATTCGGTGGAATCCCGTATGAGTCCGTTGCTTTCAAGGGCATTCATTCTGGAGACGACATTTATAGTTTCCGGAAGCTTGAGGCTTCCGATGAGACCTGCTTATGCCTCAGACTCCCTTTAAAATACCGATTACGCTCATTTCCCAAGAGGCGCCCCCTGACACATGGCAGAACGTCAGCAGCCGGCTGGTGTCCAGCAAGGATTCAAGTGTGTCTTGTGAGACGCCACGTTTTGTCACGTTCTGGGGCCACTTTGACAAAATCCTCCTTGTCCAAGGGCAGAATTGGGTCGAGAGGAAATTGTTTAAATTACGGAAAGTTCTCCGGGCTAAAGGCAGGTGTGTTGTGATGAGGCCCACTTTAGGAAATGGCATGAAAAAAAATGTGTGGGTAGCCGTGCGTGCGTGTTTATGTATGAATATGTTGACGCTTACCCGTCTGCCCACAACAGGCCACATTTATTTGAACAGGACACCTGTTGAATGCCTTTTTAATGACATTTTAAAGTATTTTCAATTCTAAAACTACAAATTGTAGAAAGTTAGCCTCCAGTTTGCTGCTTTTTCAAATCAGAAAAAGATACTCAAAATGAACTGTTTTCTTCAAGCACCAAAGTTGCAAAATAGACTTCTAGAACGTAAGTGCACTGATCAGAAAATCTTAGCCCCAAATCATTGTAAATGAACGCAAACCAAGGACCCTCATTAGATAATTGTTGATTCTGTAGATTACGGAGTTTTTTTTTTTTTTCAGTGTCTCAGAAATTGCTGGTAGGAAATACCTTCCCTCATTTTCTTTCCACCTTTCCTGAAGTACCTGTTTTTCCTGAAGCAGCTATAGCTGCATCACAGCATGATTTTTTTTCTAGCAGATGAGGTCTAGCTTTCGCTTTCTGGCGCTGAGGTGTTTTGAGCCCATTTATACAGAAATAGAGTCACCGCTTCTGAAACTTTTATTTTTTTGTAAATTTTATTTTATTAAATTTATTGGGGTGACAATTGTTAGTAAAACGCTTCTGAAACTTTGAAGGAGCAGGTATTCACGTGTGTGGCGGGGGCAGCGGGGGACGCCTTGTGGAATCTTCTCTTGTCTCTCTGTCCTCGGCAGTTCAGCGGACTCTTCTGGAGAAGTAGAGGAGATGGGCAGCAGAAACCTCCCAGCGGACGTTCCCAGCAGGACTGTAAGACTTGCCTGCCTGCCTGCAAAGAACGCCTGCACAGGCAGAGCCCGCCCCGCCGGGACCAGCTCTGTCTTGTTCCGCCTTCGTGCCAGTTGGATTCTGCGTGTTCATCTTGAGCTGTGGTTTGCTTCTTCTCACGCCAGGTCCACGATATAGACTAACAATGAGTTTTGCATCCAGCGGGGTAATTACACTCACCTCTCTCTGAGGGCCGCAGGCGTTCCCAGGTGATGTGAAACCCACACCATCACCAAGTTCAAATTTCAGAAACCTTGGGCCCTTCACAAATCACATGTCACGTTCTCTGGCACTGACAGTGTGACGAAGTGAGGTAAGCCTGCAATTAGTGTCCTCAAAATTCCTTCCGTTCGTTAGGGTATTTTTACACCAGACTAATAAAAAGAAATTAGAAACTATGTACTTTTTAGTTAGATGTTTTGCTACGGAATGACTTTTAAAGACAGATCTGGAGCCCGGTGGGACGCATGCCGTGGTCCCTTTTCTGGGGCCATGACAAGTGGTGAATCTAAGTGCTTGCCTGTAATTCTGAGGTTTTCCTGCTTTGACCCTGTCCTTTCACTTGTCTTGTCACCTTTGGGACAGGACTTGCCAGCATTCAGCTACTCCCTTCTGTTCTCCCATGGGGGTGAAGACCACACATTTGGTAACTTTCTGCGCCCTTCTTTCCAAAATCTTTTAACTGCTGCGACGTGAGAGCTCAATGCAACGTAGGGGTGAAACTGCTGGGTGGCACAGCGTCCCCTTAACTAATTTCTAACAGCTTGGAATGAACTGAGAGCATCCCTTCCTCCTTGCAATAAATGATGGCTTTTCTATATTTGGAAAAATTTCCCCGTTTAAGGCAACGCACACACTGCCAGGCTTCCAACAGGCATGCTTTTATGTACCAGCTTGGAAAGACCTTTGCGTAGAGGTGTGTGTTTTTCTCATAAAATGTAACAGCCCTGATAGTCTAGATGGGGTGGGCCTCATCCATCCAGATGTTTTCCTCCACTGAAAACTTACGATATCTTCATATGCTTCCATCGGTGCCGACACGCTAACCTAAAACCCTTAGGACCCTCCGCCAGACAATGCCAATTTCATGGGACTACATAGTCGTGTCACTGCTAAGCGTGTTAAGAGCCACTGCTTGTCACCAGAGCCAGATTTCACTCAGGGCTCTCCCTGCTGCGAGACTGTGTGGGCTGCCATCACAAATCGCCAGATTTGGGGAAAGGGCTAGGATGGAGGTGTCAGCCGTTGCTTCTGGGTCTTTCCCACTTGGAAACTCGTAGACACTGCCAGTACTTTGGGGGTGGAGGTGGACATCTGTGGCGTCCCCCCATCCTTTCACTGGTCCCTTCTCCCATCGCTTGTCTAACAGCTTTCAGAGGTTCACTCTCAAGATATAAGTGGGGACTGACGTCTGGCTCTTTTTTCTGTCTCTGAGTTATTTTTCTGTCTCCGACGCTAGGATAGCTTTTGAGTAAATGAAACAGGGTAAAACAATGCTTGAGACCAAATACCTACGGAGTGGCCCAGGTGTGTACAGCGGCGGACACGACGTTCTGGATTCTGGTGGATGTAACAGACACATCACACACGTCTTCTCTCATCCATTGAGCGACAGGGTTGACCAGTTGTGTGCGTTTCGCCAGTAAGCCTGAGTCCCTACCGAGCAAGGGACGCTGGGACTAGAAAGATCGCAGAGAATATCCATCTTCCACGCCAATCAAAGGAGTCTGCACACTAATTTGCTTCATAATAATTTAAAAATGCATAAGAATCTTTTGTTGCTCTCTGAATAACACTGGCATTTTTCTAAGCAACTCGACTCTACTATAAGCATGCAGGTCTCATTAATATAAAGAAGAGAATAGTGAAAGAGTGGGTTTTTTTTTTAAAGTATATGAAATTATGACTCATTCCTAAATCTATACATTTAAGACATATGTGAGGTAGGCTTATTTTTTATGGAGGGTGTGTGTTCATGTTTCTAGACTCATTTTTAATTTCCCATTACATAAAAGAAATGCATAGGACTATATCAAAAGTGGACCTTTTGGATAATTGATTTTCAATGAGGTGGTTTGTTGCATCATTAAATATTTTGGCCCCCAAAAAATTGCTTTGTTTTATCATTTTTGGAAATTAATACAATGAAAACACCGTGCAACGGGTTTTGGAATCAGGAAAAAACATTTATTTGAGGGCGAATGGGAGACAGTCACACAGTAGGGATTTGTGACAAGTCTAGGTTGTAATGTATTTAACCAACCAACTGAAGCTGTGGTCAAGTTTTTTGCTATCAAAACAATGCTGCAATGAGTATCTTTGGAAGTACATTATTGTGGACCCATGCACTTGTGTGGGTGTGTGTGTCCCATAAATGCCCGAAATTGTGTTTGTTCGACAGACGGGTCTGTGCACCTTTGATTTTCGTGGACGCTACCCAATCATCCCCTATCGAGGTTGTGTGAGTCGGCCACACCTCAGATGTGTTTCCTCACAGCCCTGCAGCCCTTCCTGTCACAGCCGCTCTGTTTATTGAGAATCAATATCTGATCAACTATTTTACCTTGCGTTTCTCTCATCACGCGTGAGATCGCGACTGTGCAAAAGCCACCTGCATTTCTTTTCTGGGGGAGCCAGCTGAGTATTTTTCATCTGCGTCATCCGTCCTTTTCTGATTGATTTACAGGAACTCTTTCCATATGAAAGGCAGTACCGTTTGGCTGTGAAGTAACAAATAGTTGTTGCCACTTTATCGTTTATCCTTCACCTCTTGCAGCGGTGGAGTCCCTATCCGATTTTCTATTATTTTTATGTCGTGAAATTAGTTAGGGGTGTCTGGGATTTCTGCCCTCCTTAGAAAAGCACCGGACGTACTGCCGCTTAGTTTTTGGAACTCATACTTTCTTCGAACACTTTTATGCCTTTTTTTTTTTTAAATATTAAAGTATTTGGTTTTCAGGAGTGCGTTTTTGTGTAACGAATAAGGAAGAACTTCTGTATACAGTTCTCCCTCATGGGCAAAGCCCATTCTTCCCAAACCATCGAGCGAGTAATCCATGTTTTCCCCGCTGGTAAGAAATGCAACTTACACCGTCTGATATACACACATTTCTAGGTGGCAGAAAAAAAAGCACAAACCATCCAGATTCATGTCTCCTTTTATGTGGCTTTGGCCTCAGTTCAGCTTCCGTGGGGATTTTCAAACTCTCAACCACTATGTATATTTTTAATTTTCTCGGACACTTACGTCGTTTATCAGAGGGGTTCAAAGCCTTTTGCAAATTGTGACGTTTTATTCTTTCCTGCCGCTTTGGAGCCGGTGGCACATACGAGTTAATCTATGCGTGTGTTTGGATAAATTACACACAATCACAGAACCTTAAGGGGTGGGAAAAAAACATGTGAAAATAGGACAACTTTTGGACTCTGTGACCAGGCCATATTTTTTTCCTCCGGACAGATTTCACACGGAAGATGTAAAAAGTTTGGTCGTTACATAAAATGCTTCCAACGTACGTTCATCCATTTTTGCCTTTTTCGCGGAACGGAATCAAAATGCAACAACAAAGGGAAGGCTTTTTAAAATCAGGTCGAGCTTGAAAGCTGCGGCAGTGTATTTCTATCCCGGGCTCAGAGCGGGTCCTGGCGGGCGCAGAGCAGTTCATAATTATTTCACATCTCACCTCGGCTGGCCCCTCTTGCACGCAGCTGGGTGGTTCCGGCCGTCATGAAACACCGATTCATCTGGTGCGAGAGCCCTGCTTTTCCCTTCAGCCCTTCATGTTTCTCTCCCGCCCCCACGGTGTGGCCACTGGAAAAGCCGGGCTGCGTGTGTGTCCGTCTGCTTTGAAAGCGAATGTGTGCAGTTTCCATGCAGGTCAGCATGTCGGGGGGAACAGACACGCCTCGGGGAGAAGTCTGGTTCAGCTCCTGTCCTCAAAAGTGTCCAGTTGTGTCCTGATCCAGCTGCTGTTTGCAGGGGGGGGGGGGGAGACTTCACAACGTCCTGTGTGTGACTGCACAGCTGGGCTGCTCTCCTTAGATAGCATTTGAATCCTGGCATTGAGGCTCTAATGATGCCAGCATTGGGGGGGCCGGGGGTGGGGGACGCTTACTGGGTCAGTGCCAGAAGGAAAATGCCATTTTTCTTTGTTTCCATGAAAGGAAGCTGTATTAGTGTCCTCTTGTCACTGCAAGAAAATGACCACAAATGAGGGGTTAAACCCAGAGACACCCTTCCTCCCCCCATCCTGGAGACCAGGAGTGTGACCTCAAGGTGTCCCAGGGCCACGCTCCCTCCGGAGGCCCCAGGGGATGGTCCCTCCTGCCCCTTCCAGCTCCTGGGGGCTCCAGGCATCCCTGGGCTGGTGGCCGCCTCCCTCCCATCTCTGCCTCCGTCTCCACGTGGCGTCTCCCTGTGTCTGTGTCCCTCCTCTTCTGTCTCTGATGAGGACACTGTCATTGGGTTCAGGGCCCCCTGATCCAGGACGATGTCACCTCAGACTCCTCACTCAGTCCCCTCTGCCCAGACACTACTTACTAATTGGTCCCGTTGTGAAGTCCTGGAGGTTAGGACACCAACGTATGTTTTTGAGGAGACACAATCGAACCCATAACACTTACCGTCTACTTCCTAAGGTCGTCTGACGTAGCCTCGTACCTCATGGAAACCTGTGTGCTTTACGTAAAGTCAGTAATCGCCCAGTAGTTGTTCAGTGAAGGCGCTTGGGTTTTCAAACATGAAGAATAGTCGTGAGGTCAGGAAACAGACGCCCCCTTCAGTCACTGACAACTGGAAGCGTCCTGAGCATAAACCTGATGGCGTGCACTGGGCTACACTGCTGACTGCACCCCGCACACCCCG
Source organism: Rhinolophus sinicus (assembly GCF_036562045.2). NCBI lineage: Eukaryota > Metazoa > Chordata > Mammalia > Chiroptera > Rhinolophidae > Rhinolophus > Rhinolophus sinicus. The sequence goes on along the minus strand of NC_133768.1, from coordinate 6,261,557 downwards.
GCTCCCCAAGCCACTCCAGACAGAGGCTGCCCGGTGGTCATCTCTCCCTTCCCCAGCCACCTCCACCCGCTCTCGCTCAGTGTAACCGAACAGCGGATTCCCAGAGCCGGGTTTGGGCTTGCTCCCAGCAGGACGGCCAGGCGAAAGCCACACGTCAGGATTCAGGGACCTGACTTGGCGTCACAGCTGTGCCGTTTGCCTCTCACTGAACTGACAGGCGTCTGAGGCCGGGATCAGAGTGACTCTTTGAAGGCACGGGGTGTGTTGGTTGCAAAAGCCAAGACTTCCACGCAGGGCTGGGGGTTGGTCTTTTCTCCAGCCAAGTCTGGCGCTGCTGTGTTGACACCGCCCTGGAGGAGGATTCTTGGGGGGACGCCAGGGCCAGGGTGTGTTCTGCTGCGCTAGGCGGCCCCTCCCACGCCCACGGGGAGCAGAGCTCTGAGCGGGTGCTGGCTGCCCGAGCCCAGGGTGCCCATCGGCACTCAGCGCCTGCCTGTTTCCCCAGCGTCCTGACCGTCGGGGCTCCGGGAGGCTCGCTCTGCGACCGTCCTCAGCGTGCGTGCACTTGTCCCACGGGTCCCTGGCTGTGCTGTCTGCATGCTGAGCGCTGAGCCCATGGGGATTCCAGCTTGGTTCAGACTTTCCGCTTGAAGGCATCGCCCTCTCTTCCTGGGAAAGCAGAAGTGAACTCGCCAAAGGGGGGCAGCCGCGCTCAGAGCCACTTGACTCAGGCATCCGTGGAGGTCCTTTCGCCTACATGCCCAGGATGAGGGCTTGGCGGGGGCCCGTCTGGCTCACCTTCCTGTGTTTGGTGATCCACGCCCGAGGTAAGAGACGCGGGGCTCTCAAGGAGAGGGCTGTGGGTGTGGATTTCTGTCTGGTTCACGTCTCAAAACTCCGTCCACAGGAGTACATGGCTGTAACTTTCCAGACGAGGTCAGAAAGGAGACTGAGACGGATGGCTGGGAGGGGCGCAGGCAGGTGTCCGTGTGGGGGTCCGGAAATCGGGCCTGGAAACGCAGGATGTGAGCTGCGAGCACTCAGCAGCGCTCTGTTTTTCTGCTTGTGATTTGGGTGTGTCTCCTGTCTTTAAAAAGTGGCCTGTTCTGCTCGCTGATGGAGGCAGGAAGGGACGTGTTGGGCTTTCTAAATGTCCTGTTTCTGCCTTAACTCATTTGTCGGGGTGGTTTTCAAACGCCAAAAATGGAGGCGAAACACAGCTTGGTTTTTTGGGGGGTGGGGGACAGTTTACCAAGAGTGGGTTTCCTTGAATGACAGCCTCTGCTCAGATCTGGAAGGTTTTTCCTGGATGCCATCGTTCCCTGGTGGCACATTCAAGTCATGAGAGTTGTTGACGCCCAAAACTGCACCACTGGGTGGGGACCTCGTGGAGGACTGATAACAAACCCATGTCGTTTGTAGGATTAAAACAGCCACTGCATCAGGGTCCTCTGGGTCCTTTTCACATTTTAGTGGCAGGGAATGACCTACTGGTGGCATTCAAGTGTGACAAGCGTTGTCGGTTCGGAATTAGAAGATTGCGTTCACAGGTTCAGGCGTGGCATTTCCGGTTGGTCCTGTTTGTGAGTGTCTGAGGCTGAGGAGTCAGTTAGAGGCAGAGGTGGCCAGACAAGCCATGTCACAGCCCCACCGTCCTTTCCATCTTCGTCACCCGTGTACTTTACGTGGCATGTGGACCCTGTGGTTCCGTGTTCAGGGAGCTGGGACGTCCTACATTTACACAAGCAGAAGCAAGACGGCCCCGTCCCGGTCAGACGCAGATGGCCAGCCGCCACCCCAGCCCCCAGAAAAGCATTTTGAGACTTATCCCTGCAGCCTGTGTGACAGGAAGAAGCCTGGGATAACTATTCCCTCAGGCAACTCGGCCTCCCCCCGTCTGTTCCATCCTGAATCATTGCATGGGAATCCCTTCATATCCAGCCAATGCAATGGGCGTCCTTTTTATAATTATTCAATGTCTGTGTAATATTGGCGATTAAATTCTTCGTGGACGTGAATTCAGAGAAACAAGCCATTCATACACAATAAGAACCCTATGGTGGTCCTGAAAAAAAGGGTGGTGTACAATTTGGCGCCTTCGAAATGCCTCTGCATTTAATTAGGACCCTCTATCAAATCAGGGGGGGCTGGATAGAACATGCAACAGAATCAGGCCTCCGAAAAGCTGATAAAACGACACGTAAATCCCAAAAGGCTGCTTGCGATGTTTGGTTCATTGAGAAAAAAGGAAACCACAGACACACACACACCACACCTATTATGCATTGTTTCTTATAATACACAACTAAAAATTGGGTACATTTGTGTATAGCTGCTTTTCCACCACAGAGTTAACTAATAATAATAAAAAAAACCCCAATAATATTCTTTATAGTTTTTGAAAGCAACACACAACGTTTCTGAGTGCAGGTGACCCTCAAACACCCCGGGTTTCACCCGCATGGGTCCACATACACAGAATTTTTTTCCAACGCCTGCTGTAACTGTATTTTCTCTACCTTACGATTTTCTCAATACCATTTTCTTTCCCTGGCTTACTCTGTTGTAAGGATACAGTATGTCGTACACAGAACGTGTGACATAGGTGGCCATTGAGTGTTTCTGGATCGGTAAAGCTTCTGGTCAGCAGGAGGCTGTTAGCAGATAAGATTTGGGGGAGCCCACAGTTATACGTGGATTTTGGACTGTGGGGGGGCTGGTGGCCTGGACCCCCAACGTCGTTCAAGGGCCAGCTGTATTTTCTGTCGAGTGAAGGTACGTCAGGGGCTCTGCAGTATTGCACGGTATTTGCTGCATTCAGCTGGGGGTCGGTTTGGGTTCTGAAAAGGGTGAGAAGAAGAGATTTCCATACTTGCCCAAGGCAACGAGCCAGGGCACGCTGGCCTCACCCCACAACCCTCGGTCGGGCCTCTCCTGATTCTGCTTCCTTCCTCATGGCCCATCGACCATCCTTTGATCTAACCAATCAACGGGTGTGCAAGTCACACCACAAATGGGTCACGGGACCTGCCCGCTGTCACCTTGCCAGTGGATGGGGCTGAACCTGCCCAGTTATTTAGGGCAGAGATTCTCAGTGATTGACGTACAGAGGACTCACCCAGGAGGGAGCTGACTGAAAGGCACCCCTGACTCCGCAGCCCTGCAGACTTCATTCAGGTGCTGGGTGGGGCCCTGGCGAACGTGCATTTTAAGAAGCACCCTGGGTTTCGCCCCTGCTGAAGTCGGGGATCCCTCCGAGAGAGGCTGAGTGAGCGCCAGCCGTCTGGCCTACCCTCGCCAGGGCCCCGTGTGTTCCAAGGACAGGAGGGTGGCTGCTCTGTGGCTCTAGATTGGCCGAGCATCACCCAGCATGTGCAAGGCACAAGTGACAGCCCGAGGCACAGGTGCTGCCTCCTGCCGGTCTCAGCTGGGGGGTGACGTTGCCCCCAGGGGGACACTTGGCAATATCTGGCCTCAGTTTTGGCTGTCATAGCTGGCAGTGGGGGACTGTCCCCAAGGGGGCAGATACCAGGGATACTGCTTGATGTCCTGCAATGCACAGGACAGGTCCCCACGTCAGGGAGTTACCAGTCCCCAGTGTCAGACTGCTGAGCTTGAGAGACCCTCTCTTAGCATGAGAGACTCTGTCTATATATCATCTCTTTATCATTTATCTGTCTAATATCTATCTATCTATCTATCTATCTATCTATCTATCTATCTATCATCTCTATTTTATTTCTATCTGTCTGTCTATCTATCCATCTATCTATCTACCTCTCGTCTATCTGTCCAGAGAGTTAAATTTTTTTTAAGAAATTGGCTCACAGGACTGTGAGACTGGCGGGTCTGAAATCTGTAAGGCAGGCTAGAAAGTCAGAAAGGAGTTGCCCGTTTCTTTCCCTGGAAACCTGTCTTTGGTTTCAAGCCCTTCCACAAATCTGACGAGACCCACCTACATCCCCCAGCCACTCGGTGCTTTATTTACATTCCTTTGATTGTAGATGTGAATCCCATGCACAAAATACCTTCACGGTGGCACGTAGACCAGTGTTTGACCCAACAGCTGGGCACTGTCATCTGGCCAAGCTGACAGATAACATTCACCAACTCGTGTGTTTTCATCTTTCCACTTGCACTGCCTGAGGGGCCTGTGCTGGAGATGATTTGCACAAGGGCTCCGTGATCGCCTGCCTCTTAGCCTCCCCCAGACCCTGCATCTGCGCCGTCAGACACGATTCCACGTGTGTGTCTGTTGGTGGACACGGGGCATGGCCAGTCCTGGTAAATCTTTCTGCTTCCCCCCAATTTCCCTATTACATTCAGCTGAGAACCCTTGAAGGGGTTGCTTCTGCAGGGAACTCAGCTGCGGTGGAAATGAAATCATGCTGGAGAGCCAAGGGCTGATGGGTGCAAAGTGCTTTGCTCTTCCTGCAAAGTGAATTCTGCGGTGAGAGTGTGGGTGTCTTTCCCAGGGGAACCCAAGCAAATTAAAAAGATTTAAAAAAAAAAAACGCAAAAGAGTGCGTTTCCCCCAAAGAACAGTCCCTTAAAATTAGAGGAAGGCCTCCTGAGTTTTCTTTAAATGCTTCCTTCCAATTATTTTTTGTTTATTATCGTTGTGATATAGTCTTTGTGGGCTCCATCCACGGAGGTCCCCATGGTGCGTTCAAGGCCACCTTCCATCCTGCCTGTGGGGAGAAGCAGCCTGGGGGGCGGGTCTTCCTTGGACACCCCCATAACCAAGGCTGATTCTTTTGGGGGTTCGGTCACCTGGACGGCGCAAAGAGTTAAGGATGGTATTCGTGATAAGTACGTGAACTCCCAAAGTCGGGTCCCACACCAGCGGCACCAGCATTCCCTGGGACCCGGGGAGAAAGGCCGTCTTAGCCTCAGCCACACCTGCTGAGCCAGACTCTGCAGCTACCCAGGTTCCACGCTGATTTGCACGTCCTTGAGGGTCCGAGACGCTCTGCGGCAGAACCTGAGGCTGACGGCACAGCTGGGGTGTGGACGCAGCACACAGTGAGTGACTGTGTTCAGAGAGCTCTGCCAAAGAGTCTCTGCCTTTCATCATAGCCCCATGGGCTGGTGGCTGCCTGCTCTCCCCTCCACCCCCCCAAGGTTGTCCGAAGGTGCCTCAGTGGGGGTTGAGCAAGGGCCTCGAGTTTACGTCTCTAATGGGTGGAACTGTGTCCCCCTCCCCAAATTCATATGGGGAAGCCCTCACCCCCAGGACCTCAGAATGGGACTGTGTCTGCAGATGGGGCTTTAAAGAGGGGACTAAGGTGACATGAGGTCACTAGGGTGGGTCCTGATCCAATAGGACTGTGTCCTTATAAGTAGAGATGAGGACACACATACACACAGAGGGACGGCCATGTGAGGACATGGGCAGCAGACGGCCGTCCACACGCCCAGGACAGAGGCCTCACGGGGGACCAGCCCTGGGACACCTGGACCTCAGGTTCCCGCCTCCAGGACCAGGAAATGTATCTCTGTTGTTCAAGCTGCCCCATCAGTGGTATCTTGTTATGCTGGACCCCGGAAATTCACACAAAGTTCTTACACTGCAAAGTGAAGTTCATGGAACGGCCGACCAAGGACCCCATCAGGACCTGTAAGAAATGCCACCTCTCAGGCCCAACCAGACCGTCTGTCGCAGAGTCTGTGTGTCACCCCCACCCTGAGGGATCCGGGTGCACGTGTCACTTTGGGAAGGCGGGCTTAGGACACGCCACCCAATCATTGGGACGTTGGCAGCGTTTTTCTCAAGTCTACACTTCACCACAGATGTCTTGCCTTTCGTGATGAATGACCATTCCCGGCTCCTTTGTGACCAAATACGTCTCCTCCTGGAGACTCCGCGGGTGCAGAGAAAGGGCTTTGATCTACAATACACTGAAAGGGACACCGAAACCGGGGCAACTGGTTGACCTTGTGGGGCGACGCTCAGTGGTTATCAGCAGCTTGCTGAGGGCAGTGAGCAGCCCATGAGCTGGCAGGTACCTGCTCGGCCCCAGGGAAGGTCTGCAGCCCCTGGGGAGACTGTCAGCTGTTAAGTCCGTGGCTACTCACGTTGAAGTGTGGACAGTGAGAACCCACGTCTTCTTAAGAACACGTGTTGTCCTGCTGGACGTGAAAAACCTCCTGAGAAAGTAGAGACCCGAGTGGATGTGGCCACACGGCTATTCCAGAAGGAGGAAGCAGGGTCCCCACCGGCAACGACGCCCCCACCCCACCCCCATCTCCACCCCCTGCCTTCCTCCTGCTCACGTTCTTTTGAAACTGCTCCCCTCGGCAGCTGATTTATTGTCTCTGCTCTGGGAAACACGCCCGTTCTGGGAAAGAACCACTCTAACATCCTTTCTGAACATTTAGTTTAAAACTCTCGAGCCAGAGTCAAAGGGGCAACTCACACGTTGCCTGAAAGAAGATTTGTTGCCAGGAAGTCCCAGCGCCAGTGCCTGCCCTTGGGGGAATTCCTCAAGGACGAGAGGGTCCTTTAGTTGCAGACTGACCGGCAGCTGACCCCTGCAGCTTTGGATTAAATTAGCCCACCCTTCAGGGGAAACCAATAAAATGTTATGAAAAGAGACGAAAAGCAACTGCCGTAAAGGGGAGCAGACGCACGCACGTTGCTGGGATAATGTCATCGACAGGCACGCGTTAGCTTCGTGTCCAGGATGCATGCAGTCGTTGGGGATGAAATCCCTGGTGTGGTAACTCTGCTGGGGTAAGAGCGGAAATGGGTGCCAGCGCTTTAGCCGTTAATGGTGTTTTTCTTCTTTTCTCCTTCTCCGAGCCTGCTGGGCTGACTTCCTCTTATAGAGTAAATAATTCAGTGAGTCGTTCCTGGAAGCTGGGAGGGATGGTTTCTGGGGCGGCAAGTACCCTCCCTGCAAAACGTCGGTCGTGGGCTGGGTTACTATTCGAACAGCAGCCTTGCTGTGTGCTCTGCAAACTTGCTGTCGGTCTCGTTGACTTGGGGGTCTGAAGAGACGTTGAGACATCGAGGGATAAAATCTCTACTGTGAAGCAGCTTAGAGTCTCACAGGGGCCGCTGTGAACTGGGGAGGGGGCTGTCGTGGGTGTGGTTGTTAGACATGACAGTGTCGCACGAGTGTCACACAGGCTGGTTTTCTCTCTTTTTTGGGAGGAAGGGGGAACAGGACTTTATTGGGGAACAGTGTGTACTTCCAGGACTTTTTTCCAAGTCAAGTTGTTGTCCTTTCAGTCTTAGTTGTGGAGGGCGCAGCTCAGCTCCAGGTCCAATTGCAGTTGCTAGTTGCAGGGGGCAGAGCCCACCATCCCTTGCGGGACTCGAGGAATTTAACTGGCAACCTTGTGGTTGAGAGCCCACTGGCCCATGTGGGAATCGAACCGGCAGCCTTCGGAGTTAGGAGCATGGAGCTCCAACCACCTGAGCCACCGGGCCGGCCCTGGTTTTCTCTTAATTAAAGCCCCCAAGGATAGCTTTTTTGTGGGAGGGGGCATGGATAGCGCTGACCTCCCTCCCACCAGCTCAGCCCCTTTAATCCCACGTCTGCAAGATGTTGGTGGCAGAATCTACCGCAGCAATCCCTGGCTGCCTCCATCCGGGGCATTTCCGGCCCCCGGGACCTGTGGGTCTGACTAAACCCTAAGCAAAAGAAACGTAAATGAGAAACAGATTTTACGTTCTCCATCTGAGACTCTGAGTGGAAAGTCTGGCGAATGAAAGCAATTGCCTTGCGAGCAGCCTCCAACCCCCCAGCCGTGTTCCCTAAGACGGAGCCCCCAGAATCAGCCTTGTCTACCTGAGGGACCTCTCAGAGAGGTGACAAGTTGAAGCCCACGGGGACCCCTGCAAGGGGGGTGGGGAGCTGCATTCCCTGCCGCCTGCACGGCTGGCCCAGCTCCATGCCTGGCATCTGCTGCTGGCCAGAGTCCTTCTGGTTATGCAAGGAGGTCGGGGGACCTGACAACGCCCCACACGTGGGAGTCACATTCGCACACGCCTCCCTGCACGGCAACAGCTGTACCCACTAGATGCAGCGTCCTCTGCGGCCCTCCTCACTCCTGTCACCCCCAGGAGGCATCACAGTCCCCTCCACACTGAAGGAGGGGACACATAGGGCTGTTTGCCAAGCCGGGGAAAGGGCACCTGGCTGCTGGGGACCATATATCCCCATGCATCCATCGACCTTTCTCTCTGGAGGTGGCCCGTGCCCTTTGGGATAACACAGGTGGCGCCCAGCGTGTTATGCAAGGACATTTTGGAGAGGCCGGGTAGGGCTAGATGACAGATGTCTGTGTTATGTGGGACCAGGGCAGTGGACGCCACACAGGCTGGAGGAGGTTGTCACGCGCGTGTTTCTCAGATGCCTAGAGCTGTTGGTGTCGTGGGGGCAAGTCATTTGTGAGCTATGGGAGTGCCTGGAACGCCACCAGGGTACTCGGAGCAGCTCTGGGGGCCTGCACAGGGGTGGGTGCAGGGTCGGCCACACCCCGCTGGCTGCCCTGGAAGGGAGGTGTGCCAGGAACCCAGGAGGCTGACGTCACATCCTGTCCCTAGACACTGGACAATGGTGGCTGCAGAGCCAACCGGAGCACAGAGGGGCCAGGTCGTCTCCCGTGTGAGAAACTGGAGCACAGCAGACCCCGGCCATGCAGAGGGGCGTCCGGAGCGAAGCCCCAGAGTTAGAAACAGCTCTCTGGGGTTCGGCGTGTAATTGTCCCAGCTTTCGGCTTCCGCTGGGGGGATAGGGGGGCCCTGGGGCTGCTGATGGGCGCACGCTGACCTCTGGTCCCTCTGCCCTCAGATGCTGTGGCTGTTCCTGGCTCAGGAGGCTGCTGCCTGGGGACGCGCCCGCTCTGGGTCCCCAGTGCCTTCCGCATGGAGCCCCAGAGCCTGGCCCCGTGGCGTCCGGCCAGGGCTGCACCAGGGGCTTCGCGGACCCCAGGCTGGGCGGGTGAAAGCTTCCTCCAGGGCGGGGACCCTGAGCAGGTGCCAGAAGGCAACCTGGCATCCAATGCAGCCTCCTTCCCAGGGCTCGGGCTGAAGCAGCCGGAGGGGCCAGATGTGAATCCTGACGCTGCCTGTGAGCTCCAGGGACCGGGGCTCCTCGGGGAGGCGCTGGTGTGGGCGGAAGGGGTTCCTGGCTGATCCCGGCTGCTGTGTGGATGGGCCTGACGCGGGCTGTTGGGTGAGAGATGCCAGGCAGACAAGGCCACCCAGGATGTGACTCCATGTATGTGAAACGTCCAGAACTGGCACCTCCACAGAGATGGGAAGTGGGTAAGCGATGAGCCCCTGGGGGAGACATGGGGAGTGACCGCTCATGGGGACGGGTCTCTTTTTGGGGTGATGGGATGTTGGGGAACCAGTCAGAGGGGCTGCTTACACAACACGGTGAGTGTCTAAATCATGCTGCGTTGTGTCCTTTGCATGGCTGAACTGTGTGAGCGGCAATTCATATCTCACCAAAGCTGTCAACACAGGTTATCACCAACATGTGAGATTCAAGCCGCCCAGGGTCTCAAAGGTTTTCCAACGCGCGTCTCTCATTGTAGAGGCAGCAAGGGAGGGAGAGAAATGCAAGAAGCCTTGTATTGGGTAGGAGAGCAAATCCACGCAGATCTCCCACCCTGACCTCCTTCAAAACTCATACAGAGCAGAGGGGGCCAAAAACATGGATACACATTGTAAGAAAGGAAAGAAACTGTATTAACATTGTAATACGCGATATGGACCGATAGCAAGACATGAATAACAAAAAAGGAGCGAAAGTCATGCTACACGTAATTCAAGTCAACTTCAAAAAGTAATACATACGTGATATCTCTTAAAGTGCGTAAACATGTGTTTGGCACCCCCGGCATTTGGTAACGGAGATGAAAGTCACGTGCATAAACGTCACCATGGCAATCGTTTAAAAATGAACGTTGTGGTGCATTTTGGTAACTTCACGAGGCCATGCTGCCATCACCCCCGTCTAATTCCAGAACACTTCCCCCCAAACAGAACCCCGACCCTCTTAGCAGTCACTCCCCACCCCTCATCCAAGCTTGTCTGACTCACGCCCTGTCAGGAAACCAAAACACTGGTCCCTGTATTTCACCAGAGGGCAGACTTCTCGTGTTATTTTTAGCACGTCCGAAACTCAAACATAGACAGAATTTCTGAGCCCTTGCGTGCTGGGGGGACGGCCTGCCTGACAATGTGTTTGCAAGGGAGTCTGGGGAAGCCCCAAGAGGCGTGTGGCTGGGCCTCAATTCAAGGTCCATTCTGTCTGAGCAATACATGAAAGTGTCCACGACTCTAGCCACACAGGTCCTGACCGAACCCCATTTCCCATGCGCTAAAAATGGGGGTGAGAGCATCTCCTGGTGAGTAAAACAGCGCCTTTGAAACTGCTCACGTGTTGCCTCCTCCAGGCAGCCCTCCGGCTCTGCCTCACACAAGGAGTAGAATTGCCGGCTGCCTTGTTGGTCCGCGCTGCTCCCCATCCCTGCCTTTGTATGTTCACATCTCTCTTCCTGCTAAAGACCTGGAGGGAGGACGTGTGGGTTCCTTGTCGCATCCCGAGCACCCAGCAGTGTGACTGGCACACAATGGTTGTTCCCATTCATTTGCGGACGTGTGGATGTTTAGGTTTGCAAGACATCTGTGTGTCTGGCTGGGTCAGTCAAGGCAGCTGGGATCCTAGGAGGTCCGTCCTCTGCTTTAAGGCAGCGATGCAGTGGTTGTCCTTAACTAAGATGTCTGTGCAGTGACAGGGGTACCAGGCTGCAGGGAAAGGTAACACACTGGTTTGACAGGCACATTGGAGGCGGGGGAGGGGGAAGGGTCGTGGGGACATGGAACCTCCGCTTAGCTCAGGGTGGGACTGACCTTTGCACCGAGGGAAGGTCTCTGGCTTAGCTGGGGAGCCGCCTGGTGCAGAAAGTGGGGGCCCTGACTGTCTGTCCCAACCCAGTGTGACTTGTGCCTTGTGTGTCCCCAACAGGTCAAGGCGACTTTGATTTGGCCGACGCGCTGGATGACCCTGGTGAGTGCCGATATGTCACGGGGAGCTTGTCTTTGTAGCATCGGTGGGACGGCCGGTGGGTGGGAGGTCGGTGGGTTAGCTGAGGCTGGGATGGCGAATTCCCGGGCACTGAGGGCGCTCTGTTTCCCACGGGATTGCAGGCGGCTGTGAATGTCCCTTAGCCAAGGACGCCATGGGTGTGGAGCTCAGTTGCATAGCTCAGGAGGCTGAGGTCTGGGCACATGCTGGCGGCTTTTGTGTTTTTTTCAGCATTGGTTCATTCTTACTCTGTGTTGTCTGACGCCCTGACCGAGCGACTGAACGCAACCAGCCTGCCTTCCAGGGCCGGCTGCTCTCCTTCCGCCCAGTGGGTTTTCTTGGCCGGGAAGCTGAGTACAGGTGTGCCAGCCCGGCTGGGCTGCACGGGGGTTCAAACCTGGCTGGGTGGCAGAAAGGAAAGCACTGGACGTGCAAGCACAGGGGGCTGCAGAGTCTGCTCACAGACGGTCGCTGGGTCTGGCAGCAGCACCAGCCACGGGTCACTCAGGGTGGATTCACGATGCAGCTGGTTAGGGGAAGTGAAAGACGGATGTGATGCCCGGGGTGTGGATCCAAAAAGCACAGCAAAGGCACAGTGACAGAAACCACCGCCCTCCCTGAGTTTCCCCACTAACGGAGGTTTTTGCTGCTCAACCGCACGGGGCAAGAGGCAGATGTGCCGTTAGCGTCCGTGCAACAGAAAATCTGAAGGACACACACCCACGTGGAGGCACCGCTTTCCCGCCAGGCTGAGCGGTGTGGGCTCCGTCCTACCCGGTCTGCACGGCGCTGGGGTGAGCGTAGCAGGAGGACAAACATTGGCCCTCGCCAGGGGGCATCCTCGCGAGATCCTGCGAAACGCAGCCTGAGCACGCAGTGCTAGCGGGTGGGATGCAAAGGGGGACATGCCCACGACAGGACACAGGTGTGCGACAGGGCCGGCCCCTGGGCTCCCAGGCAGCACCGGCATGTGATGGATAGAAAAGCATCGCGGACGTGAAACAGCAGTTCTGCTCCTAGGCGGACACTCGGGAGAACTGAGAGAAGGGCTCCAGCCCTTGTTGAGAGCAGCTCTGGTCACAAGAGCCGAAAGGTGGCAACGACCCAAGCGCCAACCCACAGAGGAACGGGCGAGCGCAGTGTGGTCTGTGACAGGGAGGATTACGCGGCCATGAAAAGGCGGGAGGCTCGGTGCAGCTGCAGCGTGTATGGACCTTGCACACACAGGGCTCACTGCACAGACGGCTTCCAAACGCAGTTTCCTCTGCCTGTCAGGACGCTGCCCACGGCGCCCCTTGTCGGCCTGCGGTCTCCTGGCTCCCACGGCCACACCCAGACTCACGGGCCTGGTGCCCACGCTCTGCAGGTCCGACAGTGTCCACGTGACGGCCGCCTCCTCGAGGGCTGACCTCCAGGTACAGCCGTCACTTGAGAGACCGTGGAGGTGTCCGTTCACTCAGTCCCAGCGCCAACAGACAACTGCGTCCACGTTTGTTGAGTGAATAAAGCACAGTCGGGAAAGGGACAGAATCATGCTTCTGGAAGCCGGGAGCCTCTCTCTGTGTTTTGTTTTGCCCCTGTACCTCTGCTCTGCAGACACACGGCCTCCTGCCCTGGATGGTCGTGGCTAAGGGGGTGTCCCGGCAGGTCTGTGACATCTCGCTTCCTCGTCCCCTCTCCCCAACCCCCGAAATTCTTTGCTCAAATGTACTTCCTAACAAGCCGCCTCATGAAAGCCTGGCCCTCACCCTCCCACCCCTCACGGCTCCGGGAAAGACTGGCGGGCATAGATTTAAAGGGTGACGTCTCTGATTTGATTTTTCCCCCTGAATGCAAAATGGAACGTGTGTTCCCATTGCTAACTTCTTAGTGCCTTGGAACGGTCACTTTTTTTTTTAGGGTATTAATGATTGTTTCCCTGATGCTTATTGAATGTATTGTTTGCTCTTCATTCACAGAACCCACCAAGAAGCCCAGCTCAGGTGAGTGACGACGTGGCTGGGCAGAATTGAGGCTGTGCCCTGCTCCCTGAGATTCTCCACGGATGTGGGAGGGTGTTTACTGGGCCGTAGGGCGTGTGAGCAATGGCCGGTCAGCAGGCGTTAAAAGCAAACCCTAGTTATCAGGGACAGGAAAGTGGTCAAAATCACAGTGACACGGCACCACATTCCCGCTGGGGTGGCAGGTATCCAAACATGGAAATGGACAAGTGTTGGTGGGGATGTGGAGACATCAGAACCCTCGTGGGCATGAAAACTGGGGCAGCCGCTGAGCAAAGTAGTCTGACGCTTGCTCAGAAAGGGAAACACAGAGTTGCCTCATGAGCAAGAAATTTGACTCCTAGATGCATGCTGCCAGGGACTCCCCAAAAATGCGTGTACATCATGCACGGTCGCCAACCCGAGGGTCCGGCTGTGGACGAACGGATAAACAGAATGGGGTGCGTCCACACAGTGGAATATTACGCAGCCAGGGAAAGGAGGGAGGTGCTGAAACTCTCCATTACCAGGGAGGGACCTTGAGGACACAAGGCAGAGCGAGAGACGCCGGACACAAAAAACCCCACATATTATATGATTCCACGTAAACGAAAAGTCGAGAACAGGCATTTCCTGCCAGGAAAGGTGAAAATACAAGTCCTGTCCCTCTGTAAGGGTGAGTTTGCATGGAGCGAACGTGGCCCCCTTGCTGGAGGAAGTAGCAGCTGGTCCTTTAGTGAGAAGGAATCAACGCAGAAGGCTGGTTGGATGCAAAGAACAGTGGTGACTAAACCTGTTGGTAAAAATTAATCATCGTGAGCTGCTCAATAAAACCCCACCAAACTGGCATCAACAGCAGCACAATTAAATTTCCAAGCTAGGTGCTGTAAAACAATAGCAGGGAGGGTGAGCAGAAGAAGAACTGAGTTGCAGTCGTTTCATGTTGCTGGATTTGGGACGTTTTTAAACTGAACTCATTAAAAATAGAAATTGAGTGGATCAGTCCTACGCCGTTAGTCAAAGAGACGAGACAGGAGAGCAAAGTGAAGTTGATGAATTAAGCAGCGGTCAGGAAAGAATTTAGAAAAAGAAAAGAAGGAGAAAAATAGTAGGAATGATGTACCGCTAATTACAGTGGCTGTGAAATGGTTTAATGAATAGGTTAATAGACGCGTTAGCTAAAGCAATTTAAAATGAGTTCTATGCTCTCAAGCAAGAGACACGCTTGCAATATAATGTCACAGAGAAGCGGAGACGAGATGGTTGGAAAAAGATGCACGAGACCAACAGTAACCGGATAAAAGTGGCATCATGTAACCACGTCAGACAACACAACCCTCTGGGGATAAACAGTTACTGGGGATAAAGAAAGTTACGACTTAAGGATAACGGAGCAGCTCCAGAGTGGAAAACCAATCTCCATCCATGACGTACCTCAAGAAACTCAAAAGTGTAAATTAAAAAATCGGAGCGAGAGACTTTTTGCAAGCTTCCCCTGCCCACCCCTCCCACCCTGGAAATATCAGGCCTAGCAGATGAAAATATTAAGAATAAAGACTGGGGGATTCAACTGACAAACCCAGTGGAATAGAAATGTAGAGCCCCTGAACCAACAAAGACGGAAAACGCGTCACTTTTCAGGACCCACGGTGTGGTCCAGAAAGACAGACCGTCCCCTCGTGCTGTATTAGCTTGTGTTGAATTATTCTAGAAACCCACGGAAGGCTATACAATTAGAGAAAAAGAGAAATCAAAGACAGATTTTGGACGGACCTTAATCCTTGTTTCGTATCCCTCCACCATTTTTGTCCAAGCAGAGCCTTTTTAGGTTTCAGTTAACGCAATGGGGAATTGAAGCGTCAGTACTTTGCAGTAGCATAAATCTGCTTACGAATAGCCCGTCTGCCATGTCCCCATCAAAGGCAAACGCTATACTGAATTTTGTATGGATTATATTCCTCACTTTGTTTCATCTTGTTTTATCTTAGCTGCATGTGTCTAAACAATATATTATTTCCACATTATTACTATTTCCTTTTGACCGCTTTCACCCGTTTTGACAACCCCCACCTCCCTGCCCCTGGCAGCCACCAATCTGCTCTCTGCATCTGTGAGGTCAGGTTTTTGTTGTTGTTCTTCTTTAGATGCCCCATATAAGTGAGATCATACGGTATTTGTCTTTCTCTGCCGGACATATTTTACTGTGCACGACACCCTCTGGGTCCGTCCATGTTGTCGCAAACGGCAGGATTTCATCCTTTTTCATGGCCGAGTAATATTCCACCATGTATATGTACCACCTTGTCTATTGGTGGACACTTAGGTCGCTTCCATATCTTGGCTATTGTCAGTAATGCTGCAATGAACACAGGGGTGCATTTGTCTTTTCAAGATTGTGATTTTGTTTCCTTTAGATAAATGCACGGAAGTGGGATTTGCTGGATCATACACTAGTTCTGTTTTTAATTTGTGGGGAAAATAATTGAACAGACAAAACACATTTTGCTTCTCTCTCTTTTATTCGGACAGTATAGGGGACTGTCTCAAAGAAAATTGTCCTCTGACTGATTAAAAACAAAAATACATCGTACAATTTAGCATTATCAGGATGTGTGTTTTTGGTTTTGTATGTGGTTTGAGTCAAGAGTTTATGCTGAGGACGATGGTGAATTTATCTCTAGCCTGGGGAGACTCTATTAGGATGGTGCAAAAGTAATTGCAGTTTATCAGGTTAAAAATAATTGCAAAAACCACAGTAACTTTTGCACCCACCTAACAGAAACACTGTAACAACGGGGAGGAAAATTCAGCACCATTGCTAGACACAGGCCGAATATACAAAAATCAGCAACATTTCTATCCACCTGGAAAAAACTATTTGAAAAATGTAATTATGAAAAAAAGATCCCATTTGCAATAGTAACAAAATCTCTAACATCCCCATGGAAACATTTAACCAAAGAGCACTTGACAACCTGCGGAAAGAGTTACAAAATTGCACGAAACACATTCGAAGAGACTAAGTGGAGGTCTCCTTCACCCAAGGGTGGGGAGAACCAATATTATAAAACTGTCAATTCACCTCAAAGTGGAAGATTCAATGCAGTTCCAATGCAACCCCAAAACCAAAACGACTTTTCAGAGAATGTGAGAACTTCCAAAATCCTCCATAAGACAGAGGATAGCCAAGACATTTCTTTTTATCAGCCAAGAAATTTTTGAAAAAATTTCAAAATATATACACATATGGGGTGCAATGGTTCTAATAGGTGTTGACATTTGTTTTACAGCTATGGCTCAGGGCAGACACAGAGCCATGCATGGAGCCAGAGGGCCTCGAGATGGGCTTATATTATATCTCGGTACCTGAGCTACGATGTGATGGAAAGTTAGTGAAGCAGGCCTGGGGCAGTGGGCTGTCCTTGAGGATAATATGTAATGCAACTTCACCCCCTCATGCAATACTTAAAAATACACTGGTGGAGTAAAAGTCTAAATGTGAAAAGAAATATTTTTAAAGTTTTGGTTAAAAAAAGGGATATGTCTTATGAGCTCAGGGTAATGAAGATATTCTTAGCTAAGATGCAAAAAGAAAAGCACAGAGATTTAAAACTTGATAAATTGGGCAATACTAAAATTAAAAATAATGATTATAATAACTCTTGACCACACACTCTCCAATGTGGAAACATGAGCTGCTGGGTGGGAGAGGCTCATTGCTGCTCATACAATTGTTTTAATGCACAAATTATATAAGAAGTCAGACAGTTAAGCTCGCAAATTCACCCTAGAAAAAGTGCTCCATACCTCACTGCTGAATATCACTATGGTCACCTTCAAAGTCCTCCCCTTGGGAAGCTGTGCACTGACGCCAGCCCTAGTTCACCCTTCAAAACTATTTTGGAACTCTTTTTCTAGAATGGCCATCAGAGCTGTCATTGTATTACCCTTGGTGTCCTGAATATCATCAAAATGTCTTCCTTTCAATATTGCCTTTATCTTCGGGTAAAGAAAGAAGTCATTGGGGGCCAGGTCAGGTGAGTAGGGAGGGTGTTCCAATACAGTTATTTGTTTACTGGCTAAAAACTCCCTCACAGACAGTGCTGTGTGAGCTGGTGCATTGTCGTGATGCAAGAGCCATGAATTGTTGGCGAAAAGTTCAGGTCGTCTAACCTTTTCATGCAGCCTTTTCAGCACTTCCACATAGTCAACTTGGTTACCTGTTTGTCCAGTTGGTAAAAATTCATAGAGAATAATCCCTCTGATATAAAAAAAGGTTAGCAACAGTGTTGCAACAAGTTCACAAACTTAATTGTCAGACCTCATAGGTGGCTCCTTCCAAAAACGCTACATCGCCAGGCAGAGCCTGCTGGGCCCCCCCAGCTGAGAGCACAGGAAACCACAGAACCCACAAGAGGAAGAAAAAAACGCTCAAGGTCACACACATTCAGTGAAAGGCCAACAGTCAACCTCACCCAAAAGATGACAGAGGTAGTAGCAACAATTTGCAAAAACCTGAGCTCTGCAGCATTGTTGCTGGGAGGAAAACCGACTTGAGCCGTTTAAATCTGAGCACACCTACCACCCCCACCCCCACCCGCAATTCCACTTTGAGGAAACGCTTTGTAACTCTGTGCAGGGAGAGACTGAGAACCAGACTCACTGCGGTGGTGGTTTCCCAATCAATACAGATACTGAATCATGATGTGTGATGTACACCTCAAGCTGGTAGAATGTTCTCTGTCAATTATATCTCAACAGAAAATATAATAAGCAGTTACAGCGAAAGAGAGAGGGAAACAAGCGAAAAAGAGAACATTTAGTGTGACAACCCTGATTCCATTCAAAAATGCCCCAAAGAAAGTATGGGTCGTTCCTGGATGCAGACTTCCCCAGGAAAGTCTTAGAAATCGTTTGGGAGAGGCACCCAACGATTCCAGAATAGTGTTTTTCAGTTTTTTCTCTGGGAAAGAGGTGGGGGAACGGGCCTTAAACGGGAGCCAGATGTTACTATCTTTAAAAGGAAACAAAGTTACAACTGGAGGAAAATAGTTTCTTCTCCTCTGCTTCTCTTTAGTCAGCCTTTTTTTTTTTTTTTTTTTTTTTAATTTGCAAGGTTAGCCTTACTGATTTAAGCTGGCAGTTCTTCAAAGGGGAGGACGCTACTGAGTGTAGGTGGGGGATTTTGGAGTTGACAGTTGTGGGTTTGGCATTATAACTGTGATAAAGGTGTTAGGATTGCTGAAAAATCGATTCTAGAACTAAAACGGTTCTAGATTGTCCTATATGTCCCTTTGGGGTCACCAGCCACCCTCATGGCAGGCAGCTCTCCCGGAAACGAGCTTCTAGGAACAAAAATGACAGGGTGTATGTGTGTGTGTGTGTTCTTTACGTGCTAGGTTTTGAGGTTTGCCACCACTGGCTAAGTGATTTTCAGCTGGCGGATAACACGCTATGACACCATGAGCAGCAATAGTGAACAAATTATAAAATGCATAGCTGCAGTCGTGTGCTTATTGTCTGGGCTGCTTCAAACGGAAGGATGTCGTGTTTTTTTCTCCTCTTTCTCTTCTATTAAAAACACAATGTCTGTTTCCCCACAGATATCTACCCAAAGCCGAAACCCCCGTTTCACCCGCAACCCGGAAATCCCGACAGCAGTGGAAGTGAGTTCTCAGCATTCACACTCCTTGCAACCCGGGTGTGATGGGACTTGCCTTTTGTTCACTAGGGCTTTCCATCCAGCTGCGTCTGAAATAAATCAGCAGTTCCCTGGAAGGCCGTTGAGCTCCCTGCTAACCAGGGGGCATTGAGGAGGTGGAATGGGTACCAATTACCCGTTGCTGGGACACCGGGAAAAGATGGTGTACGCACAGGATTGTGTGTGTTATTGCGGTGGATTTCTAATTAGGCTTGAGGACGTGTTTTTTGTAGCTCTTTGCACGGTTCCAGATAAGTGGCTTTTCCATGGAGGAAAGTCGACCTCCATTGCGCATTTTATGCCACTTGTTTCCAGCTTCTCCACTATGTCAAAATCTTGGCAGACATTCTTCCCATCGACCTCTTTAGAGAAAAAGAAAGGGGGAGGGACATTGGCCTTTAAAATCAATAAAGTCCACAGCAATTTAATAACCCTAAAATCGTAAAACGCGACCAGGCAGAGCAGCTGTGCAGCCAGCTGAGTGGACGGCTGCCAGACGCTTCCAGGAAGTTTGTTTTATGACAATGTCCTAAGGTCGAAACCTGCAGAGAATTTTTTTATAAGAGTTTTTCTGAGGGAAACAGATGACACACGATGGGGAGCCAGATCGCAAATGCTCCAGGGAGGAAGGTTTGCAAGGTTTTGTTTGTTTGTTTGTTTGTTGTATGCATTTGGAATTGAGGAAGAAACAGAAGATGGATGGAGGCGGGAAAGCAGTAGGGAAGGGTTACAGGACACTTACAAAGCTGATATGCTTGCCTGGGGGTGGTTACACCTCTGAAGGGTCTGAAAAGACGCATTTCCAAGGTATGTTAATCTAGACGCACAGAAACAATGGACCGGCTGGCTTATTGCAAAGCTACGCCTTTTGCTGAAGACATTTTCGGCCTGGGGTGTGTCTACCCGTCCTGACTTGCCCACATAGGAATTTATGATCCGATCACCCTGGGAGGTTACTTTCCGTCACTGATTTAGTCCAGAGTCCTTTTTTTTCCCTCCACCCACAAGTACCACCTCCAATTCCATGAATCTTTTCTAATATCTCTTCCCAGTGATTTTTTTTCATTCTTGTTCCCTGGAGCACTGCTATTTTACAAGATACCAACAGGAATTCCTCGTGGAAAGTGTGCCTTGCGCTAATATGTTTAGGAAACACGGGCTTAAACCTATTGTGTGGGCCTCCCTCCTGGGGGACAAGAATCTGAAATGCCAGTCACCCCCTAACGTGAATCAGCAAAACCAGGGTGACTTATTCTCACGGGGCGTGGGGGGCCAGGGCCAAGCATGGGAGGTGACCCTTTGGGACGCAGCTGTGACTGACGCATTCCCAAGTGAAGGGGAGAAAGAAAGAAAGAAAAAGAAAGCCCCTGGTGTTTCTGTTCGCACTTTGCTTAAACCCAGCAGGGGCAGGATGCCTCACTAAATTGTTCATTCATTTCGGACATGAGAATGTTCTGGAACATTCTGTCGTGCAAGGAAGGCTGGCGTGGATGAGCAATGTTGAGAAACACCCTGCAGATGGAATGTTCTGGCAGCTGTCCAAGGTCCCACCCCTCCGCTGGTGGATTAGAGCCAGTAGCTACGCAGCAGGAAGTCCCTTTAGGTGGGGTCGGGTGGCAGTGCCCTTCTCTTGGAAACACACGCCGTCGGCTTTGTACCTCATGCCAGCCCCTTACCCAGCCTGGTTCTCACCCTCTGATTCTCTCATCCGACCCCAGAGGCCTGTATTCATGTTGCTTTCAAAGCCGTCAGAAGAAGCAGGCATGATTCTGTTTGCTGGGAACTGTCACGGGCTGAAGTGTGTCTTGCCAAAATTCACATGTTGAGACCCTAAACCCCAGGACCTCAGGATGGGACTGTATTAGGAGACGGGTCTGTAAAGAGGGGACTAAGGTGACATGAGGTCACTAGGGTGGGCCCTGATCCAATAGGACTGTGTCCTTTTAAGAAGAGGAGATGAGGACACAGACACACGCAGAAGGACGGCCATGTGAGGACACGGGGAGCAGACGGCCGTCCACACGCCCAGGACAGAGGCCTCAGGGGGGACCAGCCCTGGGACAGCTGGGTCTCAGGTCCAGCCTCCAGGACAGGGAGAGAGAAAGGTGTGCTGTGTAAGCCGCCCCATCTGGGGTCCTTTGTTACGGCCACTCTAGCAACGTAACACAGAAGCTTTGCTTAAGGTTAAAGACATTGCTGAAATCCAGAGACATATCCATTTCTACCCGTTTGCATCTTGAACTCCCCGCCAGTTTGGAACAACCTTGTATTTCAATGCTGGGTTTCACTGTGAAGTCGGGGATGAAATTCAGAACCAAGAGAAGATTGCGGGGAGGACGACGCAGGCTAGCCTGGGACTGACTTCTGAGAGATGCGTGTTCTGTGTCCAAATGTGGATGGTGCCCCATGCTCAAGGCCTCTCAGGGAAGAATTTCGTGCAGAAGCAGTGTGCTCGTCTGCTCCAGTGGTCCCCCAGGAAGCAATGTGGGGGTGGGGTGGGGTGCTGGCTGTGGCCCTAGGCGATAAGGTGAGTGGGGAGGGCAGCGGTCAGTTGGAGCCCACACGGACCGCACAGTGAGACACTGACCAGCAGGGCTCTGCTTTCTGATGTCGTGCCCAAGTCTCTGTAATCTCACAACATTCTGTCATCGTAATGACACTAGAAGAGAGTCTGTTTGCTGAGCTACGCGTCCTGCAGCAGGAATTGGAGAGTGAAATCCCCAGATGTTTCCCTGAATTAAAGTCCATTTCACCGTCCATCTGGCAGGGATGGTCACCTGCCCAGTACTGGGGGCCAGGTAATTGTGATGGAAAGTTGGTGCAGAGACACTCACAGTTCCCAGCCTCGTGGCGTCCAGGTGCTGGAGATGCAGACTGGTGATGGGCAAAGAGCTTCCACTGATTATTTAATTGCAGCTGTTTCGATAGGCTTGAAGGATATTAAAGTGGAGATGTGAAGGACGAAGCAATGTTTGGCCAGGTGACTGACAGGCTCATCAGATATTTATGGAGTGTGTACAGTGACCGAGAGGCAGGGGGAGGGAGCTGCTGGCAGAAAGAATGTCACGTGCAAAGGCCCTGGGGCAGAAACATGTGCTGACCTTGAAGGACCAGTAGGGGGCATTGTGAGAAAAGTTCAGAAACTCCAATGACAGACGTATACATGGAAGGTGCAAAGGGTAAGACACCATCAAATGGTGGGGTGCTTTCACCCTAATACTGGTGCCTGGCTTTGGTAAAGTGTTGTGGCATTTGTGATAACGCTAAACATCGCGACGTTAGCAGTTGAGCACCTGGTATATTGGCTCAGGAATCTGTGAGCTTCTCGCAGTAAGAACCAGGCCAGAAGCTCCTGGGCACCAAAATGAAAGTGGGGTTTTAAGCATGACGTACGGAGGTCTTAAACTGCTGATGTTCAGTTGGACAAGAGTTTGCACGAATGCTATAAACAGCACCTGGGAATAAGCTGTAATGTCATCTTGTATTCCAGTTTTTGTTACTGTGCGGGCGGTTCGTCGCTGAATGAGGTCATTATTTTCCTAAAATCACTGTGGCATTTTCTCACAGATATCTACCCCCGGCCAAAACCACCACCACCTCGTCCACCGCCTGGCCATTCCGACAACACTGGAGGTGAGAGTGGGGACTGTTCGTACAATTTCATTCTTGTTTTATGGCTGAGTAATAGGCCATTGTATGTATGTACCATCTCTTTATCCAGCCATCCATGGATTGGGTGCTTAGGTTGCTTCCATTACTTGGCTATTGTGATGCTACAATGAACATGGGGACGTATGCATATGTCTTTTCAAATTAGTTGTTGGATTTCTTCGGATAAATACTCAGGAGTGGAATTGCTGGGCCATAAGGTAGTTCAATTTTTAGCTTGTTTAAAAAAAAGTTTAATTATTTTTTTCAATTACAATTGACGTTCAATATGATATTAGTTTCAGGTGTACAGCGTAGTGGTTAGACATTTATATAATGTATGCAGTGATCCCCCCAATAAGTCTACTGCCCACCTGATACCACACACAGTTATTACAATAATATTATTGACTATATTCCCTGTGCTGTACTTTACATCCCCGTGACTATTTTTATAACTGCCAATTTGTACTTTCTAATCCCTTCCCTTTTTCACGCAACCCCCAACCCCCTCACTTAATTTTAAAAAACTTTTACAATTGAGGGGAAATCCGCGTGTTGTGAAATGAACCACTACAGAGGGAATGATTGAGTAGGGGTGAGTGTCCGAGTCCCCACAAACTTTGTACAAGAAGTTTGTGAACTGGACACAAGTCAGAAGACCGCTCGGGACAGAGACGCTGGCCCTCAAAATGAATGGATCACAATAGTTGCACGGCGTGAGCAAACATCTGAACAATGGGTGCTGGGGGATAAAGCTAAGATACGCTGGGTACCCTGATGTCCACTTGCTTTTCTCATGTAACTTCCTGGGTTGTCTCGAGATGTTTGGACATCACGTTCCTAGGGTCCAAAATACTCCCGGTCAAGTCCAACCAGACAACCTTCAGATATGTCTGCAGGCCACTCCCTGCCACCTCTGCAGGTCTTGGCTAGGGTGTCCCCATCTCCAAGGCCTTACCTCCTGTCCTAAACCCAGCCTGCAGGCCCTTCCCCACCCGGCCTTGCCTTTCTGTTTCCCAGCAGCTGGGCACTTTAACCTTTCTGATATGCAATGGCTTTTCCTTTTGTTTCCTTGAATTACAATGAAAGCCCCACGGGCATGGATTTTCGCCTTCTGTATGTTGATATCTTCCCCGAGCCAAAAATAATGTGTGGCTCATTCGTAGTCTGTTCTAGATAAAGAACAGATGCGTGAATGGCTGATTTCGGTGATGGGGGGTTTGCCCCTGACTTGGCTCAGCAGGGCACATCCCCTCAATTCTGTTGGCAGGAATGTTGTAAACAAGTCCCCCCCGCAAAAAAAATCATTTGTGATTCACATTCTCCGAAACGTTAGAAAGGGGTCGTCATCAAGGCTGTTCTCTGCTCCAAGACGTTTCAGGAGACACCCCTGTAAATGAAACAAAACAGACCTCTTGAGCTCTGCAGGGCCCATGCAGGCTGCACACACCCCCCACACCCCCGCTGATGTAGGCTGCTGGGGTACACGTGAGTGGCAGAGCAAGTTGGCACACCTGCTGTGTTTGTAACCAGCACGTCTGGACGCCGTCTGAGGCCAGTACATTCCAGGTGCACTTATAAATCCCTAAGCATTTAAATGAGCAGTTACTATGTGCCTGGTTCTCTGCACAGGCGTTCAGTGGTGGCCAAATGAACTGTGCCCCAGGCAGCCAGGTGTGGGGTCAGAGGGATACGTGGGTGGGTACCTATGGAAGCTGTGCAGGTCTTCTTAGCAGGGGGCTCAGGTGGGAATTGGCCAGCGGTGAGGGAATGACAGGAAAAAAGGACCCAGGGGTGATGGGCCACCTTTCTTTCCTGCATGAGCAGCATTTCCTTTTAAACTCAGATCCACAGGGGTGTGTAGTCCATCGGCCCTCCCAGGCTGACGGGTTCCCGCACGCTCTCCTCCCTGGCAGTTTCGTCCCTGGTGGCCCTGGCATCCTGGGAAGGGCCTGCCAGGTGGGCAGGGGGGCTCCCCAAGCTCCTTTACCGGCCCGCGTATCCCTCCCGCGGGCCTGGGTTGCATGATGGCTGTCTGGAGAGTGTTTGGGGAATGGCCCTGTGCTTCACCCCACAGGTTACTTCGGTGACGTGGACCACAGCGATGGCCGCTACCCGCCCAGGCCCAGGCCGCCAGCAGGTACGTGCGGGCTTCTCTGAGGGAGGGGGGAGGGTATCGCAGAGGCCGCGTCCCCAGCCTGGAAGCGCAATGAACGCCAGTGGAAAGTGGGGGTCCGGGGTGTCCCCGTCCAACCCTGCATCTGGGGGTGTGGGCCGTGCGTCTGTCCACTCTGGAGGTTTGTGACGTGGCTGAAACTGGCAGTGGCACAGATTGCATTGAAAAGTGGTGGTTGTGTGTCTACAAAGGCATGTGTGTGTCTGCGTGTATCTATGTATATGCATAGCATGTATACCTTTACACACACAGGTAAATAGATACCTTTAGATGTGTGTGTGCACACCTGTATAAATACGTATCTCTGCGTCTTTTTGTAAGCACTTATTTTTATTGTGGCATAACTGACACACAACATTGTATAAGTTTAAGTTGCACAAAGTGGGGATTTGACAACATTGTATATGTTGCACAAAGTGGGGATTTGACAACATTGTATACGTTGCACAAAGTGGGGATTTGACAACATTGTATACGTTGCACAAAGTGGGGATTTGACAACATTGTATAGTTGCACAAAGTGGGGATTTGACCATCTCACATAGTCACCAACTGTCTTTTTTGCAGTGGAACAATTACGATCTTGTCTCTAACTTTCTATCTATGGATATATACCTTTATATACATATATATCCTTATATAAATATGATATGGGTATGTATATGTGTGTGTTCATATATATATATACACATTCATATATGTACATATGTATATACCTTATATGTGTTCATATATAATAAGTAATATTATGTAACTAATATTTAGTAAAACAAGGTATATACATATGTATACGTATAATAATACATCTTGATATATATTTACATATCTTTATATATACATATACATCTTTATATGTGTATATGTATGCTTCTTTATATATGTATATTTCCACCTATATCTCTTTATTAATATATATACCTTTATAAAGACACACACTTATATATATGCACGTATATACTGCAGGTGCCAAAAAAATGTATACACATGACTTGTATTCATCTTTTGTTATCGGTATATATTGAGTACTACAATTTTAATATAGTTTTTTTCTTTTCTTAAAATGTGTCTACATTTTTTGGGCACCCTCTGTACTTATATAATTTATATGCATATATATACCTTTATATATGCACATATGTCTTTGTATATTACACATGTACTTTCATATACCCTATATATGCCTTTATATGTGTATATCTACCCATATGCATATATATATATATCTTCACACACACATGTATATGCATATATGCAACTTGTGTTGCACTTTTTCTCTGTAACTGGAATTTGAAAACCTGCATAGAATCCTTCAGACATAAATAAAAGTACAGGCTCCCGGGAGAGAGACGCATGCACTTCTGGGCTCCAGGCTGTAACATATGACGCTTTGGTTTCTTGTCTGTTCAGTTCTGCGATTTTACTTCAGAGGAAGCAAAGGACATGCCCCACACCTCGCCAAGACGCCTGTCTGTTATGTGCATAGGTGGTGCATTCACTCATCTGTTCTGCGATGTTTAGACGCAATAAATAAATAGCTTTGTCGTAAAGGTTATTACAGCGTGACGGGGAGAAAAATAAGATGCCTCGTGCTTCGTAAAGAACACTGATGCTTGGGACCATCCGCCCGACCCTCCTTCTCACAGGGGCAAATCTGTGTTTGGTCTGCGGTCCTGCTCAAATTTCCCTGAAGAAGGAGGATGTGGCTGCAGTGACTGGGGACCCTCAGGGTGCAGATGTGTCCCCTGGAGGCACAGAGGTCTCTGTAGGGCT
Source organism: Rhinolophus sinicus (assembly GCF_036562045.2). Taxonomy (NCBI): domain Eukaryota; kingdom Metazoa; phylum Chordata; class Mammalia; order Chiroptera; family Rhinolophidae; genus Rhinolophus; species Rhinolophus sinicus. The sequence continues at coordinate 6,235,229 of NC_133768.1, read as the reverse complement.
ACAGCTTCACAGGAGTTTCCCCCTGAGGAGCCATGACGTTGGGGTGGCACCATCAGTGTCCCCCAGTGGCCCTGCTCCTTGCCACCCTGGGGCATGCTTTGGGGTGCCTGTTAGGTGCGGTTGGTGCCATTACCGATGAGTCGGGTGACACCTGCTGGAACCCCACTTTGGGGCGTCCCTCAGTTCCTCCTTCTCTCCCACAGGTGGCGGCGGGGGCGGCGGCTACAATCCCGGTTATGACGGCTATGGAAACTCACACGGTACACCCCGCTCATGGGCCCCCCGGTGGGCAGTGGGGTTGGGGGGCATTTCCAGGGCTGCCAGCTGTGTGCCCCATAATCCCTTCTTCCTGGGTCTTGGCTGTTGGGGCTCTGTGTGCTGCTGTTCATCTCCTGAGCCCCCTGTGCTCTGGCCCTTTGCTTCTCCTCAATCCGCTCTCCAGGACCCCAGGTGCTGCCCTCGCACACCTTGATCCAGGTAGAAAGAAACAGAGCGATGGACGGCAAGACTCCTCTGATTGACACATACACTCTGTTACTGTCAGGTGTACAACATGATGATTTGATACTTGTATACATGACGAAATTGGTCTCCACAATATGGCTGGTGAAATCCATCACCGTACACAGTTACCAGGTTTTTGTCTTGTGGTGAGGACTTTTATGAACCACTGTCCTGGTGACTTTCAAATGTACAGTACATTATCGTAACTATATAGTATAATACAGTTTTAACTAAAGTCACCATGCTGGGCATTATATCCCCACGACTTATTTGTCTTATACTGGATGTTTGTACCTTTTGACTGCCTTCACCCACCAATCAATCTATGGATTGGTTTGTTTTTAAATTAAATTTATTGGGGTGACAATTGTTAGTAAAATTACATAGATTTCAGGTGTACAATTCTGTATTACATCATCTATAAATCCCCTTGTGTGTTCATCACCCAGAGTCAGTTCTCCTTCCATCACCATATATTCGATCCCCCTTACCCTCATCTCCCACCCCCCCCTTACCCTCTGGTAACCACTAAACTATTGTCTGTGTCTATGAGGTTTTGTTTTTTCATTTGTTTGTTTTGTTCCTTTGTTGTTTTCATTTTTATATCCTACATATGAGTGAAGTCATATGGTTCTCGACTTTTCTGTCAGACTTATTTCGCTTAGCATAATAATCTCAAGAGACATCCATGTTGTTGCAAATGGCAGTATTTCATCTTTTCTTATGGCAAAATAGTATTCCATTGTGTATCTATACCGCGTCTTCTTTATCCAATCATCTATGGAAGGACACTTTGGTTGTTTCCTGGATTGATTTTAAAGCATTGTCGTTGTTGCTGAATGTGGTCTCAGCAATCTTCTGACCTCTGACCTCTGAAACGGGAGTTATGATGGCTGCATTTTACAAAATGAAGGCCAGCATGATGCTCACACAGTTCACAGGTGGAAGGGTAGACATCTGTCACCCTCCATAGGTGGCACTGTCCCCATGCTTCTGTCCCCACAAGGTGGACATGCTCAGGAAGGGAGAGATAATGTCTGAAAAGCGATGGGTGCTCTGAAGAGCTATCTGCTTTAAACCCAACGTGCTAACGTGAAGTTCCCGACGTCGTGGGGACAAACGCACGGTCCATACTCCTCTAAATAGTCCTGTGGAGTGTTTTATCGTCAGACGCCCCACATCAGGACGTGTCGGCTTAGGGGAGCTTTCTCCCCACTCGTGCGTCTCTGAAGATGGTGCCTCCGTGTGGGTCCTTGGTAGAGTGCGTTCTTTTGTTCTTTGCCCGATTCATAAATCAGAGAGAAGTGACTCCTTTCGTAGCTTTCTTAGAGTCCTGCGAGGGTCTGCGTGGTTTCCCAGGACATGTCCGGTCTCTCATCACACTGCACCACGCCTTGGGGACCAGTTCCCGAGTCTGGCCTGGAGCTGTGCCAGCCTGTGAGTCAGCAGTCAGGTTGGCACCAGGGTTTTGGCTCAGGTGGCAGTTGAGTGAGTCACCCAGCTTCTGCCTTCCCGTGACAAAACGTGTTTGGCATGTTCCCTTCTCATGCAGAATGCCAGGGTTGGCCAGCCAGGAAGGGCGTGTCCTACGTCTGTTCTCCCTCCCGGAGGGTGATGTGGAGAAAAGGTTTCACTCATCTTTTCAGGAGCTGGCTTTCAATGGCCAGGTTTCTCTAATAGCCACTTAGGAATTTGCTTGGGCTGACATCACAAAGTACGCCAGACTGGGGGGCTTCAACAACACATATTTCTCTCTCCCGGTCCTGGAGGCTGGAGTCTGAGATCCAGGTGTCCCAGGGCGGGTCCCCCCTGAGGTCTCTCTCCTGGGCGTGTGGATGGCCGTCTGCTCCCCGTGTCCTCACATGGCCGTCCCTCTGTGTGTGTCTGTGTCCTAATCTCCTCTCCTTATAAGGACACAGTCCTATTGGGTCAGGGCCCACCCTAGTGACCTCATGTCACCTTAGTCCCCTCTTTACGACCCCTCTCCTAATACAGCCCCATCCTGAGGTCCTGGGGGTGAGGAACCCAACGTATACATTTGGGGAGGACACAGTTAAGCCCTTATGACACCCACATCCACTTGGAAGAGGCAGTATATTACATAACCCCCAATGTTAAAATAATACCCACATAAACGATTCCACTTCAAAACTAGCAAAATCAGCGCCAAGCGTTTTGTTTTTTAATAGATCTCAAATCGTTTTTCAAACATGGCTCTCCAGGCATAAGAAGAAAGCGTAGGCATACCTCCTTTTTCTCTGGCTGTGCTTCCCGCGTACCGTGCGTTTCCATCGCAGTCTCTTCCCGAGGGAGGGGGTGAGGGGGGGGTTCTTCTCGCGGCTCAGACAGCGCAGGCGCACACAGGCGGAATCCAGGCCCACTCCTGGGGGTTGCGCATTCAAGGAGCTTAAATCACCAGGTGCTGTCAGGGCTGGAGCAGGGCGGTCTCTGCGTGGTGAGGGGACCCCCGACCGTGGTGACTGTCCCCAGGGTGGACGCAGAGGAAAGCTTTGTAGCCTTGCACAGCCTCTTACTCTGGGTATGCTTCCTGTCTCACGGTGCCTCTTTGCGGGACGCCACCGAGACCTCCTGGGCTTTGGTTACCTTGCGTTTCATGCGCTCTTTCTGTCCTGCAGGCGGAGGGCGCTATCGACCCGGTTCAGGTGGATACAATCAGGGTAAAGGAATTCCGTCGTAAAAGCTGTGTGTGCAGACTCTCCCTGCGGGGAACTAACAGCCGCCTGGGCGCTGGTGGGAAGCTTGCGGTGTCTCCTGCGTGGGACTAACTGACCGCCTGGGTCTCCAATGTGTGTCCTAATTTGTCACCGAAGACCTATTTGGTGTTAGTTTGTGTGTGTATGTGTGCGCACATGTGTGTGCCTGGCCTGTCTGCACGAGCGTAGGTATGTCCACACATGTGCACGTGTGTTCACGTGTGTCCACACGTGTGTCCACATGTGTGCATATGTGTGTGCAGGTGTCTGCCTACGCGCATTGCAGCTCCACGCGCGAGAGTGGAAGCCTGACATGAGAGTTGCCTTCCCTTCTCCCTTCGCTGCCCCCCACGCAACGTATTGTCTAGGTCCCGCCTTCCTCGCGCTGACTGACAGTCCGTCCCGTGAGGACACAGATGCTTGTCTGTCCTGCTCCTCGCCGCGTCCCCACCCTCCCCACAGTGCCAGCAACGCAGGGCGTCGATAAGCTCTGCCGAATGCACAAGTGACTCTGCTTTTCCTCTTGCAGGTGCAGGAGGGTATTCAACCTACGGCCACCCACAAGGTAATCCTTGGGTGCCCCCCCTGCCCCCCACATTTAAGAATAGCTTGCCCACCACGTGGGAAAGGCCAGTGTAGGCCTGTGTCAATGTTTCAATCCAAAGATGCCCATTGCACTGATGTACGTCTGTATGGAAGCTCTGGAACAAAGCGTGTGCCCTTGGGGGGCAGCAGGTCCATGGGGCTCAGAGGACAGACGAGGATGGATGGTTCCCAGGCGGGAAGGTGCCTTGTTGCTTTGAGAGCAGAGCTGGGGTTCTCGGACCTGTCGCTTCCATTTCTTTGGCCACTGCCGCCCTGAATCCAAGAAAGAGGAGGAAGGAAGTCAGGGGGGACCCCTCCCGGAACCCCCCCAAAGTGCACTGCCAGCTCCACTGCAGGTCAAAGAACGGGGTGGGTGAGAGCAGAAGGGGACTTTTGCCGGGTGTTCCTGGAAGGACGGTCCCAGCCTCTTAGCATTTGGCGTTTATGTTGAAGATAAGAGGGGACCCGCCCACCCAACCAGGAGGTGACAGTGACCCGTCCGTTCTAAGGGATGAGAAAGGGGTTGAAGTGACTTTCCAGCACTAAGCCCCCTACATATGCAGAGTCTCAGTATCTGGGAACTTGTGGGTTGAACATTGTTTTTTTTTGCATGAGGAAACACTGTATGTCTACAAATCCATCCAATTTAAGCGCATTTTAGAAAAAACCATATTAGGAGACTTTTCTGTGCAAAGCTGTGCCTCAAAGGCCGTGGATGAGTAAGATGTGGTTAATTGGCTTAACTTAGGACAAAGACAGAATCATTTCCTAAAGCTTCCAGTTGTAATTCACTTTATTTTCCTTGAATATGAGAGAGGGGGATGTGGCCTTACATAAAGTTAGCGGTGTTCGCACCAGCTGTGCGATGGTTTTCTCAGACCGTCTTGCTTCCCATGATTCTTACAGGCAACACGGTGGCAAAAATCGTGTCTCCTATAGTCTCGGTCGTGGTGGTGACCCTGGTGGGGGCAGCGGTCAGCTATTTCCAACGCAACCGGAGGAGAAATTGTTTTCGGACAAACGGCAAGTTCCCCTGCATTTTTTTCTTCTAGTTGTAAAGCCTGGTCTAAAATGCATTCTGGCATCTTTCCCTACAAATGCTATTTCTGGATAAGCCCAATATAGACTGCCTTGCGTAACTAAGAAACTGATTTCAAGTTGGGACTGTGTCCTGAACACAGAGACACTGGAGAGAATCCAACGCCTGTGTTTTAAGAGTAGATGCTCGATTTTTTAATTAAATTTTTAAACGGTTTTCTGACCTGCAAGGTTTGGTTTAAGTTGCCAAAGGCCTTAAATAACAAATATAGACTGGAACATTAGAGCATGGAGGGGGGTGGGGTTCAGTTGCTTAGATTGTTTTGTTATTTCAGGGAAATTTTATTCACAGATGAGCCGGGGGGAAAATATTTGGGCGACACTGAAATGTTTGCACCCCAAAACAAGCAAACAGATGGGAGCGCTCAGTTACACATGTTTGTGGTGAATTTGGAGGCTGTGCCCACACTTTGGGACATGGCTGGGGGTCGCTGGGGCTTTCTGGTTCAGGCTGGGGTCCCGTGTCCCTGGTTTGGAGAATGCCCCTCCCTCCACTTCGGGCCCCCCCACCCCCCTGCACCCTGTTAGCCGTCCTTGGCCGCTGATTAGTGAATGCCCTGCGTTTTCTCGAAAGGGAAGGACAGAGGGGCGTCAGGGAAGTTTTACTGCAGAAACAGCAGCTCCGATTTTTCACTTGGGGTCTGGCAAGGTTTGGTCCTGACACCACCCACGTCTGAATCTGTCTGGGGTTTGGGTGTGGGGGGGCCCTCCATCCCCACGCTTCCTTTGTGTCGGCGGAGAAACAGAAGCTATTAAACAGAAGCTTATTCCAATGGTTTTATTATTTATTATTTTTTTATTTATTTGTGTGTTTATTTATGTATTTTAGTGGTGTTTTTTAGATTAGCAGTTCCTGAGACGTCAAAACCCTAAATCCTGCCCGTGGCCTCCCTCTGCTGGTGCATAGGGGGTACTGACCAGCAACCCGGCCCACATCGCAGCCGCCCCCAAAGAGGGAGGGGACAGAATTTATGAAAGCCCTGCTTCCTTTCCTGGCAACACGCCTTATCAGGACAGAGAAACTGCACGTGTGTGTCGGTTGCATGTTTGTCAGTGACTTGTAAACCTATGAGCTCAGGCCTGAGGCATTTATCTCAGCCCCAAAAATATAAAAGGGGGCGGGGGGAGGGTGCAGCAGCGCCAACAAATTCAGTCATCAACATAAACACTATTTGAGTGCAATATTTAAATAATAAGAATAATAAATTGGCAAACTGCAGCCTTCAGGCTTGCCACCTGTTCCTACAAATAAAGTTTTATTGGAACTGGGGGCCGGGTATAGGGTGAGGCGAGTGAGGCAGTGATTTACCCCAAGGGGGTTCATGTCAATGTTAGTTTTAACGAAAGCAATATAACAATATAGAGAGTTACTCAGTTTATTGAAGGTGTTCAAACCCGGTCACGGTCACGGTAAAAAAGATAACACATTTAACCTCAATCCATAGAGTTTTTCGTTCCCAGCGGTGACATTTTCTCTCTATTTCCCTTCCAGCACCAGAGAACGTCTGAGCACCTCAGGGTCACTTTGAGGAAAGTTGGGCCTGGGCAAGAACTCCGTTTCTCACTCCTTTGAACAGTTCCTTTCAATCTTGGCGTAATTCACCTCCCTCAAATGTTCTCTCTCCCGTTGGCAATAGATGTGCTGCCTCCCACAGAATCCTCAATTTGTTGGACGTGGTGCGTTTGTAAAGATTAGTTACACAGCCGGACATGCAGTGGTCGGAAGGGGCGGCCCCATCTCCTGGTTCCGTGGTCCATTTGGATGCAGAGGCTACGAGTCTGCTCTGGGAGATGAAGAACGCTGCTGGAGCTTCAAAGAGGTGGTGATAAGCGTCCTGAGCCATGCAACGTTCTTCACGTATGAGGGAAATCGTGAGACACGATACCCAGCGTTACAAGTGGGCACAAGGGATGCACGGCACTGGGGCTGATGGCAGGTCAGCTCCCCCTCATCTGCGTGCAACACTTTTATCACCTACAGGAAGGGAGGCTGGATGGGGGATTTTTAACTGCAGAATCGCTCGGGTTAAAACCATCTCGGTCACTCGGTGGGTCTGGGGATCGTTTTCCCTGTGAACTCTTAGGGTTTCAATGGTGTTTTTGTTTGTTTCTTTGTTTTGTTTTCTTGGAAACTATGGGACAGCCCTAGCGATTTGAAGGTGTTGCAGCTTTTGGTATTATTTTTAGTCTTTGATATTCTGTAGGTGCCAGTTCTTGAGGCAAGTGCATATGTGGCTTTCCTTGGCGTATACATTTTCTTTGTGCTGGACTAGAGAGACTTATATCCTCAGACATCTAGACATTCGCGTAGCTGTTTGCTTTTATTTTAATACTCCGTTCGGCGAGAGGAAAAGGGAAGGTGTGGGTGTATTGGAATAGCTTCATTCCACGACTATTCATGTTTACAGGACTTTCAGACTTTGCTGTAAGTCTCAGCACCAAAGGTGAGGACGTTTGTTGTAAACCAGAGCCCAGAGTCCCACACGTGCATGCTTTGTTCTCAGCACTAGGGATTGGGTGTTAGGTTTCCAGGGAGAGACAGTCAAAAGTACAAAGCATTCGAAAAAGAACTTAAAAGTGCTGGTGCCGGTGAGATGTGTCAGAACCGCATGTCTCACGTGATGGATTTACGTGGGGTTCGAGCAATTCGAAGACCGCCTGTGTGCCCTACATCACTGTGAACATTCTGTGATGTTTCTCAGCTCAGGTACAGGGGTCCTGTAACTGATGGAGTCTCGTGCCCCCTAAACGTGTTCCATATATATTTGTTCCAGTGTGAGTTTAAAACTTCTGTTTCAAAAGTCTGTGTTTACTGTACCTACACACACACATTCACACGTATAAATATATATGTGGAATTTAAACATTTTAATCGACAAATCCATCTGATTTCTGCAGCTGTCTTCAATAACTTTTCATCATTTAAAATAAACGTAAAACACAATGTTGGCGTGTCCTCGTTTCTAGATTTTGCACATAAAACTATGACACAGCAGTGGACAGGTGTAAAAATATCAGGCTACATAGTTTGGCATGTAGCCAGTACACACCCACCCTTCTCGGCTCGGTTGTGTGTCATTGGGGCTGTGTGTAACCGTGGGCACGAACTGTCGCTGAGGTTGTCTCTGCTCGGTCTCAACACACAGCAGATTGTCTGAGAACCAGAGGGGTGTCTTGCATTTCCCAACGGAAAAAAAAAAAAAAAATATATATATATATATATATATATATATTTTTTTTTTTTTTCGTCAGTACCACCTAGGATAAGATGGATTCGGACCGAATGGAATAAATATAGGCAGAGAATCATGGGATAAAAATTCACCCAGAGAAGAAAGAACGGTCAGTGGTCAACCTGGTTGAAATAAGCTTAGATGAAGATCCCTTGGGAATCTCTTTGCAGGGACTGACCAAAGCCAGCTGGAGACTGTTCTCATGCTCATAAAGAGGAGAAAAGTCAGAATGAAGGCCCGTCTCCCTGTGTGTCACAGAAGGAAATGATAACGTTGACGTGTGCTGGTCTGACAATTAAGTTCGCGAACTTGCTGCAACACTGTTGCTCACCTTTTTTGATATCAGAGGGATTATTTATTATGAATTTGTACCCACTGGACACACAGTTAACCAAGTTGACTATTTGGAAGTGCTGAAAAGGCTGCGTGAAAACGTTAGACGACCTGAACTTTTTGCCAGCAATTCACGGCTCTTGCATCACGACAATGCACCAGCTCACACGACACTGCCTGTGAGGGAGTTTTTAGCCAGTAAACAAATAACTGTATTGGAACACCCTCCCTACTCACCTGATCTGGCCCCCAATGACTTCTTCCTTTACCTGAAGATAAAGGAAATATTGAAAGGTAGATATTTTGATGACATTCAGGACATCGAGGGTAATACGACAACAGCTCTGATGGCCATTCCAGAAAAAGAGTTCCAACATTGCTTTGAAGGGTGGACGAGGTGCTGGCATCGGTGCATAGCTTCCCAAGGGGAGTCCTTCAAAGGTGACCATAGTGATATTCGGCAGTGAGATATGTAGCACTTTTTCTGGGATGAGTTTGTGAACATAATTGTCAAACCTTGTATAAAGTGACACTGGATCCCTCCCTGCTGGTCAGGCAAATATCTTCATGTAGAAATGGGGAGAAGCCAGAAATCTAACTTGAGAGAGGGGAGAGGAGGGAGACCCCCACGTCGCTTGCGTTTCATTTCTATTTTTCTACATACAGTTAGAAAGAACAACTTTCTTCCCCCAAGTATGAACTGCTGTAGGTACGTCTTTCCAGAAAGTGTGGCCCTGCTGATTTAATTCCGATTCCTGGAGCCGGAAGGTGAAATCACACGTGCGTGCACACACACACAATGGGACTGCTGTCCTTAAAAGGGGGGGGAATTTGGAGCCAGACAGCACACAAGGCAACTCTCATGGAGCTACTGGAGTAAAGTTGCCACAGGCCGAGGACCCACCAGAAGCTGGGAGAGAAGCCTGGAACAGAGGTGCCCAACCCCGCCTTCACCGTCAGCCCTGCCCACCCCCGGGCATCAGACGTCCAGCCTCCACAACAGGAGAGCATACGCGTCTGTTGTTTAAGCCCCCTCAGCTTGCAGGACTTTGTTTTGGCCGCCCAAGGAAACTCATCACTGGTCAATACACGTTGGGTACACATTTTCCCCTGATTTCAAAGAAACGATGGGGAATTCGTCTAGCTTGCCTGTCGAGGTGCTGGGTAAGGCCAAGTACGATTGACCTCTGGATTCTGAGGCCCCACTCATGAGTGCCCATCCTGGGTCCTCCATTGGGAGCTGTGTGACCTTGGGCAAGTCACACAACCTTGCTGGGTCTTGCAAATCTCACCTGAAAAGAGTCCCCACGTTAGTGGCAGGACCTGCCTCTCGTAAGTGCGGCCTGGTCTACCCCACGAAGGTGGGACTTGCCTTGCACACCACCTTTTATTTTTATTGTCGTCTTATTTTTCCTTTTTTCACAAATGTGAGGCAGTGGATGGATTTCAGATCTCAGCCAACTGTCTCCTACCAAGTATTTCAAAATAGCGAGGAAACCTGCCCTCCCCGCGAGCACAGATGGGGCGCTGCTCATTTTGACAGCTCGTCTCCCAACACTCAAATGGCAAAGCCATCAGCAGTCAACCGTGAAATTCTCTTCTCCGAAATTCCTGCTTGGAACCCATCAACGTTGTCAGCCCGTGTTAATCTATTTTCACGCAGCCTTTCAATTTTTTTTTCCTTCCAACCAAGCTCATTCAGATGGTCAGAAACATCGTGAAGCGAGTCATTTGAAACTAATTACCCTTTGAACAGGGCGGCTTATGCATCGTTTTGGAGAAAATCACTCAGTGCTTCTTTTCCCTCATAAACTCATGATGATACACCGAGCTTTGGAAACCCGCCTGCGTTGGTTGAAATAGCAGAACACTGTGTATTGATCCGCTTTCGTACTGTGAAGTTTGGCTCTCCTGAAACTCTCCCTTCTGCTGTGGGAGTCAGAACCTAGGCTTTGGACAGGAGAGCTGCTTTCTGTATTAAACAGTGTCATTCTTGATGACCCAGATTTTGGGGGAGGCACCGTTGGATGGAAATAAAGCATCTCCAGGGGCCGGCCCGGTGGCTCAGGCGGTTAGAGCTCCATGCTCCTAACTCTGAAGGCTGCCGGTTTGATTCCCACATGGGCCAGTGGGCTCTCAACCACAAGGTTGCCGGTTCAATTCCTCGAGTCCCACAAGGGATGGTGGACTCTGCCCCCTGCAACTAAGATTGAACATGGCACCTTGAGCTGAGCTGCCAATGAGCTCCCAGATGGCTCAGTTGGTTGGAGCGTGTCCTGTCAACCACAAGGTTGCTGGTTCGACTCCCGCAAGGGATGGTGGGCTGTGCCCCCTGCAACTAGAAAACGGCAACTGGACCTCGAGCTGAGCTGCGCCCTCCACAACTAAGACTGAAAAGGACAACAACTTGACTTGGAAAAAATTAAAACAAAATAGTGTATGTACGGGAAGGACTAGATTATATTTAAGATCCAAGTACATTGTAGTAAAAGGGAATAACACCTAAGAGCTTCCAAAATGTCCTTTTGTGCAGTATACTATTCTTAGGTCCTAGCGTCTTAAGAAGGCTTTTAAAACAACCAGCACAACAATTTCACAAATTTCAGTACACAGAAGAGGACGTTTTGCATATCAGTTTCCCCCCAATTTGCTAATGACAATTCTAAAATTCCACAAAAGGGACGTAATGGCACAACGCTTACAACCCCGAGAAGCTTTTACAGTTAGATTTTCTGACACCACAACGGCCGAAGGGTCGTTTTTCATAAGTTTAGTTACATTGTGTTCTGTTTTATTTCTTGTTGGAGATAAACATTTGGAGCTTGGGAATCGGAGAACAGCCAATAGTGCACCCATGGGTCAAAGCGTAGCAATTTAGGAAGTTACCAAAAGAAATAATGGTCTCATTAGGAACGCAGTACCCTACCAACATGCCTACTATTTTACTAGGCAAATAGATTTAAAAAAATGTTTAAAATAAGTGTTTTACACGTGAATACACAGAAATGGGTGTCACCCATAATGAATTGCTAGCAAATGCATCGCAAGAACTCCTGGTTGGCTGAGGAGCTGTCGTACATATTACAGTCCCTACTGCGTGCCCTCCACATAATAGAAAAGTGCCTGCCGAATCGAAGAGACTGACAAAGGACGTGAGACTGGCATACTCACTGCTCATTTTTCATCGAGCCATTCTGCATTTGTGAAGGGCTTTCAACTTGGCTTTGTGGGGTTTTTTTTGTTTTTTGTTTTTTTTTCCTGGTGAACAGTGTGGAACCATTCATGGCTTGCATCATTCTGCAACCCATTCATAGCCTGCCAAAGGTATGGGACCTCCAGTGGCAATCTCTGAATTACACATTTGCATAGCGTTGTCAACCTCTGCTGCAGTCCTTTCTAAACAGAAAAGGTGGCCTTGGTGATGTTATGCCACACGTTTTCTGCTTTCTTTGTCAATACGGTGTCTTCCACCACTGTTTCTGTCTGAGCCCACTTATGCAGGGGCTGTGCACACAATATGCAGGAAACAGCCCATGCCTGAAAAGAAAGGGCTGTGAGATCTTGTGGAAAAGACAGAGAAGACAAAAAGAGAATCGAGGAAGCAGGGTGGGTGTTCGGGGGTCAGCGCATCCTGGAAACACTTCCCTGAAGCCCATGCTTACAGGAGCATGGGGTTATCTTATCTGTGTGCACACTGCAGGCTATTCCGGGTCCTGATGTGATTTGGGTTGGCCTCCGCCCAAGCCACATCTGCCTGATGGAGGCATGTCCCCGATACTTCCAAATATAAATGCAGCTCCTGTGACATCTGTGCTCTGCAGCTGCCTTCCTCCCCATTCCAGCCATCGACCGCTGCTCAGACAGGTAGGCGTCTGTGCATAGCTGGGGACATGTAAGTGGTCCATGGAAGGGCTGACGAGGTCCTTGACTTTCACTCAAGTGAAAACACCAGCAGTACGTGGGACATGTCACCGTGGCGACAGCTGAACCAGGGCCGGTGGGGGGCTTGGGGTCTAGGTCCTACATTATCTCCTTTCATTGTAGAACAAAGAAGGGTCGGGATCCTTACCGACTCTGACCCTAGCCATCCTTGCCCACTTCCCCTGCTCACACCTTTGTTCTCTGTCTCATATCCACTTGCAACATTATTTTTTATTATTTACTGAGTGGATTTCCACCCAGTAGAACGTCATCTGCACACAGGCATGGGTGTGTCCCCTTCTCCTAGAACAGTGACTGGCACATAGTAGGTGCTCAATAAATACAGAGGGTGCCAAAAAAATGTATACACATTTTAAGAAAGGAAAAAAACTGTGTTAAAATTGTAATACTCAGTACATACCGGTAACAAAGGATGAATACAAGTCCCGTGTGAGTTCTGCAGTGACAAGAGGTGCTCAGAGGGGTTCCCATCAGCGTCCAGACACTTCGGATGATGGCTTGAGCCACGTGGACCAACGTGTCCACTTGTAGACGTGTTTTCGGCACCCCCGGTATTTATTAAATGGACACATGGAAAAGTGAATGCATGCATGTGTCTTAGTTCAGGCTGCGGTATTAGAACACCACAAGCTACAGTGCAGTGGGGTGGGGAAGTGAAACAACGGACATTTATTTTTCCCCTTTCTGGAGGCTGCAAGTCCAAGATGAAGGTGCCGGCAGGTGATTCTCCTGGTGAAAACCTTGTTCCTGGCCTGGCATCCTCACAGGGTGGAGAGAGCGAGCGAGCGCTCTGGTCTCTTCTTCTTCTGAGGGCACCAATTGCATCGTGGGGGCCCCACCCTCATGACCTCATCTCACCCCAGTCCCTTCCCAAAGGCCCCACCTCCTAAAGCCATCCCACTGGGGTGAGGGCACGAGCCTGTGAATTTTGGGAGACCCAATTCTGTCCGCAGCATAGTCTGTTATTCAGGCCACGGCCTCCATCTTCCAGAGGATGTATTTCCTCTTATTTTTCTAGCCAAAGACCGTTGTGATGCCATTGGTAGTAATATCAACCAATGTGGGGTTTTAAAAACGTATGTTAGGTAATAACGTGAGCTAACATTTGGAAAACCTCCAGAGGACCCAGGCATGATGGTACAACGTACTAAGTGAATGAAAGCTCTGTCTGAGGTTTAAGATCAACCCATCGGCTTCGACTTTAGAGGGTCTGGAAATGCATGGGTGGGGTTTCAGAGTCCTCATTCCTTTCCCGTAAAGAAACCAGTGACCACGTGGGGTGTGGCTTCAGAGAATTCCAGAACTATGTGAAAAGGCTATTAAAGCACGCCTCCGTTTTTCACCTCCACATCTGTGTGAGGCCAGCTCTTCTTCATATGTTTCAACCTACACCGTGTCTTCCAACGGAAGGAATATAGGAGCAGATGTGACACCTCCGTGCTCTTCTATTAAAGCCCAGTCATTCAAGAGATTTGCAAACACCTAAAACAATGCTATTCTTCCCCTCCCTTCTCCCCCCAATTCTTTTTGTTTGTTTGTTTGGGAAAATCTATTTATTTTTCCATTAAAATATGCTATTTATGTAAAAATGTAATGGGATTATTATTATTACTGTTATCCTTAAGCTTAGTCAATAAATATCTAAAATGTCGACTTTTAATTTCTAATACAGAAAATATGGATGTTTATAACCCACATAAACACAAGCTCTTTGGGTTCCTAAGTAGATTTTTTTTTTTTTTTTTGGGGGGGGGAGTGTCAAGGATTCTTGAGACCTAAGTGAGAATTTCTGGTAGCTTGTATAAATTAGGATGCTTTTATGCTAAATTAACAGAAAGCTCAATTCAAAATGCCTTAAAAGCATAGAAAATAGTATCACATAAGAAGACCTACTGCAGTGTATGTCCGCTGGTGTGGGGTGATTTGAGTGTTCAATGGTATCTTCCAGTGGCCGGGTTCTCTGCATCTCGTGATTCTACCTTTCACTGGAACTTGACGAGTGTCACTTAGGGTGGAAGACAGCTGCTGTAGCTCCAGCCATCACAGCCTCATCCACCAATATCCAGAGGCAAAATTGGGGTGATTTCTTCTTTTAAGAGTAAAGATTTCCTTTCAGAGGCCGCCAGTCAACTTGTTCTTTCTCATTAACACTCAGTGGGCCACACAGCCCCAAACTAAAATCCATCAATGAACTCAGGAGGAAAATCCTCGCTCTGTCAACCATGAGTGACAGAAAAATGGAGGGTGGATACTGGCTGGTAACCAGTAGCAAGCGTGATAAATCATGTGCTTATTTTATACCACGTTGCTCGTAAGTGTAGTTCTTCCTACCTTACAGGGTTAGTCTTGATGTAGGAATATTTCTGTGATCGTATCTCGCGAAACCAAAGAATGGAAGCACGGACCAAGGAGAGGCGAGGAGATGCAAAAGAGGATAGTTTATTAAAAGTAAAGAGTCACAGCTCTCAGAACGAGAGGGGGTCCCGACCGGGTTGCCCAGTGACTGAGCCAAAAGCTCTTATTTTTATCTTTCTTCGTCTGCTTGGAGAAGGGAGCTGCTGCCTTCTGATGGAGTTTGTCTATGAGGTTTGTCCTGTTTGCCCGCCCTAAAGGGACTAACAAATGGATTCCTATGTATCAGCTCTGCTCCTTTGTCCAGCCAAAGCGGATTTATGAGATGATTTATTAACCTCAAGGCACATTCTCATATCTTTGTCCTGGAGTGAAGGAGCCATTCCAGGACCTGGGGTTTGAGGATATGCCTGCCTTTTGTTTATTCCTCCAGGGACGCCCCTGTCTCCCTAACAGCATGCTAACTAACCTGTCTCAGTCTTTATGGACATATAAAACATGGGTATATAATTGCGATTGTGACACGCACTTGTATGTGTGCCTCTATATTGCCAATATTTCCTCCCGTTCTTTGCTTGTCTGTCAGGGTAATTCACAGAAACTGTGACACAAAAACGTGGCCCATAATATATTGGTTGGCTTTTTTTTTTTTTTTTTTGGTAGCTGCTGGGTTTGAAATCTGTCCCCTGAAAGGTCCTCTAACTTTCCAAGAATGTCGTTTCTGGTGTGTGACCGAAAGGCTCACCGTCTTCCAATGGCTCCTTAGGACGATGCAGACTTGCTTTCTCTCCTGCTGACCGCGCCCACGGGGAGCTCAGCGGGCGCCCCTGTCCACGCTTCCTGAGAGCAGCTCACACAGGAGCCCAGCAACGCCCATGGCACAGGCCTGCTCTGGCTTCATTAAGCAGCTGCCCTTTGCCCAGGGATCAGGCAGGTTTGGCTTCAGAGCAGGAAGGGGTGGGTGGGAGGGGACAGGAAAGGTGCTGTGGGGTGGGGGGGCAGGGGACGGTGTCGTATCTGAGGATTTTTGTGTTGGGAGACCCAGGCACCTGCTCCTGCGTCCTGAACCTTCTCTGTAAACATGTCTGCAGTTCCCCCCGCCCCGCCCCCCCCCCAATTGGACCTCCCACCCTCTGCAGGCCTCCCAGCTGCGGCTGCCCCGTGCATGTTGCCCAAATATCAGCGATCATAGCAGTGCTTCCGAAGCTTGAGCGTCCATGGGGGCTAGTGAACACAGGGTACAGGCCCCCAGACTCAGGTTCCTGATGTGGGGGTGCGGGTCTGCGGGGTCCTACGCAATTGCTTTTGTCACAAGGTCCCAGGGGTTCTTCAGGCGGCCAGTGCAGGGCTGACCCGGGGCTCACGTGGGAAGGAAGGGCTCGCAGCCAAACGCAGCTTGGGGTGACCCGCCAGGCGTGACCAGCCCGGGTGGGTGGGCGGGTGGGAGGCGAGGAGACGCGCGGGGGCGAGGCCGGGGGCGGTGCTTACTTCTTTCAGCCCTGTCAATCAACCGGCCCAAGCGCCTGTCCTGCGAGTTGGGGCGAGTAAGCGCGTCCCAAGGAAATGCAGACGTGGGGACAGCTGCTCCATCAGTGGACAATTGTAAGGACACGGCTGGTTTTCGGATGGGGTGACGGTTTACCGCTGCCTGGGGTCCCAGGTGGTATGTAGGCTGTGCGTTTTCTTCCCAGACCAGCAAGGGAGGAACCCCAAACCGGGATCGGGGCGCTGGCGTCTGCAGTTTGGAGACGCCGCCGGGTCAACACTGGGGAGGGCGCTTCCCGGGCATGTGGCCGGTGGAGACCAGGGACGTGGTAGAAATCCTGCTGGTGGGACACCCCACGGTGCCCAGGACGCGCCCACCAAAGCCAAGACTTCAGTCCCCTGGAGAAGCGAGTGCCCAGGCTGAGCCCGGCGTGACCTGACTTTTGCTCCTGGTAAGACGTGGGGCGTAAAGGAGCCCAGAGGGTTTTGCTCAGCTTGGATTGAGAGCTGGGTCTGCCAGGAGGGGGATGGAAGCTGCCTAGAGGCGGGATGGGGTGGGGGTGGGGGGGCAGCCCTCTGCCTGTCTAACCAGCTAAGCAACAGCTTGGAGAGAATCCACAGTGAGAATTCACTCCCCTCCCCCCAGCATGGTGTTCACGGGATTTCATCCTCGATGGTTCCAGGCAGAGACGGTTGTGGGGGGTGGAACGCTGCCCTGTCTCTTCTCGGGGCCTGGCAGAGGGTTCTGCTTCCTTCAGCCCTATGCTGGCCCGGACCCAGAAGGTTCTCTCTTGCTGCAGGGCGATTTCTCAGCCTGGACTGACTGTGCCCAAGGAGGCCGCTGAGCAATGTCTGCAGACATTTCTGGTTGTCACACTGGGGAGGGGGTGCTCCTGGCAACTGCTGGGTGGCGACCGGGGACGCTGCTCAATGCCCTATAGGGCCCAGGACGCCCCACGTCAGAGAGACACCCAGCTCTGACGTCACTAGTGTCGTGGTAGAAATACTGCTGGTGGGTCACTTCTAATCTGTGGACAGGGGACCAGTTGGGAACCCCACTCCCAGCCTCAGTAAAGGAGGCAAGAGCTGTCTGAGACATTTTTAAATGGATTGCTTGTCGGGACACTGTCCTAGGACCCATTCCCCATGGGGGGGGCCATGGCACATGACACACAGGATCACAGCACCCCAGTTTGCTCACCAGAGCAGTGAGAGGCCACATGGAATGACCCCACAGTGGCAAGCATGTGTGGGGGGGCATTGGGCAAGTACTGGAGCCAACGATGACACAAGCACAGACGCAGGAAACACCACTGTCCTCTAGGAGCGAGCAGCTGTGGGGGGCTGAGCAGGGCTCAGATCAGAACGGACCCTTCCCACCTCACGACGTTTGTCCCCTTTCCGGTTGGCTGGGAGGGGGTTGAAAACCAGAGGCCACAGCACAGGAATCTCCCCTGGATATTTCTGAGAGCCTGGCGCTTCCCACAGATGGTTCAGAGGCTGCACGTGTTTCCAGGAGGCTTTAAGGGCCTCGATGAACCCTACTGACATCTCACACCTCCCCAGAAGGCTGCGCCCACTTCTAGACACCTGGACGCCATTTCTTAACAGCTCTGAGTCCCACTGGGACGTGGAGCTCAAAGCACCGCAGGTATTCCCCCCGAAGCTGATCGGTAGCTATCAAGGCTGCTGTCTGTATGGACAGGTGTAGGGAGAATCTGGGACACCCCTCCTGCTCTGTCTCTCCTACCCCTTGTCACGTGTGGAAGCCCCGTTTTCTGCAAAGCAACTGAGCCGGATGCTTTTCCGCATGCAAAGCCCTGCCCCTATTCCCACTGGGGTCCTCAGCTTATCATCAGCGGAAATCCCGCAAAACCCTGCGCTGGGGGACCCAGACAACTTTCCCAGTCTGACAGGTGTTGGAGAACAGCTACTATTATGTTATATTATATAAGACCCGGTATAATATTATATTACATTACATTATGTTATAAGTTATGTTATACTTGGTCTTATAGTAAAGTAAGACCGGGTCTTATGTTAAGTTTTGCTCTGAAAGACACATTAGAGCTGATGGTCTGGCTAGGTCTTATTTTCGGGGAAACACGGTAGGACCCACCACACCCGTTCCTCGCGAGCTTTAGCATTCGCGATGCCCTCTCGGCTGTTTCTAAATCGCTTTTCTCCCTCTGCCGCACATTCTGATTGGTGTTTCAGTTTTATGAACATTGTACATTTAAAAATTTTTTATTTTTGCTCTTTAAAGATCTAATGTTAATCTTCAAAACCAAAAGACACATAAAAATGAAATAAAATAAAGCCTCTGGTGTCACTTCTTGGACCGTCAATGTGCTGGTTCTCAAAGTGGGAGATGTGGAACCCTCCTAGGGCGGGGTGGGGGTGGGGCGGGCAGGTCCAAATCATTTTCATAATCACACAAAGACCTTGTTTTTCTTTCAAAAACTATGTTGGTGTTTTGCACTGATGAGGTAGAAGCGACATGGGGCAAACCTGCTGGGGCACTTGGCTGCTTTAGTGGGGACGTGACCCCCTGTGGCATTCTTCCCCCCTGGCCCCCAGGGGACATTTGCAGAGCAGGAAGCCCCGGTGTTCACTTGCTGCATAACAGGAATGTTGAATCTCTGTGTGGACATCCATCCCCAGGAGACTGATCCCGCAGGACAATGTCAGCCTGTGGGATCAGGTTGGTCCACAGAGATGAACAACTTCCTGAAACAATCGCCCACGGGTTTTTACACCTTCCTGGCAGCAGGCAAGGGTTGCCTCCTGCCTCAGGACCAGAAGGCCCATCGGGTTGAGTCCTGTCTCCCTCTACCACTCGCCATGGCTCACGTGTTCCCTGCCGGGCAGGCAGCATGAACTCCTACCTGGGTGCTTCTTCTGTCCCTTCCACGTGAGTGTCCCAGAGGCCCAGCCGTCCAGAGCAGCGTCCCTGGGTACCCACGTCTTTGCTCCTTCTTCTCCATGGACTTTCAATTGCACGCGTGTGCAGCTGGAGGCTGCAAACTGGCAGTCCCAGGAGGCACAGCTGAGCAGCAGACCTCCATGGCCCGTCCAGCTCTGGACTGCAGATTGAACAGTCCACACAATGCCATGGGACTTCTCAGGACAAATCGTGGCAGCTACCAACTCAGGCTCTCATCCTGCCTGCTCCCCTGCGACTGGCTGTGATGAGGGCTTCCACCCAACTGCACCACTGCCCCCAGGAATGGCTGGGCCCCGGAGGCTTCCCAGACAGAGCCCTGTGGCTTGGGTCTTGGGGACCCTGAGCTAGATCCGGCATGACTACAGGGACCCTCACAGGCCACTTATCCCCAGAACTGGGGCTTTTCAGAGTCAGGAGTGGCATGCATGCAAAAGACTCAGGGGGGGCTGATTTTCATCTGGATCCATTTTAGCACGCATACATGCGTGGATTCACACGCCATTTATTCGTTCACATGTCATTTATTCGTTCTCCTTCACTCATGCATGTGGTCGCACATTTATTTATTCATTCCTCTCACTGACGCGTGCATTTATTTACGCATGCATCCTCTCACTCGTGCCCGCAGGGACTCACTCCCTCATGCAGTGGTTCCGTCCTTCATTCGTGCAGTCACGCATGCATGCACTCCCTCCTGCATCGTCTCTCGTGTATTTATTTCCCAGTCATACAGTCGTTGAGTCAGGCATGCATTCACCAGCCCAGGCGCCGCAGAGCCTTTATTTATTTGCGTTTATTCTCTCCTGCGTTCACTCACTCATGCCTTCCTGCATCCACGCACGCACGCACGCACGCGTTACTCTTGCCTTCGCTCACTCTACTTGCAATCAGATCGCGCGCGTTCTGCTGGGTGCCAGGTGAAAGGTTTCCAGCGGGGCCTCCAGGCCAGGCCCTGGAGGCCTTTGCAAACATTTACTTTAGGGCAGGCTGGGGAAAAGGTTAAATGTCCAAACCGAACAACCACAGACTCGTGGGTTCAGCCGGGAGGGGGGTGCGAGGGGCAGGGGCGGGGCGCGGAATGTCCGGCAGCCAAGTCCCCTTCCCGGCTCTCTCCGGGGCCAGGCAGCGGGAGCCCGGCACCAGGCGGCGCGCGGGAGCGGCGGACCGGGCGGCAGCGCGGCGGTGGAGACCCGGTCCCGCGGGGCTGGGCGGAGGCGGGACCCGCTTCCGGCGAGCGGCCAATCGCCGGGCGCGGGCCGCGGGGCCTCCCTGCGCTGGCCAGGGCCAGAGGCTGCCGGAGCGCGCAGGAGGTGCCGGGGGCGCACGGGTGCGGGGGGCGTGGAGGCCGCTTGGGCGCGGCTGGGGACCCGGGAGAGGGGGTCGTAGAGGCTGCCCGAGTGCGGAGGAGGGGCGCGGTGCGGGGGTGGGGGTCGCAGAGGTGGAACCGAGCGGGAGGCGGTACCCCGCGGGCGCTGGGCCAGGGTGGGGGCCCAGGCCGCCAGGAGCGCAGAGGAGGGGCGGGGCGCAGTGGGGCGCAGCGGGCCGCGGAGGACCCGGGGGAGCCTAGCAGGGGGGAGAGACTACTTTGGAGCCAGGAGGTAGTGCTGGGCGCGGCGGGGTGGCTGATGACGCCGGGGTGCTGGGGCCGGGAGGGATGAGGTGAGGGGCGCGGGGGTGACCAGGGCGCAGCGCAGTCGCAGGTGAGTCTGGTGTGGGCAGGGGGCGAGCGGAGCCTGGCAGGAAACCTCAGGCTGTCCCCGAGCGCGGAGGAGGTGGCGTAGGGGGCAGGGGTCGTGGAGGGGGCCGCGGTTCCGCGGAGCCCAGGTGACACCGAGAGAGTAGTGGGCACTGGGCTGGCCTGCAGCCGCGGGTGTTGTCCTCCGCAGGCCTGGAACTCTGCGCGGGTTCTCTGGAGACCACGGTTCTGCCAGGCCCGGCTGGAGGCCCGAGAGCCCACCCACCGCACCCAGGCGCACGGCCCCTCGCTGCCCACCGCGCGCGGAGACTTGGACCATGCCGGGTGAGTCGGAGAAGGAAAGGCCCTTTGGGTCCGCCTCTGTTCCTGCGGACCCAGCTGAGCTTAGTCTGCACTAGGGGAGACCCCTGCTTTACCCCAAGATCACCCCAGTCCCTCATCTCTCATTGTGTGCCTCTCCAGTGTCGCCCGGGGCTGGAAAGGGCTGGCCTCGCCAGGTGCAGTCGGAGATGAGGTGTGTCAGCAGCTGGAAGGGGGCATTAAGATCTCATCAATTTTCCTGCTGTAAAAAGCAGCCCTGGGGATTTCAGTGGGTTCCTTTCTTGGCCACGGCTTTGAACCGCCCCACACTCTCACTGACTGGAGACAGACGGGAAGAGATTCATGCCCCTAAAACTCTGGGAAGACAGTGCCTTGGGGTCCTCCCGAGTTCAGACGTCAGGCATAACTAGTTACCCCAATAAAGGTTTGGGGTCCATCCGGAAGCAGGGCAGCAGGCTTGTGATGGGGGGCAGCCTCGCTTGGATCTGGTGCAAAGCCTGGTCCCCGTGGGCTCAAAATCTTTCCCGTGTGCCTGTCCCTGGGTTTTGTGGACATGCGACTTGGACAGTTGGCTCCAGAGCTGTGGATATAAGGCCATGGAATGGTTGCACCAACCCATGAAAGAGCTGCGTGCCCTGTTTGCCTCCTTAAGGGACGCCCCCCTCTTGGGCCAGACCGGATCTAATCATTCATGAGTACATTAAAAAAACAAACAAACAAAAAAACAGGTTGCTTTTTATTCAGAGCAGCGATTTGATACATCTGCCAGTGGCTTCCGTGCTGTTTTCATCCTCTCCCGCCTTAGAAAGGGGACTTGTTGGGGCGGAAAGGGCTGGATTCCTGAGCAGACTCCGCTCCGAGCCGAAGCAGAGAAAGCTCTCTGTTCCACTGGGCAGTTGGAGCTCTCTAGAATGAAAAACCACATTTCCCCAAAGCCGGTAGGCCCCATATAATGGCAGCATTCAAGCCCAGATATCCAGACACATTTCCATCAGCCCTGGAACGTGCTAGGAGACCCCATGTGGGGATTCAGCAGTTTGCAGGGAACAAAAACAGCTTTGAGTACCGGGGACGGGAGAAGAGGCAGCTAGTGTGTTATTTCGGCGGGTGGGGTGGCTGGAAGACGCGCTGAGTGCAGGACAGGCAAGGAACAGAAATAAACATTGCTCCCAGATGTGTTTTACAAGTGTCAGCCACCGCCGTCTTCAGGCTGGACTCGGTTTTGCGAAAATATCTTTTTTTTTTTTTTTTTTGACCCGTGTTTAGAGTCCAGTGGCAAGCGCTCTTTACGATTTCCCACTCTGCCTCGTTTTATCTTACGCAACTTTGTAAAGACCCCCCCCCCCCCATCTCCAAGTACAGTCTCATTCTGAGGTCTTGGGGGTCAGGGCTCCAACCATTGAGTTCTGAAGGGACACATCACAGTCAGCCCCTGACCCCCGTTCATTGTCACTGTTCCATTTATGTCCTTATCAGGAGCTGCAGAACCAGGATTTGCAGGGACCAATTTTTGATCCCTGTGTCATTTCTTCTGGATTCCACCCAGTACCTTGACGCAGGATAATTTGGCTGCACCTTCCTCTTTTCTGGATGGCCGGCCGTCAGCAGGGTGGTCTGTTCTGGGCCCTGGGTGGTTTGTTCTTGTGAGCATGAGCTCTCCTGAGGACCCCCCCCCTTTTGTTCTCATCCGGGATTGCTTCTGGGACATCTCCACCTGGATGTCACCCCACCCCTCAAACTCTTCATGGCAAAATTACACTCCTCACCTTTCCATAGACTGTTATTTTGTTCCCCCTGTTTCTGGGAATACCGCCATGTCCTGGAAAGCAGACACCATGTTGTTTTAAGCCAGTTTAAGGTAAACTACACATAGATAGATATTTAGATGATTGATAGATGATGGATGAATGGATGATGGATGGATGGATAGATAGAAGATGGATGGATAATAGATTGATGATAGATAGATAGATGGTAGATAGATAGATAGATGATAGATAGATAGATAGATGGTAGACGGGCAGATGATAGGTAGTAGATATCTTTTGCGCTGCAGGCTTGATTCTGAAGTTTACTG
Source organism: Rhinolophus sinicus (assembly GCF_036562045.2). NCBI lineage: Eukaryota > Metazoa > Chordata > Mammalia > Chiroptera > Rhinolophidae > Rhinolophus > Rhinolophus sinicus. Next base: position 6,211,942 of record NC_133768.1, on the reverse strand, counting down.
TTCATAATACTCAACTCTCAGTGGAGGTACCAGGAATTCTCATAACTTCTTAATCCAAGGGGAAAACAACGACCCAGCACCAACATGTAGACAGGCAGCTGTTGGAAAAAGCATGTTTGGGAATTTACCCCTGTGGAATGTAAAGGTCAAGGCTGACGCCCCCCGGGAGACAGACGTGTGGCCCCCCGTGTCATGTTATATTTAGCCCGTCTGTGGGCCTGGCTCGCAGTGCTTCCCCAGGCGGGGGGCATGGGGCCTGGAGGGCGTGTGCCTCTGGAGAACTGAGGTCTGTGTGTTCTGGCCACGGGCTGCGTGCTGGGCATTTTAATTTCTGCAGACAGCCCTGTGGCCTGTCCCAGGGCTGGGCCGCTTTATGCATGGTCTTTCCCCTGGCAACCAGCTCTTGGGGGCCCAGGAATGAAGCTGCTGAACACTCCCTGTCAAAGCTGACGCCCTCCGTACTCAGTCCGATTTGAAATGGCCGTAAATTGGACCTGCTTGCAGAGTTTCGTCCTCTCCTGTTGAGACATGAGGAAACTGAGAACGTTGTGGTGGATGAGACAGTGGATTTTCTTTCTCCCACGACCTTGGAACCGTAGGTCCTCGAGCTGAAGTTATTCCAGCTGGTTTGTGCAGAGTCGAAGGGGTTCGGCCGCTTCTTCACAGAGAACGTTTGAGCGGGGTGGGCTTCCTCATGGTAACTCAGATAATCTGACGGTTCCTTCCACCTTTTGGTGTGTTTTCACCTATGATTCAAATATTTGGGGTGTGTTTTTGAAACTCGCGTGCAAAAGAAAGGGGGGGGGCCGTAGCTGTGTGTGTCTGCCGTGTTGTAGCATCAGGACATTTTGGTCGTGCGCTGGTTGGCTCAGCCTCCTGTCTGGGGTTTTCTTGCACCTGTGTGTGTGGTGTGTGTGTTTAAATGAAAGGACGGACGTGAACTGTCCCCCGTGCTCGTGTGTGAACACCAGGAGTTACTCCATCCGAGTTGGGCAGCTTAGGAACAGGGGTGACCGTCACCCCATCATCCCTTCAGATCCGCTCGGAGCGTAATGCTGGTGTTTGTGTTCCTCCCCGCAGTGTCTGACCAGGCGTTTGTGACACTGGCCACCAATGACATGTACTGCCAGGGGGCCCTGGTCCTGGGTCAGTCCCTGCGGAACCAGAGGGCGACCAGGAAGCTCGTGGTGCTGGTCACTCTGCAGGTGTCCAGCCTGCTCAGGTAAGACCCGGAGACGCACCTGTGCCCCGCAGGCCCCTCCCCCTGGAGCAGCAAGCTCCCCGGGGCTCTCGGTGGTTTCGGGACTTGTTCACGGGCCTGGACCACCGACAGTTATGGTGGGCGTCTGACGCTTGTAAAGGGCCCTCAGCTCATTGCTCACGGAGGGATTCTGTGATGTGAGCGGTCACTGTTACAGATGACACAGAGTGTCTGGATAACGCTCGTTGTCTCTGTGACGGAGACGCACGAGCCGGTTTCAGGGGGAGGAGACTTTGAAAGGCAACGGTCGTGAGCTACGCGAAGGATTTAAGCCCGAAAGGTGTCATCTGACATTTGGGTCCGTAGAGCCTTCGGGTGTGTGGGCAAGGATTCCACTTCCTGGTGAGGAGACGTCTTCCTGTCGGATTTCTCCCTGTCACCACGTGTACAGGTATTTCTGGGTGGCCGTGCAGGGCTGTCCTGTTCTTCACGTCTAGTGTGTCTCTTGATGGCCCTGAAAAGGCCAGGCTGGATGTGGGGAGGTCACAGAAAGGAGTTGCAGCCACCAGGAGGCTGGCCGTGCACGTGTTAGGTGACACAGAGCAGAGTTGGCATGCCGCCCAGGTTCCCTGCGTCCCAAGAGGTGGGACTCCTGAGACAGCCTGATGGCGGTGCCAGTGGCCAGCTCTTACATGGCGCTCCTGTGACCTCCTTACAAGTCACTCACTCAGAGCTGCACTCCGCCACCCGCTACCTGTGACGCTACGTATGTTGTCCTGGGGTCAGTGGTCATTGAGACTGGGTTTGAGGGTGTGAGAAAGGAGACGGGAGACCCCAGTGTGGGGGAAACGGGGGCACAGCAGAAGCCCAGGCTAAGTGGGACTCCCCGTTGGCACCTGGTCATTTCACAACGCAGGAGATACAGCGTCCGTAGAGGGAAGGGCTGGGACGTGGGCACAGGGAGAAGAGGGTTCCTCCCCTGACGGGTCCATGACCTCTGTCCTGGGGAAAGCAGGGTGCTCGTGGGTGACCCGATTCAGTGTCTCGCTCGGCATGACTTGGCTTGAAATCGCCAGGCAGGGTTTGAGGTGACCGGGTCACAGGGGATACCCTCCTGAGATTCAGTGACGTGGACAGACCCCAAACCCTCAGCGTTCCACAGAAGGACAGCGAGGCAGTCACAGCCTTGGGTGGGGAGCCTCCCGTTGGCAGAGAGACGCGCGGTTACTGAGAATGGCGATCGTTCCCTCAGGAGACCAGTCATTTCTTCTGGGTGCTCCCAGGGGACCTTGGTTTAGATGATAATGAATAACTAAAGTTGAAATGTTGATACGAAGGGGTAGCGTTTCAGAGCATCAAGAATGAAGGACGCGTCCTAAATGCATTTCACTGTCGATCTGGTTGAGGTCGTCGATATCTCAAAGTTCTGGGGCAGAATAATCTTGAAATGAGATTTGTGTATTCAGCCCAACGAGTGTAATTTGAAAGCAAAAATGACACTGTTTCAAATATGCAAAAGCTCAAACATTATAGTGCTCAAGACCTTGGAGAAAAAAGTTACTTGAGGATGTACTCAAGCAAAATGAAATGTGCATCTAAGAAAGAACAAGTCGCATAGAAGAAACGGTGCTCAAGAAATGAGTAACGCTGTGTACTATACGTGCACAGGAGGCAGCTTAGGTAACAGCAGAAACTCTTGAAAATAAAGGGAGGCAATGGTATTAATATGATTCTGTCCCACCATCGAATCCGGGATTTCACACTATTTAGTCGTCTCCTGCCGTCTGTGACAATTCCTTCCTCTCGCCTTACGATGTCATGACCTTGATATTTTTGAACAGTAGTGGTCAATTGCTTCATAGACGACCTTCCAGCTTGGGTTTGTCCAGTGTTTTCTCATCATTGGATTAAGGTTAAGCATTTTTGGTGGGGAAAAAAAAATCCTCGGAAGTGATGATTCTTTCTCAGTGCATCGTATCAGGGCATAGGTAACGTCACGATGTCTTGCGATTACGGATAGTAACCTTGGTCCCTTGGATAAGGTGCTAGCTATGGGGTTTCTCCACAGGACAGTTGTGGTTTTTTCTCTTTTTAACTGATAAATGTCTTGGGGGGAGATACTGTGAGACTATGAAAATATGCCGTTTCTCCTCAAAACCTTTACCCGTTGCGTCTAGCACCCCCCCGACTCTTGTCTCGAACAGGTGTAACTGTGGTGTGATTTTCTGTCTCCCCCAGTTCCTTCTACGTGTATGACTTGAATATCTCATGTGAGGAACAGCCGTTCCTTCTTCCCTGTGTACTTACTTGCTCAATTATGATACCAGCATTGATCTGTGAATATTCATTTTACCCTTTGGGTATTTGTGATTTATTTTGCTGCTTAAATTCTTTCGGCGTTGGCTGTTGGGAGCGTCTCCTGATTGGCTCCCTGTATCCTTCTGAAGTGCTAACCAGCCTTTTTTATAAAATTAAAAAAAAATTTTTTTTTTTTTAGCACTTCCTTAATTTTCTGTCTTCGGGACATAGGCTAGGCTATGATGCAATAGAATTTAAGCTAAACCAATCAATCAATCAATCAATGGAACAGAGGCAAATTTTAGTTTGATAAAAGGTAGAGTTGAGTCTAAACCTGTACGCAGCCAGCAGTGTGGGGTTTGAATGCAGAAAGTCGACACAGATAGAGACTGTCGTGACTGCTGGTTGGTCTTTCACTGCTCAGTCCTCAGTCCTCCTTTCCCATGCGTTTTGCAAAAGGAATTACCTTCCTAAGAGCTCGCCTGAATCCGTGTGTCTTAACTCTTTCGCTGTGTTAATTGATTTCAAGTTGTTTTTTTCCTAAAACGTGTCAGAAATCCACAAAAAGCAAAAAGTGGATATTTTGACAATTTTGTGCATTGAACAATAACAATTTGAGCTGCTTTGTATGTAAATGACAGTATTTTTATGTGTAAATATTTTGGATATAGTCATTCGGATATATCTGTCTGTCGCAGCAAAATATGTAAGACCCCTCCATCCGTCGGTCATGTGTTTTGAGTTGGCATAACGATGGAGCACACGTGAAACGTGTGCAAAGCTCTGAGACCTCCATGGGAGACCACAGAGCCTTATATGAAGACGGCCGTGCATGTGCCGGGAGTGTGGACCCTTCTGGGTTCCATGCATGTGAGCAGCAAAGGGGGAGTCCTCCTGAACGGACGTCTCCTGTGTGCAATCTGTTGTCCTGCATTTGGCACGTATCTCCCCAGGGTTATCCTGTCGAGGGTGTTTGACGAGGTAATCGAGGTGAATCTGATAGACAGTGCAGATTACATCCACCTGGCATTTCTGAAAAGACCGGAACTTGGAGTCACCCTCACCAAGCTTCACTGCTGGACCCTCACCCATTACAGCAAGTGTGTCTTCCTGGATGCAGACACCCTGGTGAGTACAGCGGCTCGGTGAGGCGAGATGCTGCATGCAATCGGGAGCCCCTCAGACGCTGTGCCTCTGCCTCCTGCAGCAGGCTGCTGGCACCTGTGCGTGGGTTCCCACAGGTGATGTGTATCTGTCGCCAATGTCCACGTTCGGCCGGTCACAGTCAAATAGGACACACCTAGCGACTATACCAGGACATACCTAGACCCCTCAGAGGACACTGAGGGATTTGAAGTCACATTCCGTCCCTAAGAGGGGTTTATAGTGACGTCATTTCATCTACACAAAGCAGAGTAATTACATTTGGGGGTGTGACCTGCGGGGCAGGACCCCATGCTGGGTGCTCACAGACACAGCCGCTGGAAAGTTGAAAGGTTAACTGACGTTGGAGGGTCGGAGGTCCGTTCTGGATTGTCTTGCTTGTGCAAAAGCAGCCGTGTAGGAAGAGGAGAGGAAGGGAAGAACACTGGCCTTTCAGAGTAATGTTGTGTTTCTGTTTTCCCCAAGCACAACTCAGTGTGGAAAGCCAACAGGTGGTGGAGGGGACTGCATTTAGTTGTCAGGTTTTCAAAGGCAACCGATGACACTGTATTGACCTGCACACCTCTGCATTCCTGGGTCTCCAGAGCTGTAGTGATCACGTTTGCTGGATGGAAGAAGGTGTGTGGTTAGGAGAGTTCCACGGAGGGTCTTGAGAACCTTGAGGAAACAACTGAGTTTCAGAGGTGGTGTTACTTCGATCGCTTGACATAAACTGGAGAGCAATGCTACTCGCACACTCCTCTTTTGAATACAGTCATGTGTCACTTAGCGACGGGGACGCATTCTGACAAACGTGTGGTTAGGCGATTTTGCACTTGCACACACCTGGATGCTGCAGCCTGCTGTGCACCTGGGCTGTGTGATACAGCCTGCAGTCCCCAGGCACACGCCTGTATAGCACACGGCTGCACAAAACGACACGAGGTTAAACCAAGCCCAAGGGGAAATGATGCAACCGAAGACGCGGTAAACACGAGATGTGTGAGGCTGCTGCCGGTGGAGCACGGCACACTGTTTACAGCAGACCTTTGTTTTTTCAGTAAGTAGAAAGGGTACACGCTAAAAGAATGATAAAAAGTATAGTATAGTAACATGTAGATATAAACCAGTAACATATATACTATGTATAGTAGATGTAAACGTGTAGATATAAATCAGTAACATATATATATAGTATAATGTGTATATATAAACCAGTAACATGTATATATATAGTATAATGTGTATATATAAACCAGCAACACGTATATACATAGTATAGTAACACATATATAAACCAGTAGCATGTATACTATATATAGTATAGTAACATGTATATATAAATCAGTAACATACTATATATACACATATATATGAAACAGTAGCATATATATTATATATAGCACAGTAACAGGTATATGTAAACCAGTAACATATATACTGTATAGAGCACAGTAACATGTACATGTAAAACAGTAACATTATCATGTATGACGTACTGTACATAACTGTATGTGCCAGACTGTGACGCGCCTGGCAGTACGGTAGGTTTGTTTACACCAGCCCCCCCCACACACACACGTGATACAATGTTACAATGGCTAGGTCTTCACGACGGCTACAATGTCATTACGTGATTGGAACTTGTCAGCTCCATTATCATCTTATGGGACCCTCATCACATATGCCGTCATTCTTGACCAAGGTGTCGTCCTGTGGCACGTGACTGTCCAAGCCTAAGAGAAAAGAGTCACCCAAAAAACTGGGTACCAGTTTGCAGCCTCTGAACGTGGCCTGGCCCCTCCCGGATTTCTCACTTGCGTCCCCGGGAGTCGGAGGAGAGTTGGTGCAGGTACCCCGTGTTCTGTTTCCCCAGGTGCTGTCCAATATCGATGACCTCTTCGAGAGGGGCGAGTTCTCCGCGGCCCCGGATCCCGGCTGGCCCGATTGCTTCAACAGCGGGGTGTTCGTCTTCCAGCCTTCTCTGGAGACGCATAGCCTCTTGCTGCAGCACGCCACCGACCACGGCAGCTTTGACGGTAGGTGACGGGACACTGAAGCTTTGTGTACCCGTGCCCTTGGCTCACCCCCACGCCCCCGTGTCTGTGAATGGCAGCTTTGAAATCACTGCAAGGTAGGGATCAAGGAGTAAAGCCAGGCAGGGTGATCGCAATAAATGAAGACGCTGGTGAGTAGATACGCAGCAGAGAGAACCACTGAGGACACCTTCTGTGGTTAGAAAGAATGACCAGTAGCGTAAATACTGGACGACAAGCCTTGTCATGCAGAAGGGGCAGGCAAACCTTTCTCTCCAGGGCCCGGCAAATCCATGTTTTAGTATCGTGGGCCATGTTATGTCTGTTGCGTATATTTAACCCTGCGAGGTGTAGCATGAAAGCAGCATTGATGAGACTTAAAGTGGCTGTGTCCCTGTAAAACTGTATTTACCCAAACAGACATAGACCTAAGTTGTCCAACCCCTGACACACTGTGTTTCCCCGAAAATAAGACCTAGCCGGGCAATCAGATCTAATGCATCTTTAGAGCAAAAATTAATATAAGACCCGGTCTTATAGTAAGATAACACCTGGTATTATATTATATTATATTATATTATATTATATTATATTATATTATATTATATTATATTATATTGTAAGACTGGGTCTTATATTATAGTAAAATAAGACGGGGTCTTATATTAATTTTTGCTCCAAAACATGCATTGGAGCTGATTGCCCGGCTAGGTCTTATTTTCGGGGAAACACGGTAGAATGAAAGTGAACCAACCAGAAGCCAAATATTTGACCAAACGAGCGTTAATACATGGGAAAAATTTGTAGAATTTTTATAACGTCAAAGAACATACTGGATCACTGAAGAATTGCCTCTCGGTAAGGACGAGCAATTGAGGAAGCCGGCACAAATGGTGGGCAAAGCAGTGTTGCTGTGCCGTAGAATTCATTGAGGGGGAGCGGAGAACTTTGGAGACAGCAGGAGATTTTACTATTAACCGTTTAGGTTATCAACGGTGGTCAATTTTAGAAAGCATATGCACTTCTTAAATTAACGCTGTGGTATTCATGTATTAGTTAATGGTATTAATTCATGGCATTACCATAAATGGTATCAGAGTAATTCATGACATTACCATAAATGGTAATTGGTGAATGGTATTCGCTAATGGTAACTGATGAAAACCAATGGTGTTAACTAACGTCTCCGTTTGAGACAACAGTCCTGTGTTAGCGGGCGGAGCAAAGAAATGTAATGAGTCACCTGGAACGCAGGGACGTGTTTACGTCACACCCTTCCAGCCCCCCTTGTGTTCTTTTAGGGTCTTCCCCCATACGTTCTTAACCTCTGGGGGTGTTTCTTACCCGTGCAGGGGCAGATCAAGGCCTACTGAACAGTTTCTTCAGCAGCTGGGCGACGGCAGACATCCACAAGCACTTGCCTTTCACCTATAATTTGAGCAGTAACGCGGCGTACACCTACAGCCCTGCCTTCAAACAGTAAGTGCTGTACCGTGCTCCGTCCTGCCGCCACGCAGCACCCTGTCACTCAGCAGCTGTATCAGCCTTTGGCATTTCGGGAGAAAAAAAGGAAAAATAGGTCATCCCCCTGCTTGTGTATTGCTTTACATTATAGAGGCTCAAGGCAGGTGGGCATAAAGTTGGTGGTTCCCAAAGTGTCGCCCCTGAGGGGTTCCCCCCAGCTCCGTAAGCTGCTGTGAAGTCACAACGACTGGACATAATTCTAAGATGTTATTTTCCACATTCACTCTCATATTTTCCTAAGCACGCAGGGAGACTTTACAGAAACGATACGATGTGGAAAAGCAGGGCAGTGCATATAGAAACCAGCTGTCTCCTCTTAGCGTGGTCAATGTCACTGTTTTTACACTCTTTTTGAAACTACAGTTATTTTTTTCATAATTCTACCATCGATGTTTATTAATATTACACGATCACCTTACTAAATTCATGTTGACGTCTGGTGGGTCAGTTGCATTTTGATGAATGAACAAATGCATTTTCGAATGTTTCAGTTTCCATTTCTGGGGCAGTCAGTGTGTGTAGATAGAATCCACACCCACAAAGGTCTTGGTCCTCAGTGATTTCTAAGAATGTCAAGAGGTCCTGGAACCAAAATATTTGCGATACGCTATGGGCGACATTGTTATAAATGAAAACGAAACCTGGGGAGAATGTAGGCAATGAATAAGCCTCAAGCATGCATTTTTAACGGGGGCCGCGTGGCCTCTAAGGAGGCAGAAATGGGTTCTTGGGGAGTGAAAACATATCCTTTTTAATATGTAAAGCACATAGGGAGCATTGGTCCACAGTGCCAATATGATGTTAAAATTTCATGGGAAGGCGACCCTGGGGGCAAAAATATGTCTGAAAAGTTTCCTGGGTGACGGGAGTGGTGATAATGGAAAAAAATTTGAAAAGCTGAGAGGGGAAAATTCGCAATCTTGAAAAGAAGTCAGTTTGCTGGTTTGCAGCTGTGTTCGCTGCAATTATAAAAGGTGTTTTTCTTTTTTTGTCCCTGTTTTTTTAAGGAGATGATTTGGACTCTCATATGGGCAGTTTTTATAAGACTCTTGATTTATTTTTCCGGTTTTAGGGATGAACCCAATATAATGGTTATATTTCTTGGTCTATAGAAAGTATGAAATACTCCCAACATTGATTTTTCTTTTTTTTCTCTTTTCTTTTCGAGTGGTAATTGGAAACCTCTGTATCTAAAAATGCCTCCCTCACTAACTTCCTCTTAGGGGCTGGCTGCATTTGCTTTAGTTTTGACTTTCTTTTTTCTTTTTCAACTATAGTGGACGTTCAATATTATTTTATGTTAGTTTCAGGTGTACAGCGTAGTGGTTAGACATTGTACAAAGTGATCCCCCCGATTAGTCTAGTGGGTGAAAAAGAGGAAGGGGTTAAGAAGTACAAATCGGTAGTTACAAAATAGTCATAGGAAATACAGTCAGTAATGTTGTAATAACGATGTATAGTGTCGGGGTACTAGACACCATTGATTTCTTTCTTTTTTTAATTTTCTTTATGCAAAATGGGTGTAAATGAACCTAGCGGTAATTCCGTGACGGTTAGTCACCCACGGGACACGTATGTAGTCACGTGCTGCTATCTTGGACGCGTCTCACGGCTGTCGGCTGCTTTCTTTCTGTGTGTGTCTCGTCACTTCCAAGTTGGGAACAGAATCCTTCGTGTTTCCGTCTCAGGTTCGGCTCCAGTGCGAAGGTGGTCCACTTTCTGGGGTCCACAAAGCCGTGGGACTACACCTACAATCCCCAGACGGGCTCAGTTTCAAAGGAGGGCTCCGGCTTAGTCCCCGAGCAACAGGCGTCCTTCCTGAACCTCTGGTGGGCCATCTACCACCAAAGCATCCTGCCTCTTTACGGAAGCGTCCACGGCGAGGACGAAAGCACGTTCCCAGGACACACGGTAAGAGGGAGAATCCCTTGGAAGTCGAAAGTTGAAAATGAGTTAATAATGTCACAGCTTCACACGGTGACAAATGGGTACTGGACGTATCGCGGTGATTGCACCCTAAGTTATAGTATAAATGTCGATTCACTCTGTCATACACCTGAGACTAACATAAAGTATAGTCTGCTGACTATACATTAAACATTAAAAAGATAAAGAAACCAGGAATTGAGAATAGAGTCAATTATATCATCATAGTTTCCCACGGGGACAGCTGGGTACTAGAACCTATCGTGGTGATCGCATTCTACGTGACCTAACGATGGATCCCGTATGTTGGACACCTGAAACGAACATAATATTTCATGCCAACTGCACTTTCATTAAAAATTAAAAAAAAACGCAAGAGTTAGAAATGGAGATCAGCTCTTCACGAACAACATGGTTTCTGTTTGGTGGTGCTCGGGGCTGCTCTTCAGGGATGACTGAGCTTTTCTCTGATCCTTTGACACGAGTGTCCCTTTGTTCGTGTGCACGGCGCTGACACTGAGTTTCCCGTGGGGAGCGTGTGGGCATCACATTGTGTAGGAAAGAAATTAAGAGTCAGAATCCACTGGTTCTGAGAAATAACACCCTGGCGGCCGTGTCGGAAGCGTGTGCTGGGTGGCCCTTCTCACCAGAGGCTGCAGCTTTCTCAAGGACCACTTGTCACCCTGTCTGTTTTATCACAGGTCACTCCGTGAGTTGTCGTGTCACCAGGAGCCCTGGGGTTCCCTGTGTTGGCCACGGGGTATGGGACCCCTCGCTCTTGTTTTCAGAGCTCCTGGCTCTGTGCACGGCCTGCTCATGACATTTACTGGTTCTTGGGACCAGTTTCGCAAATCCATGTGGCATTCATTCAGTGAGCTTGCATTTGACAAATACAGATGGTTGGGGTGGAAAGCACTGGCCACACAGAGGATGGGACAGGTGCTGGGGCCCCAAGGGCAGCCAGAGGCTTGCAAAGATGTAGTGAGGACTGACTCAGTGTCTCCGTTTTTGTGTGTAGGCTTGTCTCCGTGGCGTGGGCGTGCCATGTGCAAATTCAGCTCACAGTGCCGAGGGGCAGTGTGCACATTCAGTGCCTGGTGCCAGGGAGCCGTGTGCAAATTCAGCGACGGGGTCCAGCCAGTCTTGGAATGCTGAGGACCCTTTGGAGCCGACTGTGGTCATGGATGGGACGCCACCCTCACCTGGAAGAGGCCGTTTGGAAGACGTAAGTACCTGCAGTCCACACAGGTGTGATGGGCGATCAGACGTTGGCTCCCCTGTGATGTGGAGCAGAGAGCCTGCCTCTTGGGGTCCCGGGGAGGGGGGCATGGAGGTCAGGTGCCCGTCTTCAGCCTCTCCTGGCATCGGGGGTCCTGCATTTATTTATATTACGGTGCCGTTACACGTTGTGGTCGACCCAGTAATAGCCGCCCCCACAATGTCTGCGTCCCAGAACCTGTAAATGTCACCGAATGTGGACATAAGGACTTTGTTTGAGGTGTGATTCAGTTAAGGATACTCTATCAGGGTGTGGGGGGGGCTTCATAAAGGATAGAGATGTCTCACCACCGTGTCGAACCCCTGAAACAAATATAATGTTGTATGCCAACTGCGGCTGAAATATAAATTATAAAAAAATTAAAGGAGGGCCGTGAGATGGGGAGAGGTTCTGGGTTTATCCAGCGTGGCTTGGTGTCCTCGCAAGGGTCCACGTGAGGGGGGCCAGATGGACATTCCATGAGGCAGTAAGGAGGGGACAGAAGAAGCAGAGGTCACACATGCAGGCTGTGATGGGAAGAGGCTGCTGGCGTGGAAGGAGCAGGAAGGGGTCGCGAGCCCAGGCGTGCGGGTGGCCCCTGGGAGCTAGGGAAGGCCAGAGAATGTGTCTTGTGCTGGCCGGGGCCTCCTGAAGGAACCCACGCTGCCTCCACCTGGGTTGCAGCCCTGCGAGTCCCAGCTTGGTCTTCTCATGTCCAGAACGATGACCTAATCAGTCTGTAGTGTTTTCAGCCACCCAGTTGGTGGTTGTTTGTTACAGGAAACTCATGCCCACGTTGAGAACGGGTGGTGAGTCTCACCTGGGTATTGGGGAGGCAGGGGGGCCCCACAACTTTCAGGACACGCGGCTGTGCATTCTGACAGCTGTTGTCAGCACAACCCCCAGCTTGATATGACTTGTGTAGATTAGCATTGACCCATCTGCCCATTTCGGTGGAGGCTGGACCTGCACAATTTTCCCTTGGAGAAGAGAAATAAAAAGCTCACCTTATTTGCGGCACGAAAACAAAACAACATGTGAGGAGGCTGACATTTCTTCATCCTGGATGAATGTCCACTGTGTAAAGATTTGTTCTGTCAAACGGTCACGTTGAAACGCACTGTGGGTCCCTTAGTTTGTCACTAGAATTGTTATGTCTTAGCCCAGGCATAGAGCTGGAGGCTGCATTGAGGAGAATCCACATGTTTTTGGCACCTTTCCCATGCCTTTGGGAGAGCTGGTTCCCGTTGATTATAAACCACCGTTTGCATGTTAGCAAATGTGTCTGTGGTAGGTACCCTGCCATGCCCTGTAACGTGGAAGAAATGTTTTCCCGGCAGCTTCCTGCATTAGTAACTTTTGAGGTGTGATTTCCCCCCAACCCAAACAAGGTGAGAAGACCCTCAACTTCGCCTGGTGAAGATGGAGGTCATAGCAAAGCAGCTTTTCCTCATTGTTCTTTCCTCCGACGAACGCTGCTCTCCCGAGCCTGGATCTGGCCCCACAAAGAGCCGCGTGGGAGTTATAAATACAGGCCATCTACGAGGTCCGGGAACGTGAGCAACGTGTGAGCTCACAGTGATATGTTGTGGCCAGAAACGCTCCGGCTTCTGCCGCCAGGAGCCAGCACACCTGCAACTGGGTTTTTAAGAAAAACCGGCATTTGCATGAATGTGGAGCAGACCGTGCGATTCTACAAGGATCCCTCTGAAAACCCCTTTCCAAGATAGACGGAGCTTCAGTAAATATTAAAGTTTCAGGCGCAGAGAGAATCCCTGGGGCATGCAGACACAGCGGGCCAGTCCTTCAGTGGAAGAAAGCAGGGGACTGTCTCCCGAAATGTTTAATGACGGCAGGGTAATGTCTGTGAGGGTCCCAGGGAAAGAAGGGGGGACCCGGGCTCCCAACACCGGGTGCGGCTCATTTCTCTGGGTCCAGATGGACGCCTGGGACCTGAAGGCACTCGGGACAGAGTCCTGTGAGCTCCTCTGAAATATTTCCCATAAGGAGAGAAGATTTTATCCCGATCTGGGCAGCTGTCGGGGAAAGGCAGCAGGCAGAACCAGTGCCATTTAAATAAGTAAACCTAGACTCAGCCCCAAACACCTGGGATGGCCTGTTTACAGCCCAGAACACAGGCATTTAAAACCTTGTTGGAATAAGTGGAATAAAACCAAGAAAAAGGATCTGGGAGTGTCGGCGTCACCAACCATCCCACCCTTTATCCTCACCTCCCCTCTGTCCCACCTTCGCCTTCTACCGTCTGTCAATAATGGGTTGGGATGATGGACGTGAACAAAAATCTCTATCTCTTGGCTACTTCATCAGGAGCACGGGTCTCTCAAAACCAGTGAGGTCATGACACGTTCTTAACGGGGGGATTGCTTTTACGGAATCTGCGGTGGATTTCAGTATCTCACACTCCAGGGCTGCTCTGCAATGAATTATGTACCATCACTGCCACCTATTGGCCACTTGTTAAATTACTGGCTCTGGGTTCTTTATTTTGGGGAGCTGGAAGCCAGTCCCCTCCCCCCCCCAAAAAAAGGAAAAAGAAAACCCTTCATTTAAAAAAAATTTTTTTAAGTTATTCTTTTTTTTTTAAACTTTTGTTCAAAGTAAATCTTATTTTTCATAAAACCCGTTGAACACTTACATACATGCAAACCAGGGCACGCCTAGTAAGTATATATCTTGATGAATCTTCGCAGAGTGAAAAAGAAAAACACCCGAAAGCCAGCATCCAGACCCAGAAAGTCCCCCTCCCCACCAGAGGACCCCTGGCCGCTCTCAGTCACCAGGAAATGCTATCCTGACTCTCACAGCTGTGGCTCACTTGTCTGTGTGCTTTTCAGCTCCTTAGAAATGAAATCCCCTGGTCTGTGGGTGTGAGTCTGGCCTCTTTCGCTTGAGGTGTTTGTGAGACCCATCCATCTTGCTGGAAGAATCCGTAGCCCATTTGTTCTCGTGGGTTGCATGTCACTGAATGGTCCGAAGACACTGTGTGTGGACTGAATCTTCTGTGGACAGACCCTTCACAGATTGGGCTGGCACACATAGCACTGCTAGGAACCGGGGTGTTTTCTTTCCCTGTGTCTACCTTGTTTCCCCAAAAATAAGACCTAGCCAGACAATCAGCTCTAATGTGTCTTTTGGAGCAAAAATTTATATAAGACCCAGCATTATATTATATTGTATTATATTATATTATGTTATATTATATTATAGACCCTGTCTTACATTATAGTAAAATAAGACCGGGTCTTATATTAATTTTTGCTCCCAAAGACGCATTAGAGGTGATGGTCCGGCCAGGTCTTATTTTCGGGGAAACACGGTGGGTTACACCCGATGATAGGCTGCTAGATCAAAGAGTCCCCTGTGTGCCCTGATGTTTTGGTAGATTCTGCCGAGGATTTTCCAAGTGGTCGGGACCCTGGAAGGGTATGGAGGTCCCCGGTTGCTTCGTGGTTACAGTAACCTGGGGAAGTACGATAACATTCCAAGGTCAATGTAAAGGGAGAAAAATAAAACACAGGACTAGAGAATCCGAAAACAGACCACAGAGCACGTGCGATGTCTCCTTGTGCTTTTTTTTTTTTTTAATTAACGACTGTTTCCTTTATGAGTGGTACGTTTTGTGCACTGTTTAGGAAACCTGTCTCTAAACCAAGGTCACGAACATAATAATCACCTTGGGTGTTTTCCAGCAGTTTTATTGTCCCTACCTTTCCCCTGTAAGTCTGGAATCCACCTGAAATCTGTATTATGCGATGAGTAAGTTTGGCGTCAACTTCCATTGCTGTTACGCGGGGACCCATAGTTAACTTCCCGTGGTTTATGACAAAATTATTATTTCCTGCTGCTTTCTCATCTTTCCTAGGCCATCAGTCAGGTGTCCGTATGTGGGTGGGTCTATTTTCGGATTCTCTGTTCCTTTTCTTTTTAAATTTTGGCACCAATAACAGTGCGAGGGTTACTGTGACTTTCAGATGAGTCTCCTTATGAGTCGTGCGAGTCTTTCAAATTCGGTCTTCTTCCCCTGCCTCTTGTAGCCCCTTTAAGTTTCCATATGAATGTTAGGATCGTCTTGGAACAAAGAAATCTTGTGGCATTTTGGCTAGGATTGCATTGGCTTTATAGATCAGTTGTAAGAGGATTTAATATCTCCCAAGTATTGAGTCTTCGAATCCATGAATTTCATACATTTCTACATTTAGGTCTCTTAATTTCTCCCAATAATGTTAATTTTTTGGTAGGAGCCCTTATATATCTTTTATTAGGCTTATTCCTCGTTTCTGATGGTTTCTGAGGTTGTTGTAAATCACGTCATTTAAAAATGTAATTTTCTTGCTGTTTGCTCTCGGTACGTTGGAGTTTTGGATCTGGTGACTTTGCTCAATTTTTGCATGTTAATAATTCTAAGATTCTGTCTAGATTCTGCATATATAATCACATCATATCTAAGGGAAACACTAGTTAATTTCTTAAAATGAACTGTATGAGTCTATTTACATACAGTCAATGACTGTATGATTCTATTTACGTAAAATTATAGAAAATGTAAAATAATCTACCGTGATGACAAGGTGAGTGTTTCCTTGGCCGTGATGGGGGAGAAGAGGGAGAAACGATTGAGGAAATTTTTAGGGGTGACGGATGCATTTCCTATCTTGATGGTGGTGATGGGTTCACACAGGTATGCATGTGTCAGAATTCTCCAAAGGGTACAATTCAGTTACGGTCACCTTACAGTATCAAATTATACTTCAACAAAGCTGTAAGCAAAACACTGTTGAAAGTTACTATATGTCCTTCACAGACTGGTCTTATTGTTACAAAATGTTTCTACTAAAGTTTATTGTCTTAAAGCTTTGTTTTGGTTACTGTTTATATGGTATATCTTGTTCCATATGTTTCCTATCAACCTTTCTGAGTTCTTACGTGTAAGAGGGTGTAACTCTTTAAGAAACTTTGAATTGGGTGTTGTTTTTCTGTTTAGTAAAGCACATTTTGGCTTTTAATGTGAGTAGTTTGTTGACATTTAATGTAATTACCGGTATATTTATGCTTAAGTCTGTCTCTTGGTCTGCTACTCATTACACTGGTTTCAAGGATCTTTTTCTCTCTTTTCTAATCTTCTTCTGGATGAATCATGTATTTTCAGTTATTCTGTTTTAGCCTCCATGAGGTCTGACAATTAAGTTCGCGAACTTGTTGCACCGATGTTGCTAACCTTTTTTGATATCAGAGGCATTGTTCATTATGAATTTGTACCAACTGGACAGACAGGTAACCAAGTTTACTATTTGGAAGTGTTGCAAAGGCTGCATGAAAAAGTTAGATGACCTGAACTTTTCGCCAACAATCCATGGCTCTTGCATCACGACAATGCACCAGCTCACGCGGTGCTGTCTGTGAGGGAGTTTTTAACCAGTAAACAAATAACTGTATTGGAACACCCTCCCTACTCACCTGATCTGGCCACCAAGACTTCTTTCTTTATCCGAAGATAAAATAAATACTGAAAGGAAGATATTTTGATGACATTCAGGACATCAAGGGTAATACAATGACAGCTCTGATGGCCACTCCAGAAAAAGAGTTCCAACATTGCTTTGAAGGGTGGACCAGGCGCTGGCGTCAGTGCATAGCTTCCCAAGGGGAGTCCTTCGAAGGTGACCATAGTAATATTCAGCAATGAGGTATTAGCACTTTTTCTAGGGTGAGTTCGCAAACTTCACTGTCAGGCCTCGTATTGACATGTCAGTTTTGTAGTACTTTGATTATTTTTAAATATTTATCTGGAAAGTCCAATTTTCATTTTTAACTCAATATATTGTAATAAATTTGGTACTTTGCCACTTCCTGATGACAGCAGAATCCAGAAAGCTTTTATTGGTATCCGTCTCACTCCCACATTGTGTGCTGTTGTGTATTTTAATTCTATAGCTGTTTTATAAGATCATACTTCATTTAGATGTAGAATGTCATCTGAATTTTATTCCTTTTTTCATGTTTTCTGTCAGTAATAATTTTCTTCTTCTCATAGAATTCCCTTTATTATTTACTCTAGTTCACACTTAGTGCCGAAGGATTCCCTCCGTTTGTGTGCCTGAACGTGCCTTCATTTTACCTTCATCTTGGACCATATTTCACTGCGTATAGAATTCTCACGTGGTGATTATTTTACAACAGCACTGTAATGGTATAATCTGATTTCCATTATTTCTCTGAGAATTCATCTTCCAATCTTATGTTTATACCGTGTTTCCCTGAAAATAAGACCCAGCCAGACAATCAGCTCTACTGCATCTTTTGGAGGAAAAATTAATATAAGACCCGGTCTTATTTTACTATAATATAAGACTGGATCTAATCTAACCTAACCTAACCTAACCTAACCTAATCTAATCTAATCTAATCTAATAGGTCTTATATAATAGAATATAATGTAATGTAATATATAATATATATAATATAATACCAGGTCTTATATTAATTTTTGCTCCAAAGGACGCAGTAGGGCTGGTTGTCCAGTTAGGTCTTATTTCTAGGAAACAGGGTACACTTGGAAATAATACGTCTTTTTGCTCTCACTGCTTTTAAAATGTTTCTCTTGGGCTTTGGTTCTTACCAGTTTTATAATAATAGCTGTGGGATTATTCTATAGTTTTTTGTGTTACCTTAGTTGGAGTTGGTAGCATTTCTTGCAACTGTATTCTTTCTGCCCATTCTCTCTCTCTGTCTCTATGTCTCTCTCTCATCCTCCTCCCATTCCCCTGTTCTTTCGTGTTTCTAATCACATGTATAGCAGGACTTTTCACCATGTCCCCTATATCATGGTTCTTCTCTGTATTTTCCTCCCAGCTTTCTCTCCATGCTTCAGTCTACTGGGCTGTCTTCCAGTTAAGTGATCTGCTCTTTGATTGTGTCTATTCAGTTGTTGAACCCACTTCCTGAACACTTCATTTAAATTTTATTGTATTTTCAGTTCAAATAAACACGTTTTTAAGGGGAGGGGTTCACTACTCCATTGAAACTCTCCAACTTGTCCCTTTTTACAATTTATAGTCTGTGCGCCATAAATCACATAGCTGGGTTTCGTGTGATTTATGGGGCACAGACTATAAATGTTTGTGGCTTGATTTTGTTTCCTCTTTATTTTCACTCATGTGGTCTCATCTTTCTGTACGTTAGTTAATTTTTGAGTGCATGCAAGAAATTGTGTCATGGAAAAATGGCAGAGAGAATTTGAAGTCTGAATTATATTATCATCATGATTCAGAAAGCATTTCTTTTTCTTTTCTTTTCTTTTTTTTTCTCCTTTTTTTCTGGCAGGAAGTTTCATAGAGCTGGTTTTGCCCACTCCCTGTCAGAGGTGAGTTGGTGTGAAATGGGGCTTCTGTGTTTGCAAAGGCTGGTCTATTTCTGGTTCCCCTTTCAGTGGCACCGAAATGAAAGTTTGTGATGTTTAGAGAATCCCTCCCGGATACCCAATCGTTCATAGGGTTCTCAGCCTCGTAGGACTCCTTAAATGTCTGCTCAGGTTCTCAGCTCTTGCCTCTTAATTGCCTGTGTATTTGGTCCAATCTTTTTAGTTGTTTTTCAGCTGAAGTTACGAAACAAGTAACTTCACCAATTGCAGGAAGTCAAAAAAATTTCCCTTTGGGTTCCTAAACAGATTCCTCTATTTATGTTGTTAGTTTCCACCACCGCTGGCAGTAATAACTTTCACAAGATGATATTCCATAATGCAAAGACGTGTTTCCCTTTTATTTGTTCTAAATTCGTCTGCTCGGGTCATGTACGTGGGCCTTCCGTGTCTGTAATGTGGCTTGGGGTGTCCTCTGTCAACATTCCTCTTTCCAGACTCACAGTCCTTTTGTTTTTAAGTTTCACCTCATCCTTTGGCTTCTCTCTCCTTTGAGCCAAGAATCCTCTGAATTGTTTCCAGTTCTGCAGTCTTTTCTTCCAAGGTGACCCCACTTTCAGCTTGTTAGGGGGATGAATCATTGAAACCATTATTATCAGCAGATAAAAATAAATGGAGTTTGCCAAAATCACATTTCCTATACGTGCATTTGTAAAGCTGCCAACAGTTATCGGGAAGGCTGGATTTTCACCAGACGGTTATTACATTCTTGTGTCCGAATTTTCTCAGTGCTTTCCACATGATACGTAAAGAAGGAGGTACCTATCTGTTGCTAGTAAGAGAAGTGGAATGTGTATTATTAATTTTTCAGCTCATATTTCAGTTGTTAAGGTTCATTGTTTTTAACTCAGCCTGTGGGTCTTGTTCACAAATGTTAGCCTGAGGGGACTGAACTTCTGTCCCTGCTTAAGTTAAATTTGTGAGATTTTAACGTGTCTGCAGAAGACAAGCTGGGAAGCTGTATTATTTCACCATTTCTTATCAGCTATATAACCCTGAGTTAAATGAAGGAAGGCGATCATTTCGTGATGGCCCAGATGGAATTTGTTGATGAGTTCTTTGCTGAGAGAAGCTGAGGTGACAGAATTGACATTTTCCCTAATTCTATGTGACTAATCTTTTCTGAGCATCTCCTGTTTGCTGGGCCAGTTGCTTCATTTGTCCATCACAGCACATATCTGTGCTATGTACTATTAAATAAACTGAGTCTCAGTGAGAGTAGGTAATTTATCCAGCTCCTTTGTCTTCTGGGCGTCAGGATCTAAATCGAGACCATCCCACTCAGCAACCCTGATTCGCTAAGGAAATGATTTATTTTCATGGGACGCATATTTTTATGGTAGTACACTCACCTCATCCATCATGTGCCCGCTAAACGTTGCTTTAGATCATGGAGACCTCGGATGCCTTCCTGATGTAGGTTGCATCGGGCTGAGGAGGGCTTGGTGGTTGGTCACCTGCGACCTCTGGCATGGGTGACAGGTATCCATCCCTGTCTGAAAATGAAACTTTTCAGCAGGAAGAGCGGGGCTCAAGCTATCTCCCTCACAGAGTTGTCGTGAGGATGTCACGACATAGAGGAATAATACGTCCCAAGCTTTGAATGTCATTCAGGAAGCAGGGGTGAGCGCCTGATAAAATGGAAATGCTATGATCCTGGTCTTTCCCGTTTTGGGGGACTTTATCATTTTGCCTTAGGCCGCTGTTACTAGAACTCCAGTTTGTTTATGGATTTTACAGACATAATCGAGCTCTGGAAGAAGCAGCTCCTATTGTAACTTTCACTTTCAAGTGTATGAGAGAGAAACCATCAAAATTTTTTTTAAAAAAAGGCAAGTTTGGGATTACTATGTTATCTTCTACATTTTAAGTGTTTCTTTTTACTGAGTTTCACCAATGATGACTCTGGGGGCTGTCAAGTTTTTGTTGCACATTTATTTTGGTTTCTTAATGTTCTCCTTTCCCTGTGTCTCAGGACCTTTGCACATGCTGCCCCGTTTATTTTTCCTCAGTGCGTTCTTTGTCTCACCTCATTTCCAGTCATTCTCCCATCATTGAGTTCTGTTCCTCCTCACAATTCATTTCCGATGTAGCTCCTTCAGGAGTCCTACCCCCTTTCCGCCAAGGTCGATATGACCATGATAAAGCAGCCCCTGGTTCTCCATAGTTTTCCTTCATAGAATTTCTCATGGCTTGTCATTTTAGAGCCGGTATTTATCAAATATCCGGCTCTGTCCCTTGATAGTAAGCTGCCTGGTCCTGGGTCTTATGGCTGTCTTGGCATAGAATTCACCCCTGGTTGTTTGCAGAACGTAAAAGCATTTCCGAAACTCTATAAGAGTAAGAAAAGATTTATTGAAAGTCAAAGAGAGAGAGAGAGAGAGAGAGAGAGAGAGAGAGAGAGACAGTTCTGGCAAAGGGAAGTTTTGCCAGGACAGAGCCCGATAGGGACAGCTGTGCCGACGAGAAGGAGTGCTGGGGTTTTACATTTTTCCAGGCAGGATGTAGGGTGCTTGTCAGCTTGCAGGGGGGCTGCTGGTACAGTTGTCTTCTTCTGGGAACTGTCCTCTTCCCATCTGTGATGGATGGCAGCTTGCAGGGGTGGCCGTTGCGATTGGGAACTGTTCTGTTTCCATCTATGATGGATGTAAGGTGCTTGTCAGGCCGCAGGTGCAGTGCTAGCCAGGGAGTCAGAGCCAGGCGGTTAATGTTTGGCTTACACCTGCCAGCTTACAAGTCCGCTCCTTTACTTGGCTTATCAGTGCCGTGTAGACCACTCTTCAGTCTTCACACCTGGCTCTCGATGACTGGCCTTTCAGTGCATAAATCCATGCCTCACTTACTACAGGAGTCAACTGGACTGTCTCCAACACGGGAACGGTGGGACCAGGAATTCAGGAGCTGGACCTCCCACCTGTTGTCCACTTACTGGGACAGCATCTCAGGAGCGAGGCTCAGGTCTGCCTGGACGGACAGAGAGTCTATGAGGATGCTCAGCCACACGATTTCTGCAGTGTGTTTGCAGTGAGGATGGGTGGACATGTCCACGTTCTCTAGTTTCTGGTTCATACTAATTGGGTTCCTCGCTGGAGCCTTGGACTTGTACGGACTCCATCCTGGGGTCAGAGGCTTCCTTCCTGAGCCCGAATGCGTCAGCTGCTGTCACAAACAGCCCCCGTGGGGTCAGGGTCCATGGCTTGTTTGTGTTGCCGTCAGCTGGGGGCAAAGGTGTTCTCTGCTCCACAGAGTCACGCAGGCATCCAAGGTCTTCCCATCATTGTTCTCTGGCTCCTTGAGAGACAATTAGGCTCTCGTGCTGAAGCCAGCCATTGTACACAATCCCTTCGGGTGTCTCCTACACATCTGGGACGGTCTTAGCTCTGTACCCTTCTTGGGAGTGTTGAGAAAATGGTCACACGAATCGTCCGTAGGGTTTCATTTCCTTGTGGGACCCCAACTGAAGTAGGTTGGGGGGACCTTGCTCCCTACCTGACTGTGGTGGCTGGAAAGAGGATAGGAAGCATGTAGCCTGCCTCAGTACTGAGTACTCAGTGCTCAGTACTGAGTACTCAGTACTATGTACTGAGCTGGTGACTCACATCATATGTCCTCAATGTCATGGGGAAGAATTCGTCCCAAAGCCCCACTCAGATGCAGGGTGACCAGGACATGGAGTTGGGGGTGAGCCCAAGATGAAGAAGCAGATGCAGACATTGCTGAGCTTGGTGCTCTCTGCCCCAGACCTCACCCCTGTCAACCCGAAAGTGCGTCACGGAGGCAGGAAAAAAAAATAGACGGAGTGTTTTCCGGGAAACTGCGTTGATGTGCATGAAGGTTTGTCCTAACCTGCTTTTGCTCTTTTTTTTTATAACAGATGGTAGGTTGGCCTGACATTGAGACTTCCGCTGGAGTAATGTACAATCCATTGTCGTCAACTTCCCCCCAATTCGCAGACTTCACAGAGACCCCGACCGCCTCGGTACACCTCATTTAAACTTCTGACCCACACACGTGTCCCTCGGTGCCCATGGTCCTCTCAGTGTGTCTGTGTACCCTGACCACCAAACCTGATGTCCCATGTATTTCTGCTTCATCCCGGGACCTTTCTGAGTGGTTCCCCCAGCCAGGAACACGTTGCGATGAGATTACTGTGTTTATTATCGGGGTGGAGAAGGGATCTGATTGTCTATTCAGATTCCCGCCTCCCTCCGTTCCTGTTTCCTGTTGGACCTTCGGTCATTCTTTTATATCTTGCTTTGGGAAGAACCAGAAAAGAAAAAAAAGACACAACCTCAACATGGTATATATGTCTTATTAATTTAAAAAAAAAAAAGGTCACCATAACTCCGGAGCCACGTTTCATATCAGTAATGAAGGATCATGAATATCCCTGTTTTTTCTTTTCCTTTTTTTTTTTTTCCACCCCTAATTGTACCTTTTTGAATCTGGGCTCCTGTTAGCATTCGGCCTCAGAGGATCGAACCCAGGCAGACGCTTCCACTCTCACTGAGAGACGATCTTAGTAACATGTCCCATAGGTCCTGGGTGTGAGCTAATTGAATCCCGCTCTGAAAAGTTAACTTGGACCCATCGCTGCATAAGAACTTGTAACATCACATCTTATGTAAGAAACAGTGGGCAGCTCGGGATAATGAAACACAGCTTTCGTAGCCTCCACAGAAAAGGCAATCTAGCACGACCTGGCTGTTTGATTTTATTTCCCCCAGGAAGAAAGGGTTCTCTGTCATTTTGGTTAAGGTTGCCATTCTCTGAAGCTCGCCGCAGACTAACGATGGGATGGTTATGTTTCTAGCAGCCAGTGGATAAGAGAGAAGGTGGCCCGTCTGAGGAGTCGGTGGAACTAAGCCAGGAGCCCCCTGTGGATATCACCAGGGACCCCAGGCCTCAGGATGCATTGCAGGTGGTTCCCCGAGCCTTTGCTTGCCCAGCGGCTGTGCTGGGTGCTTTCCACTGTCACGGGCTGGCTGCATGCACGCACCAGCCGTTGTTACCTTGATTTCCAGCCTCACTTTGTTGAAATAGAATTCACCTGCTTCTCCTAGTGGCCGCAATCCGTCTCTCTTCTCTCCAGCTTTTTCCCGGGTGCTCGGTCCACTCTTTCCCCTCCTTAACACGCATGCCTTTTTTCTCTTGAAAAGCTGTTCTGCGAAAGTTAATTGACATTGAGGGGCTGTGCTTTCTTTTTTTCCTAGACAGCATGCAAACGACTGCCCAGTGATCCATTGTCTAAAATGATCCATTCTCTAAAAGCTGGGAAATGGAGGGGCGGGGGTGAACGGTTCGCTTCAAATCGAGCATGCAACGATTCCTTGTTTATGGGTGAAAAAAGGACGTATTCCTTCTTTAGGGATGAAATGAACGATGCTTTCTCCTGGCCCCTTCCTCGTATAGACGGTCTCGTCTTAAACCTCATTCTCTCCTTGGGGGCATTCCATGAAAGCGATTGCTAGTTTTTCGGTAACGATGGTCTAATGACACCTCCCAGGGGTCCCTGCGATAAGGGCACTGTGCCCGTTCATGTGGGTTCCACTCTCCTTACCTCACCACCTGCCTTCCCCACTGTGGGGTTAGGTCTTAATCTAGAAATCTGGGGTGGGGGAAGATGCAAACATTCCCTCTATTTGAAATATGACCTGCTAGATGGTAAATACTTGAGTTTGCCTGACGCCTTTAGCAGAATTTACTGTGGGAGAACACGTGAATGTGTTTGTTACTCAATGCCAAGTGCTATAGTTGGAATGGATTTCTGGAGCTCTGGGTGACAGGGTTCCTTCCGAAAGTCGGCTGGTTAGCATGGCCAGCATGAGCTTGTCCCTTTGTCACTGTCAGCCCCAGAATAATGACTTGGGGACTGCACCAACTGGATGTATGGTTATCAGTGGGTCACGTGGTACCGCAGTTATATTGACATGCGTGCTGTGGGCAGCTTGGCCGTGTGGTAGGTGTGGGATGGCAGGTGAGTTCATTACCTTCTGTTAGTGTCCATGAGATGGAAAGGGAGATGCCCACCTGACAGAGCTGGGGGCTGACATTAGAGGGGAGAGTGGTCTGGAAGAAACCCAAGGGAGTGCTTTCGGTCCAGGCCTACCACCATCTCAGGGTGGCACCCAAAACCTTCTGCCTCCTGGAGCGATGCACGTGTGTGGGGTGACGTCCAGTGACGTGGGTGTTGTGAGCGGCCACGAAACAGGCTTACAAGCCAGTTGTTTGTTTGCTGAACGGGGGTGCATTGCCATTTCTTTCGTGGTGTGTCTTCGCTATACTGTAGATTACCTGTTTAGTATTTTGTGCACAACCCTGTTACCATGTTTCCCTGAAAATAAGGCCTAGCTAGACCATCAGCTCTAA
Source organism: Rhinolophus sinicus (assembly GCF_036562045.2). NCBI lineage: Eukaryota > Metazoa > Chordata > Mammalia > Chiroptera > Rhinolophidae > Rhinolophus > Rhinolophus sinicus. The sequence continues at coordinate 6,186,752 of NC_133768.1, read as the reverse complement.
TGCATCTTTTGGAGAAAAATTAATATAAAAACCGGTATTATATTGTATTATATTATATTATATTATATTATATTATATTATATTATATTATATTAGACACTGTCTTATGTAAGACCTGGTCTTATATTATAGTAAAATAAGACCGAATCTTACATTAATTTTTGCTCCAAAAGACACATCACAGCTGATGGTCCGGCTAGGTCTTATTTTCAGGGAAACACGGTAGATAAAATCCAGGGGCATTGCCGTTTTGTCTGATACCGACAGCCTCCTGCCTCTCGGATGATGCAATCACCACACTGTTTCCTGCTCAGCACTGGTGTGGGATGGGGCACCATGGATCCCACTAATTCCAGAAATTTTTAGTGCCCAGAAAATCATTGAACCCTCATCCAAGTGCTGTCCTGGAAAAGATCATTTTCTGCTCTTGCAATTTCCTTTGGATATACGATGGCTGCATTTGGGTAAAATGTGTGGGAGTTGACTAGAGAGAGCTGAGCCTTCGATGTAAAAACCCTTTAAAACCATTGAGGCAAATAATCAGAGAGAGTACTGTGTACCCAGACATAGAAATTGTAAGTGCCTGGGGTCCAGCACCCTTCCCCCTGACGCTCAGTACCTGGGAAATCAGTGCGTCAGTTCAGTGTGTGGAGTGTGTGTGTGTAGGAATGCTTACTACCACGGGGGTTTTGTTGTCTTAGAAAGTCAATCTGTGGCAAAAATCAAGCTTTCTAAATAGTAAATGAATGAAAGTTATACGATAGCTTTTATGTAAAAATTCTTAATTGTGAATACGGAATTTAATATTTCTCCTTCCCATCTCTTTCTAAAATGCGTTAGGGCTTTTAAAAAGAGGTGAATGGGTAATGACACTTTTAGCTACCCAGTTTTCCTAGTAAAAGTAGAATCTGTTGAAAGTTATCTGCAGGTTAGCACCTTCAGTATGCCTTTTATAAACATTTAGAATTAAATAGTATAATTTGGAGTAGAAAGAAGGAGCTTGGACTACTGCATCCTTGATGAAAACCTTGAGGAACTCCAATAATACTGTGAATTTGTGCCAGAAATCACGTTGTAAGTTTCAGTTTATCTTAAACAACTTTATTTTCACTAATTCCTACAGAATATCGCTAAAATTTGGGTTCAGTACAAAAAACGTTGTGCAGCATTATTGCGATATTTTATTACATGAAAACATTATTAAATTTTAAAAGTTAAATATATATAATAAAAAAAAACCTTCCAAAAAATCCCATTTAGCCATTTATGGCTGTTTTGACCGTTATGTATCGGTTCTGAAGGCTGTCTCATCAATTATCTCTGTTTGTTACACTCTCACCACCTCTGCATTGTTTCCTGGGTCTTAGGTTGGGGCAAAAGTCATTGCGGTTTAAACGGTTAAAAACAATTGCAAAAACCACAATTGCTTTTGCACCAACCTAATACTACAAACTATCCAGCGTTATAGTACCATTGATTCCCTCCCTGCCCCAAAGCAAAACCATGCAATTACGTGAAGCAGCTACATAAATGCATTCATTTTCAAATTTCAAAAAAAAACCAAAACAACAACTCAATAGTAGCAATCTTATTCCATGTAGTTGGGACCCAAAGATGACCCAGAATTGTTCGGTTCACACCAAAAACAAAGCCACTTTACATTAGGAAATCATAAAACAACACGAAACAAAAAAAATGTAAAAATACAGCCTACACATTTTATCTTGACTTAAAATATATACGTGTCCATTCGTTCATGGTTTCCTAGAGCATGAGCGTGCTACTGTCTTCTTTCTGGCATGAAAAAAATACTCACAATGGCATGATGGAATGCAGAAATGACATCTTTCTCATTTACAGTTTGTGTTTCTTTAAAGTGAAACAGGACTTAATGACACCTGAAAAGCGATTTGAATGCAGCCTTTCAACGTTTAAAACTTTCCCCCCAATTTTCACCATTGCCGTGAATACTAATTTGACAGCAGCTCTTTCAAAATGACTCACTTTTATTGAGTCTTCACAAGGCATTGAATTTACTTTTAATAGATATAACTCTTTACATTCATAATATTTCTTTGGTTTTACATCTTACTGTTACAGTTCGGCATTTGGAATAGAATAGAAAGAATAGAATGGAAAGTATTGCATTAAATGAAGACTATGTTATTACAGTAGTATTCATTTATAATTCAACAAAAGTAAATATTTTATTACATTAACTCTGTATTCCCCAATCTATTTAAGCACAGCTGGCGTAAGTAATTTTGGCATCATGTATACGGAACAGTTAGAAAGCTTACAATCTTCTGAGAGTAGAATATTAGGAAACACTAGAAAGGGACCCAGTGCAAGATTGATCTAACCATGAGCCTCTACCTGTGGGAGCGAGGAGTTAAGTAAATGTCAGTTAAAAGAGCCACCACTGAGACTGAATTTATGGAATCATATTTTATGGGGTGCTGTGGAGGTTTTACATACCACTCTTATTTTCATGCTTAATACTTCTGAATGCCTCACACCCAGGGTAACTAATCTTTCCAGAATTGGATTAGTATTTCACTAATACTAAATTATTCTAGTTCTTGGTAGATGAAGGTTAACGGTATGATTCCCAGTTTGGAAATTTGCTTAGGCAACTTTGCTTTCCCTTTGCTCCATCTCTGTACCGTTACTCACTCCCCGAATGCCCATCTGTCACCCCCGGTCACCGTCTCATATGTCCCCATTCTAATGTGGGCTCTTGAAGCCTTACAGGTGGGATGGTAAGAAGGGCTTCGGGAGAACGACCCCAAGAAAAAGTATATCACGAGCGAAACAGAGTGTTTTTCCTGAAGACTAAGGGCAGCAAGCTCAAATAATCTCTCTGATCTCTTTCCCCATGAGATCTTTAAAACAGGCAAGGTTTAGGAATTCAGCAGAAGAAAGAAAAGGAGAAACCACCTTGCCCATTAGGAGTCTTGAGGTCCCCTGTCACTTGTCCATAAAGAAAGCAAGTTTCTGACAGAAAAACTGAGTGAGGCAAAGCCAGGTGTCCACATGTGTCTGTTTGAAAGTCTTTTTCCTGGACTTTGATAAGGAATGTTTAAAGTAAGTGTCTTTATTATTTTTGTTGCCTGATTTGAGTGCCACACACAAGTGTGTGTGTGTGTGTCTGCGCTCACACTTTTGTGTGTTTCTGTATTCTCTCACACGTATCCCTTAAGACGGTAGAAACTCGGCCATTGCAAGAAGAAAGCTACTTAAATTACTATTTAAGTGACGTTGCTGCAAAGTCCGGAATACTTGAGGGTTTATTTACATAAGGTGAACATTTTCTTTATTTCACGTAGTTTGAAGAATGGGATTTTTTTTTTTTTTGTTTGATTATACCAGGGGTGCCAAAAAAATATGTCCACATGACCTGTATTCATGTTTTGTTATCGTATATATTGAGTATTACAATTTTAATACAGATTTTTTTCTTGCTTAAAATGTGTATACTTTTTTTTTTGGCACCCTCTGTATATACTGTTACAAAACATTGAGGTTTTGGTGGGTGAAAGTATTAAATCATAGGTGTGTGTGTGTGTGTGTGTGTGTGAGACATGGTTTAGTGGCTAGAAATTAAAGCGATTCTTAGGAAAAGTGAACACATATACAATATACAATTACAGTTTATCACATTTCAAAAAAACGTAGGCAAAAAGAAAACTTCTTAAAAGACTATCAGTTTTTCTTTTTTTCATGTTTTGTGTTTGTCACATTACGATTTATACTTTGTTCTGGAGAAAAGCAGTCCCGACTAGCCCAGGGAATGCCCCCGCTGAGACCTGAGGTCCCTTTGCAGAAGCGATGGCCGAGCCAAATGGGTGCCATGGGCGTGTGATGCTGTCCGCTGGGCAGCTTCCACAGCGTCTCCTGCTGGTTTGTATTCCCCAGGTCGACCTGGCTATCTCCGTTTCCGAGATTTCCATAGAGGAAAAGGTCATGGAGCTGAGCCCTGAGGAAGAGAGGCGGCAGTGGGAAGAGGGCCGCATCGATTACATGGGCAAGGACGCTTTTGCCCGCATCCAGGAGAAGCTGGACCGGTTTCTGCAGTAGCCTGTGCATTTCTGCTGCGTGGAGCTCAGCTCTGTGATGCTGTGTTGTATGGAAACCCCTCCGGTCCTTCCAAAGGGGAAAAGCCGTTCAACTACGTGCCTCTATTTATGCTTATTTATGGTTCACCAACGGGAGTGCCTCAGCTTGCAGCCCCCCGCCCCCGGCTGCTCCACCCACCCACACCTTCTCTGCTTCTCTGACAGGTCGGTCCTTCCTCTCACCGTGTCCGCAGAAGGCAGCAGGAAGAAGCTTCTGGGAGACCCTTGAGAACCGCCTTGGACAGGTGTTACTGTGTCTATCCTCTATGGGGTTTAACGTCACAGCACATTTTCTTCTGTCCCTAAGCTAACAACTCTAGTATGATGTATGCAGGACCTCGGGGATCCTCAGGGACCAGGAAAAATCCTTTCCTTTGGGAAACGCTCAGACAGCGTAAACGTGCCTCTCTTTTACACGTTGCGAAGCATAGCTGAGACGTGACATGGCTGCCATTTCTCTTCTGCAAAAACCCAATAGGACGTCCAACTGCCATTGACAGACACCCAATTTGGGAGACGCCACAGGTGTCCGGAAGAAAGAGTCTAGCTGGCGTGGGAAATGGACCCTCTCCTGAACTGGTTCAAGCTGCTGGTTTAACAGAACCAAGGTTTAATCCGAGTGGCTTCTGGTGACAGCTCGCTCCTAACAGGATCTGGGGGCGTGGGGGGGGGGCTCTTTTTTTTGGAAGCGAAACCATTGGCGGTCCGTTGCACTCGACTTCACTGGGTGTCACTACCTCAGTTCTCAATCGCTATTGAGTCACTGTGGTCTGAGCCATTTCAACTCCGCTCTTTTGCAGGAATGTGTATTCTATGAGCTTGGACACTGCATCCCATGAGAAAGCCTCCTCTTTATTTTGTGACTGGATGCAGCACATTGGGACATACGTACGCTTTTGTGGCCACCACAGTCATAATTAAAAATGGACAGCATTGTACTAGAGAGAACGGAATGCCGTCTTTTTTCGTTTGTTTAAAGAACGTTTGAATGGTGATTTTATCACGCACGTATGACGGAAAACCATGCATGAGTTAGACACAGGTTTGGAAGAAGGTGAGAGGGCTCTGGTAAAATTCAGTGGCAACGCTGGGCCACCTTTTCATTACCTGAAGCAATTTAGCTTGGCCAGGAGAATCTGGGTTGAAGTTATAGCATTCAGGTGTGGAATTAGCTTGGGCAAGATGTGTCTTAGGGGCGTGTTGTTTCTCGTTACGTCCGGGTGGTTGGTGATCTGACGTCTTCGTTGGTGTCTCACATATGCTGCTGCAGGGGTTCCCTGAAAATAGCGATGGGGACAGAGCCGCTGGTGGGTCAGGTGGGGTGGTGGTTGACCACCAGAGAAAGCCACACATTTGTGCAGACAAAGAACGTCGGTGTTCTGTGCTCTGGGGTTGGGCGATGAAAACCAGAAGCCTGAGGCTGGCGTCCTTGAGAGGGAAGGGCCCCAGATGATAAATATTTGAGTCTGGTTCTGCGTCTCGGGGGGAGAACATTCGTGTGTATGGGCAGTGTGGCTGGCTTAAGGTGGACATCCAACAGGGACACCTGTGGTACTTCCAGTGTGTGTCGTCACCTTTGGATGGACGCTGACGCATTTGAATTAAAATTTTACAACAGCAGTGTGGTCTCCCTACTGGTGTGTGCGTGCATTTGAGAGATCAGAATATTTGTATTTGACAGAGGCAAGGGATGTGGCTGCCTTTCTCCTACAGTAAATTACCAAGGATTTTGTTTTGTTTTGTTTTGTTTTTTTAAGAATTGCCATTAGCCGTAAAACGCATAGAATTAGGGAAGCTGCACGTTTTCCAAGCATCCATCTGTCCACCCACCATCCATCCATCCATCCATCATCCATCCATCCATCATCCATCCATCCATCCATCATCCATCCATCCATCATCCATCCATCCATCCATCCATCCATCCATCCATCCATCCATCCACCATCCATCATCCATCCATCCATTCACCATCCATTCACCATCCATCACCCATCCATCCATCCATCCATCCATCAATCCATCCATCACCCATCCATCCATCATCCATCCATCCATCCATCCATCCATCCATCATCCATCCATCCATCCATCCATCCATCCATCCATCCATCCATCCATCCATCATCCATCCATCCATCCATCCATCATCCATCCATCCATCCATCCATCCATCCATCCATCCATCCATCCATCCATCCATCCATCCATCCATCCATCCATCCATCCATCCATCCATCCATCCATCCATCCATCCATCATCCATCCATCCATCCATCCATCATCCATCCATCCATCCATCCATCCATCCATCATCCATCCATCCATCCATCCATCCATCCATCCATCATCCATCCATCCATCCATCCATCCATCCATCCATCATCCATCCATCCATCCATCATCCATCCATCCATCATCCATCCATCCATCCATCCATCCATCCATCCATCCATCCATTATTCATCCATCATCCATCCATCCATCCATCCATCCATGCATCCCATGGTTATTGACCTCTCTGCCAGGCACTGTGACATGTTTTAAATCAACACATGAGAAGTTCAAGAACATTTCAATAACTTCCGAATGACATCTGTAAGAGGTATAATACTGTTATTTCCTAAATGACGCCAGTGCCAGAATCTATGTCATGTCATGTCAGGTCTACAGAATTACGTAAGTTGGGTTTCTGAGAGATGTGATTTGGACTGTACTGTCACTGATGTGCTGGTATATAGAAAGGGTTTAAAAAAAAAAACCAAAAGCATTTTGTTGTTCTAGAAATACTATTCAAATATTTTTGGCAGGAGGAAATGGCATCAGTAGGACAAGCGTTTTTAGGTAAATTGACTTGGCCAGGTGGATTAAGGTATATAGCTTTAGAGGAACAAAGTATAGGACTTTCACACCCCTGAGTCGCTCAAATCCTGCTGACACCATTGTCTGGTACTTGAATGCTTTTAATGCAAATGAGTTTCAGTGACAGGGATCCTTCCCGCCACCACTCCTGATTTAGGCAAAGCAGACAAGCTGTCCTTTCTCATTTTATAGACCTCTGTTCTTTAGAGTTCGGTGCCATTGGTACAAATCAGAACAGTGCCTTAGGTTCTTATAAATGGGGTGGCTTGTCTACCAGCGGTTTCCCTCATGCTAAGAAACAAAATTGGACTGTGTTTCTTGGCACCCACAACCCGTTGAAACACATTACTGCAGCTGCAAGCATACCTAGTGCGTGAAATATACTTTGCAGATAAAACATTTTCTTTGCAGCTTAGTAGCAAAAAACTGAAATAAAGTACTAGAAGTATTACGAACGTAGCTCCAATGTAATTGTTAACCAACTTATCATCAGAGGGAACTGAAGAGAATAGCAGGGGGTCTGAGCTTGGTTACAAGCCCCACGTGTGGCTGTGTACCTCTGAGTGTCTTTAATGCTGAGACCCTGAAGTGCTGCAGTTAATACTGAGAACAGAACCTGCTAACATACACTCGAGCATTTCCCAGATTTGCCTGGCTCAATTTTCACCCTCTTTCTTGGAACCCTTTCCTCCTGACGGCCTCCTGGCCTGATTTCAGCCCATGTGACTTCGTTACTTGGCCTCTGTCCGAAGAACGCAGACATTGACTTTTTGTCCTGGGACACACTTGCTTAGTTTGCGTTCGAGTGGGTTTATTCTGTTTTAGTGGATCAGATGGGGATGGAATGAAGGAACAAAGGCCAACCAGAATTTAGAGCAGAGCGTCTGGGAGGAGTGAGTCTTGTTTGAGTGTATCTGGGTGTGTGTGTGTGGGGGGGAAGCTGAGTATTGGTGGCTGGCAACAGGCCCTGTCTGGATATCGTGCCCATATGTAGACCATGTGGAATCAGAAAAGACAGTGTCCTCTGTCCAGGGATTCCCCAGAGGCTTGGTGAGTTTGGCCGCACAGCAGTATTGCAGGTTGTGACTGGGGAATGGCCATTGCCTGTGCCCCCCCACCCCCCATCAGCACCTCCTGAGTTGGGCCAGGTTTCCATCACTTCCATCCATCCATTCCAAAGCCTGTCACCTACAACGTCCGGTGAAAGTCCGTTCAGGTTCTCTCCTTGGGGGAAGAATAGCCCGCCCCCTATCTGGAAGTGTCTCCAGCCTCTGCTCCTCCGATCTGACAGCCTCTGTTGAATAGGCTGACCTTTGATATACAAATGGAGTATTTGGTGTTTGCAGTGCTCTGAGAAGACAGCGGGGGAGGGGGGGGTTGATTCCCAGTGGAAACCTGACTTCTGTCTCCATTGGGGATCTGTTTGCTGGCAATGAAAACTGACCGGGGTTGCTTAAGCAAAAGCATGCATGTGGGGTGAGCATGGGGGGTCCTACAGCGATAAAGGGATGAGTGTCCAGAGACTGTTCAAGAGACAAGACCCGGAGCAGGCAGGGGTTTTCTCAATCCGGAACCGGGAAGCACCCACGGTGAGCCCAGCCTGGGTCCCCCTTGGGTGCCTCTGGCTGGGGAGGGCCCAGCATGTTGCTCTACTGTCCCACCTTGTACCTGGTGGGGAAGGGAGACCCAAAGTAGTATTGGGTGCCATTAGCGGAAGCCCCGGAAGAGGTGGCAGAGCAGAAGGAAGAAGAGAGCCCACGACCACTTTCCTCATCACCATCCTTCAAGGAGAGCAGGCCGTGGCTTTTTTCATACACTCGTGGCTACATGGGCACCACCCCCTGACACATGGGCTCACACACGATACGCCCGTGTTGGGAGAATGAAAGGGCGGTGATCTGTAAGGCATTGAAAACAGCACCTGCACTATATCCAGGACTCAATCCTCTGTCATCTTTATTTTCACCCTGAAGCCACAGATGGCCAGCCATCCTCGGTGTGGGTGGGCCTCGCCCAATCAGTTGAAGGCCTGAATAGACGAAAAGACAGAAAGAAAACTGCGTGTGGGTCCTCGGGCTGGGACATGAGTCTCATGCTGCCTTCTGTGTCAGACTCGGACTCAGCATTGGCTCCCCTGAGTCTCCAACTTGCCAAGGGCATATCCTGGGACCTCTCGGCCTCTGTGCTCATGTGAGAAAAATGTTTATAATTAATTTTCTGTCTTCCTCTCGCCTATCTATGAAATCCCCAACTAGTTGTGTTTCTTGGGAGGACATTAGTAATGACAGTCAGGAGGCTTGGTTTTTGTTAAGAGCCGTGGCGGGGGAATGGACACGCCACATTCTACGGGAATGCATGTCTGATGAGAAGGTACTTTTGTTGTTGTTGGTTTGGATTAGAAACATGTGCAAATGAAACAACCCAAGTGTCCATCACGGGTTGTGTGGACCGATGGAATATCATGCAGAGGATGGCTTGTTCGTCACCTGCAGACTAGCAGGGCTTGACCCAGCATCTCTCTGCAAGTGTAAGGGGTCAGTCATTTTAAGGACAGTTCACAGAATTGTCACCGAAGGCCTGACCTGACCACATCTGCAGTGCACTTGGGACAGTGTTCACGACAGCTGCAGAAAGGGTGTTTGTCTGCCCTGTGATAGTTATTATAGACCCAGCGCATTGCAAGGTACGTTATCAGAGGCAGACTCAGCTCGTCTCAGAAGACTCTCTTTTGTGTGGGTGTCGGTTCTCGAAGCCAAAAGGCAGATCCGTTATCTGGCACCTTTTATCGTCTCGCTAACTGATTTCTGGTTCCAGCTGAGGAGACGGGAAGACAGCCCAGTAGCCAGCCTAGACCTTTGGGGTTGTTTTCGTTTATCGGGAGGGTCACTTCGTAAGGTCTATAAATGTCTGACCACTACGCCGTACACCTGAGGCTAATACTGAATGTCCGCTGTCATGAAACATGTAAAAAATAGCTAAAAAGAGGAATGTTTTTGCTCTGTTGTGATAATGAGACCTTGGTTACAAAGCGCCATCCCTCTTACAGCATAGAAAATGCAGACTTCCGTTTTTTATTTGCTCTGTTAAAGACGCACAGATTGTGCTTTCTACACTGGCCTGGTTTTCCTTCACTTGGGACAAACCTGGCAGTGTCTTTCCCCCCAAATTACCAAAAAGCTGGTAATTTCAACATCAGGCCTTGCCCGGTGTAGTACCTGCAGCAAGAAAAAACAAAAAGACTCTTGTGATGAGCCATGGAAAAGCCTACTGGATTTTGTAACAACAACTTTATTTCATTTACGTGTCATGAAATTCAGCTGCGGAAAGTGTACACGTCAATGATTTTCAGTAAATTTAGCGAGTGGTGCCAAGTGTCCGCACCATTGTGGTTTCGGACACTTCCGTCTCCCCGGCAGGAGGTTTCATGGCCATTTAGAGTCAGTCCCTCCTCCCCACCCCAGCCCCCGACAACCTGTGCCCTTGTCTCTGTCTGTACAGATTTACCTTTTCTGCACACCTCATGTAAGTGTAATCACACGCGGACTCTCGAATCTCGTATCTGGCTTCTTTCACTGAGCGTGATGGTTTTGTTTTCTTTTTTTGAGGTCCATCCACGTTGTAGTGTGTGTCAGCTTCCTTTATAATAACATTAATATAATACACAAGTACATTAATATAACCTAGTTAATTAACATTTAAGTAATACGTAATAACATATATTATTAGTATAATATATGACTACATTATATAATATATAACATTAATATAATACACAAGTACATTAATATAACCTAGTTAATTAACATTTAAGTAATACGTAATAACACATTATTAGTATAATATATGACTACATTATATAATATATAACATATTATTAATATAATACACAACATTAATGTAACATAGTTAATTAACATGTAAGTAATACATAATAACATTATTAGTATAATATACACTACATTATATAATATATAACATTATTAATATAATACACGACATTAATGTAACAGGTAATTAACATGTAAGTAATACATAATAACATGTATTAGTATAATATACGACTACATTGATAACAGTTTATTAACATATTAATATAATATATAACTAATATAATGTACAACTACATTTAATATAACATAGTTAATTAACATATTAATATAATATAACATTAATATATGACTACATTACTACAATATAATTACCATAATTAATATAATATACAGTAACATTATTAATATAATATACAACTACATTACTACCATATAGTTAATTAACATATAATTAATATATAATAAAACTAATATACAACTACATTACTAAAATAGTTAATTAACATAATTACTATAATACATAACATATTATTAATATAATATACAAGTATATTACTATAGTTAATTAACATAATATATAGTAACATTAATATACAACTACATTACTACAGTATGGTTAATTAACGATATAATATACAATAACATGAATATAATATACAACTACATTACTAGTTAATTAACATAATATATAGTAACATTAATATACAACCACATTACTACAGTATGGTTAATTAACGATATAATATACAATAACATGAATATAATATACAATAACATGAATATAATACACAACTAAATTACTACAATATTGTTAACAATATATAGTAACATTATTAATATGATGTACAACTACATTGGTACAATATTAACATACAATTGATACAGTAACAGACCACTAATATAACACAACCCCATAAACACAAGCTACAATGAATTACATGTAATATAATATGTAGCAGGACATTATTAAATGGGAGCCGTGACACGTAGTGATACCCGTTGGGTGGATATTGTGTGTACCCACTCACCTCTCAGTAGACACTTGGGTTGTCTCGGCGCTTGGGCAGTCCCGCTGTGAACGTACCTGTACGCCCTTTTGTGTTTCCATGTCTCTTGCACGTCCACCGAGGCGTGGAATAGCTCAGTCGTGTAGGAATGTTATGGTTTACGTCAAGTAACGGCCAGACTGTTTTCCAAAGGGGCTGCTCCCTTCTGTCCCCCATCACCAAGGTCAGAAGGTTCTGGTTTCCTCACTGTCCGTCCTTTTATTCCAGCCGTCCCTGCGTGAGGTGGCACCTCATCGCAGTTTCCATTTGCTTTTCCCTGGTGACGAGGGTCCTGAGCGTCTTTTCATGTGCTTGTTGGCCATTCGTATCTTCAGGAAAATGTTTATTCACGTCTCCTTCCTAGTTATTAGATCATTTGTCTTATTATACAGTCGTATTCGTTGGCAAATGTGAAGAAACATAAAAGGATAAAATGCAACCTATTTTAAAAAGATAAATAAGCCTGCAGCTTTTCATTTTCTTAATGGTGTTCCTTGAAGTACAAAGGCTTGGATATCTGATAATCTCTTATTTGTCTTTTTTTTTTTTTTTTTGGTAGTAGATCAGGCTTTGCTGGTGACTTATCTAAAACAAAAAATCCCTTCCTAACCCAAGATGACAACGATTTTCTCCCAAGTTTTCTTTGGAATGTTTCGTAGATTTATTGCTTATGTTTAGGTGTCTGAAAAGTTTTGGTTCGCTTTGGTGCCTGGTGTGAGATAAGGGCCTAAATCCATCTTGTTTAGGTCTCTGGTGAATTTGTGGTTTGCTTTTGTGCCCGGCGTGAGGTAAGGCTAAATCCTTGTTACATGAGCACAGCCCTGTGTGGTAAACAGTTCATCGCATGTTTAAACAGACTGAGAGATAGGGCCAGACAACGCTGACCGTTCTGCAAAATCATCCCAGTTTGGACCTTTCCGTAGATTTCCCCAGGGAAACAAGGAGCGGGGGGGTTCAGAAACAGCCCGTGCAAAGCTCCCCATTTGTGAGTCTGCAGGCTGAGCACCGCCAGCTGTGGGAGGAAGCTGGGTTTCAAGGCCCCTCAAAGCAGACACTGCAGGGGAGGGGTTGTCATGCCGCTGTTGTCAGTTCGCCTCTCTAACCGGTTGGGCCAGTTGCAAACATGCCCATCCTGAGTCAAGAGACAGACCCTGACTGAGTCACCAGGAAGGTGAACTTTAACCTGTCGTAAATGCCCTGCCCTCATCTTGGCCAAGAGTCTAGGTGCAGATGTCCAGCAGGTCTTTCAGGTAGAGACAGAGCTTGTTCAGTCCAGTCTTAGATCAGCTGTGTCCCCCATGCATGGCCGGGTCCCTGCTGAGCAGACGTGGGGCTAAGCAATGCGTCCTTCCTCTTTGGGTCTGTGGGCAGTGCCCCTTCTCCCCTCCCCCCTGCTTCACATGAGCTTTTGCCAGAGTCAGCGTGGGGCACATTCCCCGAGAAACGTGGAAAATGAAAGGCTGCAAACGTTAAATACTTAGAGAGTTCCCAGAGGAAAGAGACCTGACTCAAAACGGATGGACGGGAGCATACAAGAGCGCTTTAAAGGATGTGAAAAAGGAAAAAAAAAAAAAAAAAAAAGAAAGAAAGCCCCAAAGCAGGTTTTCTGTGGGAATTCCAGCTGTTTATAAGCCAGCTGGACCCTCTAAATTGGGAGCACATCCGTCGGTGGCCGAGGTTCTACAGGTGTGGTGCAGTTTGTTGGGGTTTTTGAGAAAACAGAGAACATGGGCGTTCAAGTCTGTTTACTGTTTTACAGTTTTGTTTTCGATTTTTGTCTACGTGCACGTACGGAGATGAGAAAAGCGACCCCCAGGGTTCGCTCCTGGAAAAAGGGGAACGTAAGCCAGGACCACACGGTAGATTTGTGTGGACTCTGGTCGCTCTTGCTTGGGTCCCCCTGTCATGGTCCCTGTCTTTTGAGAAATGTGTTTTCCAGATTTATGGGGGTATAATTGACAAATGAAATTGTATGTATGTAGGGCGTATGAAATTTGATGTACGCACACACGGTAAAATGATCACCATTGAGTTAAACCATCACCTGTTCTGAGCCGTCATCTCTGCATGTCTTTTGTATCCCAGCATCCATTGATGGACACAGGCTGCTTCCATATCTTGCCTATTGTGCATAAGGCTGCAAGGAACACAGGGGTGCATCTGTCTTTTCAAATCGGGGTTCTGGAGTTCTTCAGAGAAATACGCAGAAGTGGAACTGCTGGGTCACAATGTAGAGCTAACTTTCTGAGGGCCCTCCCTGCTGTTTCCCATCGTGGCTGCACCCATTTACGTGCCCACCGACAGGGCAGGGCAGACCTCCCTTTCCGCCACGTCCTCGCCAGCCCGTGTTCGGTCCTGTCTTTGTGACGGCAGCCACCCTGACCATGGGACATCACGTCTCACTGTGGTCTCCGTCCTCGCTGCAGGAGCAGAAGGGGAAGGTCCCGCAGCACGGCTGCAGCCACGGCTTCCACAGGATGTTGCTCAGGGAAAACTGTTGGGGGACGGAACTCAGCGTCTTCCTGTGGTTTCTCACCGCCTCACCCACCGTGGCGATGACGGCCTCGAACAGGGGCTCAGTGCCCGGGGAGAGGGGCCGTGCCTCGGAAGGGTCCCTGGAGAGGTCAAACAGCAAAGGGGGGCTGTGCTGGGTCACTCCGTCCCCAGAACAGGGGCACACGCCTCGGCCGTAGCAGGCCCCAGCTCCCTCGGGGTGGAACCGTGGAGTCATGTAATGGACCTTCCAGAGTCTTCCCCCTGAATGCAAACAGGGAGGTGGTCAGCGGAGCAGAAACCTGAACGATGGTAAACACCTGACCCAGGTACCAGCACTGGGGAACGATCATGCACACGCCACGGGACAGAAAAAGAGAAGGGACAAGAATGCAGGGTGGGTCGTGCACAGGTGTTACTAGCATTGTCACATCGGGGTGTGTGTGTACGTGCCCATGTGTGTATACGTGTGCTCCAGGCACAGAGAAGCAAAGGGACTCGTCCAAAAGGGCTCACTGTGGCTGTGTGGGGCTTAGAACCACAGATGCCGTTAGAATATGCGTGCCCCTTGCCCTGTGTTTCAATTGTTCAGTGCCCGCCTCTTACGTCTGCAAACAGAAGCGAGTAGCATCTGTCAATAGCATGACTGGCAGAAGTCTTGCTATGTCCTCTAGGGGTTCGCTTGGGTACGTGGCAGGTAATAAAGTCGATCAGAGCACGGAGTGCAGCTGGATGTGCCTTCCCCTGCAAACACGGCCAGCACCAGCCGTCACCCTCTGAGCGATTCTACTGAGTGACTCTTCTCTGGAAGAAAGGCATGTGCTTTGTGATGGTGAATTTCAGGTGTCAACATGGGTAGCACATGGTCCCCAGACATGTGGTCAAACACTAGACGTTGCCATGAAGGCTTTTTTTTTTAAGATGAGTTTACCATTGCAGTGAAGTAGATTGCTCAGCCTCCTGGGGTGGGCCTCACCCAATCAGTTGAAGGACAGAAGAGAAAAAAGGCCGAGGTTTCCCAGAGAGGAAGGAACTCTGCCTTCAGACCACAGCATAGAAATTCTGCCTGAGTTTCCAGCCTTCAGACTCAAGATGGCAGCATCAGCTCTTCACTGCCTGGGTATCCGCCCTGCAGATTTCACACTTGCCGGCCCTCACAGCCACGTGAGGCAGTTCTTTAAAATGTCTCTCTGTGTATCCATCCATCCATCCATCCATCCATCCATCCATCATCCATCCATCCACCCACCATCCATCCATCCATCCATCCATCCACCATCCATCCATCCATCCATCCACCCACCCACCCACCTGTCCATCCATCACCCCACCCATCCATCCCCCGACCCAGCCATCCCCTCGGTTCTGCCTCTCTGAGCCCCCAGCGTCGAGGGGAAGGTGTGTACTCACCGCGCTTGTCATGCCAGCGAGCCGCGTGGAGGTACTTCCCGCAGTAATGAAACAGGAAGTCGTGTGCCGAGTGCTCAGCGGCCCCTTGCAGCAAGGGCAGCAGGCTGTGACCATCCATCACCCTGATTCAGTGCAGAGACCAGAGGAAGGGGTCAGACCAAGACCCCCGGGCTTCGTGTGCACCTGGGCACCAGACCGCACGCTGCAGGAGCCCCACCTAATGGCACGTGGCTCAGAGAGCACATGCTCCCTGAGCACTCACCAGGCGGCCAGGTGCTGCCCTATGCGGTGTTTTACGTCACAAAGTTACTGAGTTTCAGGGTTGTGTGAGATGCGGCCTTACATCAACAGAACACACACAGACACACACCCCATTCTGACCTCAGATGTTAACACAAAGTCTCCAATTCCAGCTGGACTGCCCAGGCCCCCCCGGTTGCAGAGCTGGGGCTGCAGAAACCTTGTAAATCTTAACAGACTCCCAGGGACGTTGTCACGTGTGTACAAGAGCCGGCCAAGGGAATGTGACCCGAGGTCCTTCCTTCTAAAGAAGTTGTAATTTCAAAAACCCCTTTATCTGAACCAAATCTAGGACTTGTCCTTACAACTCTACAGCCCTTGAAGCCTGTGGTTCTACCGAAAATTACGCCGTAATTGGGATGGTTTGGTTTCATGTGTCTACTTGGCTGGGTAAGGTCGCCCAAGGGTCTGCCGAAACAGTCTGGGTGTTATTATTCAGGTAATTTGTACTGTGTTTCCCTGAAAATAAGACCTCAACGGGAAAGAAGCCCTCGCATGATTTTTCAGGAGGACATCCCCCGAACATAAGCCCTAATGCATCTTTTGGAGCAAAAATTAATATAAGACATCCACAACTGTATGAGCCTTAAAGTAAATGTCTTATTTTACACACACACACACACACACACACACTGCATATATATTATGGGTTCTCTGCAGAACCCTGATGGAACATAAAAAATGCTTTCTTGTGATGAAAAGCTGGGACAGGAGCCCTGCGGTTATGTATTATCCCTCACACTGGAGTATTTATTTGGTCCCGTAAGTGGAATCAAATCAAGTCATTATCAAAACACTGACTTCTGTTTCTTCTCCTATATGAGAGATGCTTTGGCTGTTTTCGAGGTGAATGCCATTTTTAAGTCATATCTTTATAGCTCCATCCACGGTGGAGGCACGATGGCATTTTAATTACAGGGAGATGTTTTTCAATGCATCGCATTTCCAATGATTCAATCTCCCGTTTGTTATGCTGAGCTGTGCCATTTGGCCAAAAGTGCACAAATGGGCAGCGTGACCCAATCTTTTACTTAAACCTGTGCTTTCCTGGA
This sequence comes from Rhinolophus sinicus, assembly GCF_036562045.2. NCBI lineage: Eukaryota > Metazoa > Chordata > Mammalia > Chiroptera > Rhinolophidae > Rhinolophus > Rhinolophus sinicus. Next base: position 6,169,641 of record NC_133768.1, on the reverse strand, counting down.
GATGGTTATTGTAGGGCAGGCTGTCCCCTGCATCTGAGGACGGGAGAATTTTCTCAGTGTCCCTATATCCTTGTTGTTTTCCCCCCTACATGTGAAAGAGGGAAGGGAAGAGGGCTCAGGAGTCAGGGAGCAGGTGGTCTCCTCGTACGTGTACCTGTCCTGGGGCACCTGGCCGCCCGCCAGCTGCACCACCGTGGGGAAGACATCCATGAGGCTGGTGGGCTCCTGAATCACCCGGCCGGCCGGGAGCACCCCAGGCCAGCGGACGACTCCCGGGACTCGGATCCCACCTTCCCAGCCGCCCATGCCTTTGCCACCTGTAAGCAAATGGCACGGTTAGGGCTGTCCAGGAGATCGTCCAGCCTACATACACCAGGAGGGGGACGTGGTCACCGTCTGAGAACTGAAACAAGCGGGCAGAACGACCCCCCGTCCCACCTCGGCTGGCAGCGCGTGCATCGGGACTCAGTGTCCTGGCTCCTTTCGGAATTGACTGCAAAAGCACCACAAGTGTTGATGGGGGGTTTTTACAGGTGCATTTCCACAGGTGGGACTCACTAGGATGGAATCTGTGACTAACTGTACCAGACTTTAAAAAAATAGCTATAACATAAAGGTATGACACCCTAAATGTGACAGGATCTACTGGAATACACAGGTATTACACACACTGCCCCACTAATGCTTTTTTTTTTTCTTCCGGTAAGTGCGCAATATATTTTTATCTTTTTTTTTAATTATTATTATTCGTTTCAGGTGTATAGCATCGTGGTTAGACATTTATATAACTTACGAAGTGATTCCCCCCAATTAGTCTAGTACCCACCTGGCACCAGACGTAGTTATTAGAATATTACTGACTATATTCCGTATGTGGTTCTATATAGCCTATGACAATTAAAAAAAAAATTATAGTTCACATCCAATATTATTTTACATTAGTGTCAGGTGTCCAGCCTAGGGGTCAGACATTTATCTAAGTTATGAAGTGATCCCCTGATAAGTCTAGTCCCCACTTGGCACCACACACAGTTATTAACATATTATTAAGTATATTCCCTGTGCGGTACTTTACATCCCCATGACTATTTTGTGACGACCAATTTGTACCTCTTAATCCCTTGTTAATTATTTATTTGTACATCTCTTTCTTCTTTTAAAATGCAAACCTTGAAGGGGAAGGCATGTGTCTTCATCTCTCTACCGTGCCAGCGAGGCAGGCGGAAGGTGGTCTATAATAGATGCTCAAGGAACACCCTTTGCAAGAGCCCGCTCTTTCCAATGTCCCCCTGATCTGCGCCCTTCACTGCTGGGACCCCTGTGCTTGTCACGAATCTGTCCTCTAACCCCAGGGTCCATCGGTCTTACCTCTGTAGATGCCATTCCATCCGCCCAGCTGGCCATGTTCACTTCTTGCCTCTAGATGTCCTCCGTGGTCAGAGGTGAAGTACGTAAATGTGGTGTTTGTCAAACCATGTTCTTCAAGGGCATTCAGAATTCTACCTGTATGCAAAACAGCACGTTTCAGGGCAACGTGAGTAAGCTAGCATCAGCGAATGCAACACAGTTCCCCCTTTCTATGTAAGTCACCCCTTGCTAAAAAGGGACCCCGGTCTCCAGGAGGCCACGGTGATGAATGAAATCACAAAGTGTGAAGGCATACATTGTTCGTCTCCTACGGGAGGGTTCAGAGACCTGCTTACAAGGATAGCAATACTACGGAAAACACATAAAGCTGGCAGGTCTTTTGAACACGCTATGGATGCATGTACACAGATGTCCATAATGATAAATGCATGTGGATGGGGACGTGGTGAGAATGTGGGTGTCCCAGGGATGTCTCATGCAGGGGGAACCCAGGACCATGAGCATCTCTGGGGGTTGGCACAATATGGCCAACACTCAGCAACACAGAGCCAACTGCAAACTACGTCACTGCTTTAACCCACCGAGACCGCGGGACCTCAAAAATGCAGAAAATAAAGCCTGTGAACTGCATGGGCTTTCGTAGCCCTAGAAATGCAGGTTGTTGAAACCTTTTGTAACCCACCCTCCTCTTCTGGGTTTATCTGCTGCTTTACTTGTCACAGGATCTCTGTGCCTGTCTCAGGACATGCCATCATCTACTGCAAGGATTTCCATGCCTACATTTTCTTTTTTTAAGAGTCTACAATCTCGTTGGTTCTCTCCAGGCTGTCTCCGGGCCAGAGAAGGAAAGCGATTTTGAAAAATACCAACATTGCTTCACTTTCCGTAATGTCTCCCGATGGCTTTAAACAATGGACGTGGTGGGAGGATCATTTCTGTGCAGAAGGAGACTTAAGAAATCAGAAACACTACACGAGCACATACAAGACATGGAAGACTCTCCTCCCTCTTCTAATTCTGTTCTGCAACCTGGTTCACAGTGAGATGGCCAACGCATTGCTTACTGTCACACGGAGGCCAAGAGTGAGTCATGGTCGGGGGTGTCCCAGCTCACCTATGAGCCAGTCCATTTCTTCCACGTTGTCACCATATAAGCCATGCTGACTCTTCCCAAGGAACTCTTTTGTGGTTACCAGGGGGATGTGTACATGCAACAAAGAAACGAAGAGCAGGAATGGCCTGTCCTTGTTTCTGAAAGAAGAAAAACACCCTTCGAACATAACGGCATTTGCGTCAGCGAGACGTGATCTGTGACATTACAGCAGAGACCCGAGTCCTGGAAACCCATCCCTCTAAAAGGCTGACTTCTTCAGACCCATCTGCTGAGAAAGCAAGTGAATAGAATCCCAAAGATGAAAAAGAGACTCAGAGGCTCTGAGAACTCATTTCCTTTTTCAAATGGGATGGTTTAAGATGGGCACCAGACATATGAAAAAATGCTCAACCTCACTAATCATCAGAGAAAAGCAAATAAAAACCACAATGAGATACCATCTCACTCCTGTCAGAATGTCTATCATCAATAAATCAACAAACAGCAAATGCTGGCGTGGATGTGGAGAAAAGGGAACCCTCGTGCACTGTTAGGATTGCAAATTGGTGCAGCCGCTATGGAAAACAGTATGGAGGGTCCTCAAAATATTCAAAATAGAACGACCTTATGACCCAGCACTTGCACTCCTGGGTATTTAGCTGAAGAAATCCAAAACACTGATTTGAAAAGATATGCAAACCCCTATGTTTACCGCAGCACTGTTCACAATAGCCAAGATATGGAAACAACTGAAATGCCCACCAATAGATGACCAGATAAAGAAAATGTGGTGCATTTATACAATGGAGTATTACTTGGCCATAAAAAAAGAACGAAATCTTACCATTTGTGACAACATGGATGGACCTAGAGGGTATTATGCTAAGTGAGAAAAGTCAGACAGAGAAAGAGAAATACCATATGATCTCACTTATATGTGGAATTTAAAGAACAGAATAAATGAACAAACAAGACAGAAATAGACTCATGGATACAGAGAAAAACTAATGGTTGCCAGATGGGAGGGGGTTAGGAGGATGGGTGAGAAAGGGGAAGATGAAGAAATACAAATTGGCAGCTACAAAATAGTCACAGGGATGTAAAGTACAGCACAGGGAATAGAGTCAATAATATGGTAATAACTCTGTATAGTTCCAGGTGGGAACTAGACTTATCAGGGGGGGTGGGGGATCTCTTCATAAGGTATATAAATGTCTAACCACTACGCTGTACACCTGAAACGAGTACAGTGGTACCTCGGTTTTCGAACGTAATCCATCCCAGAAGACCGGTTGGGTTCTGAAATATTCGAAAACCGAGGCACGGTTTTCCCATAGAAAGTAATGCAAAATGGATTAATCCGTTCCAGAGGTTTAAAATCAACCCCGAAAACTGCAAATTTAGCATGAATTTTACTACCTAATGATACCATAGAGCCATAAAATTTACGGCGTTTGTAAACCGAAATGTTCGTCAACGGAGATGTTAGAAAACCGAGGTACCACTGTATATAATATTATATGTCAACTGTAAGTGAAAAATAAAAAAATAAAATAAAAAAGCAGAAAACCATGATCATTTAATTACCTTTCAATATAGGAAATGGCTTCCTTTAGCAGACGGCTGGCCGTTCTTTCCAAAACCATGGGCTGCTCCGTGACATCATGGTTTCTCATCAGGATACAATTCCATCGACCCACAAACCCGAAGCTGCTGTACCAGGAGATGAAAAACAGGGCGACCAGGCAGGCCAGACCCAGGACTGCTTTCCAGGAAACGGAGATGAACCCACAGGTTCTGCCAGCAGCCAGCGTCAGAATTCCCAGCACCATGAGCTGGGTGTAGTGACCGAGCTGTGCTCTCAGGGACGCATCCACTTCCGGGAGCCGGCCTGGGTGACAGTCGTTGACAAGGGTGAAAGGCATGCCGTAGAAATAGTCGAACCCGTGGTTGAGTGGGTGGTGACAGTGGTCTGTGCGGGTTTCACAGTTTACGCCCTGGTGCCATTTTCCTGAAGATAAAAGCGAAAAGTTAAGACAAGAATGCACACTGGAGGTTCTCTGTTGGGTACAAATCACCTTCGCAGGATAATTTGGATGTTGTCATGGAAATGAAAGTATGAGTGGGGGGGGATGGTAGAAGAGGGTAAACAGGGTCAAATAAATGCTGATGGAAGGAGAACTGACTCTGGGTGGTGAACACACAATGAGATATATAGATGATGGATTACAGAATTGTACATCTGACTCCTACGTAACTTTACTAACAATTGTCACCCCACTAAACTTTAATTAAAAAAAAAAAAGTATGAAACAGCAACATTTGCAATATAAAAGGAATACAATGGAAATTTGAAACAGAAAAGAAATGTAATGGAAATTTGAAAAAAGGAAGGAATAAAGTGAATTAGATACCGGTGTGTAAATGGATAGATAACCGTTCATGAATACTAATGAACGTATCGACATAGTAATTATAAAATGATTCACAGTTAAGATTTTCTGGAGTGTGGAGGGTTACAAGCTTGCAAACCGACATCATTCTGGCTATTATATAATTCACAAAATATCATTGACTGATTTTTTTTTTTTTTTTTTTTTTTTTTTTTACCTAAAAGCAAACCACTTGAAAACGGGAGCTCTTACAGATTTTTTTTCCCCCAAAAGCAATGACTGTTGTAACAATGTCACAGAGATGGAATATGAGGAACCCAACATCTTAAATTCCAGGACGATGTCCAAAGAACTTGATTGTCTATGGCAGTTTCTGTCTATGTCACGTGCCCCAGACCCTCAGGCAGCTTACGCTGAGGCACAAAACAGAATAAATAAGCTTCCGACCTACTGATGGACCTTACCTCCATGTGCAGACGATACACCAGGTCTCTGGCTCCCTCTCTTCCCTCCCACCTCTCACACAATGTCTTCAAAACCTGCGGGAATTTGTTCTAGTTCCAAACCCAGAGACCTACCTTTAGTTCCCTGTTCACATTTAAGAAAAGAAAAATAATGAGGTGGGGTGAAGAAACCTATGCAAATGGATCTCCCACCTCCAAGATTTTCTACCACTTGGAACGTGAAGAGCCTTTTCCAAATATAGATCGAGTGCGAGGACCAAGAAATAAAGACTCTGGGTGGCCGGTTGGCTCAAGTGGTTAGAGCTCAGTGCTCACAACACTAAGGTCGCCGGTTCGATTCCCACATGGGCCAGTGAGCTGCACCCTCCACAACTAGATTGAAAACAATGACTTGACATGATGCTGATGGGTCCTGGAAAAACACACTGTTCCCCAATATTCCCAATTAAATAAATAAAAAAAAGACTCACATAAGGAACGGGTACACAGGCCTGCCAATTCTGGTAAACACAAAAATAAATCCACGTATCCAGCTTTTTAAAAAAACTCTACTCACAGAGTAGGACATTTAAGGATGGCTACGAGGTCTGACATATTGACCCGACAGTAGTGAGCTGGTAATGTAATGATCTAGTCAATCCTTCTTAGGACTGAAGAGGGAAATAAAGATGAGATTGCAGATGTGTAAAAAGTCCTTCAGAAAGCCACTGGAGATGGGATATGCTATGGACTGAATGCTTGTGTCCCCCCAAAATTCATATGTTGAATGTTAACACCCAATGTGATGATATTAGGAGGTAGGGCTTTTGGGAGGGGATTAGGTCATGTGGGCTGTTGTGAACTCTCTTAGGTGTGGTGCCGGAGGCCTGCAAATTAAACTGCCAAAAGACAGACTGCTAAGATTAGTGCCCTTTATAAAAGAGACCCCCACAGATCCGACCCAGTTATCCCGTGACCGTGGTGTTGGTTCAGACCACCTCATGTTTTGTCCTCCATTTCTAGTGTGTCAGATGGGCAGGTCTCTTGCAGATGTCACCCCACGTGCTGTTACCTTTCCTGATTTTTTTCTGTAGCCGTTCACTGTAGTATGTCACGGCTGTGACAATGATGGTATGCTCCGGGGGTCCTCCTGGTGAGTTCCCCAGGCTAAAGGTGGGCTTGTGGACCCCCCCAACCCTTCTTTACAACGAGGGACCTTGGGACCCTTCCCTGAGCTTGCTGTGCAAACCAAGCCAGTGACCCTGAACTCTGAGGGTTCCGAGGTGGTATGTGGCCATTTAGGGTAAGATCGTTTCTAGACAAGTTTCTGACAAATCAGGAGAGGAGAAGATTGATCTGGCCAGGGAAGGAAAGAGGTGAATCTAGCAAGATGCTAAATGTACTTGTCAATGACAAAAATTCCAACACTGGAAACAAGCCGAGAGAGAGGTCCGATGGATCGGGCACCAGACTGTGGTTCTGACACATCCCCTCTTCCCTCTGTAGGACTATAGGTCTTTGTGATCGCTGATATTCAAGGTGATCGACTGGCATGAGCCGTACCTATGAGGCCTGTTGCGTAACCTTCCCGCTGCAGGATTCTTGCAAATGTGGTCTCATTCTCAGGGAGCCCGCCCGAGCCAGCGTTCCACTGAAGGGCTCGGTATCCGTCAGTGGCCTCCATGCCTGTGAAATGGACCAGACAGGAAGCGTTCGGTTTCTGGGGGATGCAGTGGGGGCTGTCAGCCGGGAATGACTCTGCACCCCCCACCCCGCTGCCAGGGACACTCAGCAATACAAAGAATCATTTTTGGTTGTCACAACTGGGGAGGAGTGCCAGTAGCATCTCGTAGGTGGAAAAACCGTAGTGGCCCAGAATGCCACCATAGAGAATCAGCCAGCCCAATGTCAGCAGTGCGGAGGGGGACAAATGTTGCGACTTTGCAGGGGTCTGTTTATCTATTTACCATCTATGTATCTATGTATCTATGTATCTATGTATCTATCTATCTATCATTTATCTACCATACTGATCGTCAACCAAAGGTGATTCTGCCCTCCAGGGAACTTGGCAATGCATGGAGTCATTTTTGGTTGTCACAAATTCGGTGTGGGACGTTATTTGCTACTAGATTCTACCAGGTGATGACATTGTGGTCACCTGGATAATCCCAGATAACGTCCCCACCTCCAGGGGACGTTGATCACATCTTCAGACTCACCTCTGCCACATAAGGAAACCTTCATTCATTCTGGGCATTACAATGTAGCATCTTGGGGGGGGCGGGGATGCATTACTCAGCCCCCCCGCCCACGCAGAGCCCGTCTGAAATCCTGACTTCACATCAATATTGATGCAAATATTTACACCAATCAACAAAACGTCAAACATAAGCAGCTACCCCAGAAGAGCTTTAGCCTTTTGAATTCCCAATGAGTTTTTACCACTTTCCTTGTATCTCAACCGACGATTAAGGACAACCACCGTGTGACATGGACGTGGCCTTTTCTCAGTTGTCCGCACAACACCTACCTGATCGGAGAGAGTGTCTCCCCGTGAGGAAGGCAGCCCTGCTGGGGGTACAGAGCGGGGCGGCCGCCAGGTGCTGGGTGAGCCTCACGCCTTCCGCTGCCAGTCGGTCGATATTTGGCGTCCTGAGCAAAGCACATACGTGTCACTCTCAGGAAAGGGCACGTGCATCCAGCAGGAGACGCCCATGTGGGAGGCGTCGGGATGGGCTGGGTCATACTTCTAAACCATCACTGGGTTTTAGAATTACTTGGGTTTGGGTCCCCTGCAGGGGCAAGGAGCCACCTCTCCAACAGTGTGGTTCGGAGCCGGAAAAGGATGGTATCTCATGGGCACTGGTGTGGTTTGAAGCCCCCACCAGCACCAAAGGACAGAACACCTGGGTTTTCTTTTCAGTTTGTCCAGGTGTAGGTCACCAAGGGGAGAGGGAGGGCTGTGGCTTCAAAGCTGTCAGCAGTCAGACGTCAAAAACTAGACTGGGGCACCCCCTTACAAAGTAGGAACCAGACAGTCGGCTTTGCAGCTGAGATTGTGGGTGTTGCTGCAGGATACTGCACCGATACATGCAATCTACGGCCAAATCTAGTTCTCAATCTATTTTTTAAAAGTCCCTCTGGAGTTCAGAATCGTTTCTACACTTTTGAAAAGTTGGGGGAAATAGAAAGGAGAGAAAGAAGGACAGGCCACACGGACCTTGGGTGGCCCTTTACCAAAAAGAGGGCCCATTGTGGCCCCTGATTTAGAACGCAAAAGGGTGCCCAGCATACTTCTGTGTTTTTCAACAGCGTGGTTGCTGGAACAACTGCCATGGGACAACCTTACCAGGGGAAAATGCCCTCTGCGCTAGAAGAGTCTGAATGACGTCATACTAGTCACTGATAGACGAAGTGAAGGATGGTTTGGAGTAAAGGATCTGAGGTGAGGTCGTCCTGGATCAGGGGGCCCTGAATCCAATCACAGTGTCCTCATCAGAGACAGAAGAGGAGGGACACAGACACAGAGAAGACGCCACGTGGGGACGGAGGCAGAGATGGGAGGGAGGCGGCCACCAGCCCAGGGATGCCTGGAGCCCCCAGGAGCTGGAAGAGGTAGAAGGGACCTTCCCCTGGGGCCTCCGGAGGGAGTGTGGTCCTGGGACACCTTGATGTCACACTCCTGGTCTCCAGGCCTGGGGGACGATGAGTTCCTGTTGTTTTAAGCCACCCAGTGAGTGGTCCCTTGTTAAAGCAGCCAAAGGAAACATACACCCACCCACCAGGGTTCTATGCTGTTGGAAAGGTGTAGGACCCTCTTTTCCTGTCCAAAAATAACTTTTTTTGGTGCTGACATCTGATGCACTGAGGAATTTCCTGCTTTCTACAGGCGCATTTTAAATGCATCGTTCAGCCAAATACACAGACACTCACACACCACACGAGCACTACCAGCGCCACCAGCCCCTCCACCAGCACACTGTACCTCAGTGTATCGTTCCCATAGCAACCGAGATCCCCAATGCCAAGATCGTCTGCCATTATGAGTAGAATATTTGGCTTAAAGGCACTGGCTGCTTTTAATTCGCAAGTCGTCAGAAGCAAACATACAACGAGTAGAACTGACAGACTGTTCCTGGAGAGAAAACCAAAAGGCGGAAATAAAGGCGTATACTTTGGAATGAAAAGTCAGCATTTCAAACCCGTTTGCTGGGCAGGGCTATGCATTTCCACTAAATTAGGGTTCAACAAGGGATGGCATCTAGGGTTCGATTCCTTTGTTCCAGTTGCTTGCACAGTAACACTCACTGCAGAAAACCCAAATTAGCTCGGTGTGCCAGAGTTAGGTTTCTTTTTTCATCGGGGCCCCTCCTTCCCCTCACATTGTAATTTACGCCACTTCAGTTAAAATCTCACTAACGGGAAGGCGATGAGGTTGAGCGCTGCCGTTCAGGGCTGATGCCCCCCGATTCCCGGGCCCAGAGGCCTGGCCGCGCCTTCCGCCCAGGTCCCCGGAGTTCCGGCTGCGCCATAACCGAGGCGGAGCAGGGAGGGTCTGGGCGGAGGCAGCATTTACAGTGGAAAAGGATAAATGTGAGATTAAAAGTACCCCAGACACTACCGGGAGATACCCCTCAGCTGTTCTGAGCGCACAGTTACTGCACCAGTTTGATAGGCTGGCTGCCGCCGAGCAGCAACAGCGCACAAGCGCGCACGAGCGTAAAGGGACTTGGAGCGGAAGGGGCGGACCCCCTGCTCTCTCCGCCCCGTAACCCGGAGGGACGCGAGGCCCGGGCAGCTCTGATCCCGGCTGTAACGTGTCCCGGGGCCTTCAGCAGGGTCCCCGGTGCCGTCCACGTTCCCCGATTGGGCCCTAGTGCGACAGCCAACCATAGCTCGCAGGGCGTAACCGCCGCGCTGGGGGGCGAACGGGGCGTGTCTTGGAGAGTGTAGTGCGTTGGGGGTGGGGGGGACACAGGCGGGACAGGATGTGTCTTGGGGGGGGGGAGGGACCTCAAGGCCGCGCTCCTGAGGGTGCGAGGAGGGGCCCCGGGGGCGTGTCTTAGTTGGGGAGGACCCAGCCAGGCCGTTTTACCCCCCTCCTCCTTTCTCTTACTGTCTCCCTTTTCCCTCCGCTCTCTGTCTTCCTTTCTCCACCCCTCCGTCCCTTTACCGCGTGGGGGCATCTTCCCCAATCCCACCTCTTTTGTCCCGCCTCTGGGCCAAAAGCGGCCTTCAGCTGCGTTTTGGTGAATCCCGGAAGCACAGCCGGCTTTTCCCGGAGGCCCACGCTCTCCCTGTGCACCCCTCTCCACTCCCCCCACCCGGTGTGCCCAACTCCAAGCTCGAGTGGGGGCTGCTTCCCGGGGTCCCGCGCACCTGGCGGCGGGGGCAGCACGTTCCCTGTGCACCCTGGGTCCCATGGCGAGTGCAGGCTGGACGCACAGGACCTTGCCCTGGGCGCTCTGTGCTCGGACCGCCCACAGAGCCGCAGGATCTGCGGGGTGGGGCCCCTCCTGCCCTAATCCCATTAATCTGGAGCCTCAGGGAATTAGTTTTAGAAACAAGTTTTCCCTGGTTCCAAGCGACGGGGGTGGGGGTGGGGCGGGCAGCTCTGGAGACTGGAAAACAGGAGTTGCTGATTAATCCCGGCTGGGTTTGCTGAGCTCCCTTTGTCCATCTCACACAGCGTCTTGGGAGTTGCCTGGTGCAATCAAGCAACCAGGATGCCCGATTTCTACCCTATGGCCACGGGGCGGTGGTGCTGGTGGTGGTGGTGGTAAATGTGAACTAGCCGGGTTGGACTCTCACCCACAGGTCACTGGGGTCTGCCTGGTGGTCATATCCAGGTCCTGGTCCCCCTGAGCTGCCCTGGAAGGAGTTCTCTCTTTACCTTTCCAGTTCAGTCTTGCATTTTTACCAGATGGTCACCGGGAACGGTGTTTACCCAAAGCTTGGGGTGTGGGCTGGGCCTCTCTAAGCCCCCTGGGGGCATTTGTTGAAAACGCAGAGTCTGGAGGTCCACCCTGAGTTCCCTGAGTTAGTTAGCTAGAAATGTGGCTGGAGTTTCTATTGGGAGAAAACACCTTTGCGTTTTGGTTGGCAGATATCGTCCGCTTACACTTATTGGGGTGACGGTATAGCCGTATTAATGCCTAGGCATTCTTAATAGCTTCTCCTGTTGTCCTGCCATGCCAGGCTCCCAGGTGCAGGACTTGGCAGCTGGGTTGCAGCCAATACCACACGGATGGTGCAAGTTGAGGCCGGAGGGAGGACGCCAGGGGCCAGGAGCCCAGACGTAGCGCTCGGTATGGAGGCTGGCAGGGACGGAGTCCAGATTTGACCCTTTGATGCAATTCTACATTGGACAGAAGCAAGGTTCCTCCAAACTGCAGAGCCTTGGGGAGTCTTGGGCAAGGTATGGGAACAAAGCAGGGGCTGTCGTGTTTAGGAGTGGCAGAGGGGCGTGGGGCGGTGGGAGCTGGTACCCCACAGGTTCTCTTTGGGGGAGCTTGAAGGGGTGGGGGAGGGAGGATGAACGTGATCCTATGGGTCTGAACTGGGGAGTCCGTTGGCTTCAAAGCCATTAGGGACAAAGCTGTGAAAAGCCCTGGCGGTTGAGGGGACCAGGCATAGCTTATTCTGAACAGGTCAGAGTGGGGTCAGGGGGACAGGTACTCAGGGCACCGCTGGCTGAAAGAGCTGCATCCGTGTTGGAGAAACCATGGCTGTGGGCAGGGAGCTGGGGTCTGGGGTGATGCTGTACCATCATCCCTTTCTTTTCCCCAAAGGGGAATCAACTCCAGGCAGAATTAGGCAGAGATGGATGTGGCTCCGGCTGACAGGTGAGCCGCTGTGTGTCCCGGGGGCTGGAGTTTCTCTGTCTGTCACCTGGGACGGGATGGTTTGAGGAGAGTGTCTTTGGGTCTATAACAAGGTCAAGGTGACTTGTTGCACCCCTGGGTTTGGAGAGCTGGGAGGGAGAGAGGTGTTACTTGCATCTGGAGACAGAAAGAACTGTTGGAAAGCCAACACCTCGCTCCCAGCCCCCAGCACAGAATGTGCAATGGACTGAATTGTGTCCCTCCAAGTTTGTACATTGGAGCCCTGATCCCCCAGGACCTCAGAATGTGACTGTACTTGGAGATGGGTCTTCAAGAGGGGACTAAGGTAACATGAAGTCACCAGGGTGGGCCCTGATCCAATAAGAACATTGAGTAGCCAGCACGTGCCCCAAATTCTGAGTTTGCCCAGGTCATTAGGGAATATCACTTGGAAATAGTTCCCACTTGAAACATGCTCTGTCCTCGTCCGTGTTGAAAATGATGAACCTATGCGTTTTAACATGGGCCCAGCCACGCTGGGGGACACCAGTTAGTCCCCTTGGTGTCTGCCAATCCTTATAAGATAGAAACTGCTTCCCTTGTGGGTTGGGCTCTCTGTGGGGACAGAACAGCCTTTGCCAGGTGGGGATGGGGGGCTTTGACAAGAAACACCACTTCCCTGCTGTGTGGCCCGGCCGGCTGGTCCATGGTGCATTTTATTTAGTGGCATTTGGGCATGATGGCTGCTTCTTTGTCCCTTTGTCTTTAGAAATGGCAGAATGACTCACTGCCGCACAAATGGGTGACTGAAGTTCACAGCGGAGTTTTATTGCCACCCCAGTGAGTCAAATCCAGACCTCAGGGACCCCGTGTGCCCGTTTCCCACAGTAGGTGACTACTGTGAGTCGCTTTCCTGGTCGCACCAGCAGAGGGGAAACAGGCCGCAGCAGGGCTGCAGCCATGGCTTCCAGCTGTTGTCCAACCCGTCCAGCTGCAGCGGAACCGGGCTGAGTGTCCGGCGGTGCTCCTTCACCGCCTGAGCCACTCTCTCCATCACCTCATAGAATGAGGGCTCCGTGGCGGGCGTGAGCGCGTGGGCCTCCGAAGGGTCCCTCGAGAGGTCAAAAAGCAAAGGTGGCTCATGGTGGATCACCTCGTCCCCAGAGCACGGGCACACCATGCTCCCGTAGCAGGCACCGGCTCCGTCTGGGTGGAAGCGCGGGGTCACGTAGTGGACCTTCCATACAGCTCCTCCTGGGAAGGCAAGAACCGCCGGGGGTTGGCACAGAGGAAGAGGACGCTCGGCTCAAGGCCAGTGTGGGTCCCAGTGGCCAGAAGCGATTGTCCATCGAGTGACGAATGGACGGACACAGTGGGGTCCATCCACACACTGGAGTATCAGTGCGAAAATTCTAGCCCCCCCAATGGGATGGTGATAAGAGGTGGGGCCTTTGGGAAGTGCTCAGGGTGAGATGGGGTCATGAGGGCAGGGCCCCCATGATGCAATCAGTGTCCTTATAAGAAGGGGTACAGAGCAGAGCCATCGCTCCTCCAAGGGAGGACCCCCGGGAGAGGGTTGTCACCAGGACCCATCCTTGTTACAATGAAGATGAAATCGTGTCATTCAGCTAAGGTGGGTTAAGGCACGGGGAAAGCAATCGGGATTGAGAGAGCAGAGCTGCAAAGTAAGAGACAGGCCGGGACGTGTGTGTGTGTGTGTGTGTGTGTGTGTGTGTGTGTGTGTGTGTGTGTGTGTGAGACAGGAGTTGCACTTCATATCACTGGGGGAGGCAGAAAAGCATAGGAAATCCCCCAAGGTATGCCGAAACCGTAGGAGTAACGCCTTTCCCAGAGGAGAGGATTGACAGCTGGAAGGGGCTCCATCACCCAGCCTACTCACTGTCCCTTTGGTGCCACCGGACCGCGTGCAGAAAGCTCTCACAGTAATGCAGTAGGAACTCGTGGTCTGAGTGCTGCACTTTGCCCAGCAGCAATGGTAGCAGGTCCTGGCCATCAATCACCCTGCAGATGGGAACACGGAGTCAGGCGGCAACATGGCACGAGTGAGCATTCCAGCTTAGGCAACCAGTGGGCACCCACCCACGTACCCACCTGCAGGCTTTCCCTCTGCCTAAAAGCTCCTTGAGGACCAGCCTGTTCAGCTTAAGTGGGGCGTGGGGCACTGGCGTTGCTGCTTCTGTTCCCCACTCACCAAAGAGTGTCCAGGGTGCAGGAGTTGACATTGCAGTTCCATTGCCACCACCCTTCTCAGGACACAGCCTAAATCCATGGGTTTGGTGGGTAGCCACAGACTTTCCCACACGTTTTACTTCCCAGTTACACAGTCACTTGCTCCAGGAGGGGAAACGTGTCCGTGATTCCGTGTTACTTTGTTCCTTGCCCACCACTCACTATGTGGAAATCCTGTGCTAAAAGTACGTGTCAATGATATTGGATCCCTAACTTTGTGCACAGTCGGAGGGCAGCTAAACGCCTCTAGGGAAAACTGCGGTGACCCTTTTTAATGTTCCTGAAATTATGCTGAACACGTTTCAGGATCTGCTGTGTCAAAATTCAATCATAAATACCGATGGTACATTTTTTTACAGCTGCCCTGAAGTTAGAATCACCGTCAAATGGGGCTTTTACTCTAATGGGAATAAGGTCCTTTGTCAGGTAGAGAATTTAGAACCCTAAGTAGGTTTTACCTGCACGGAGGTGCCATGAAAAAAATAACATAAAAGAATATATATTGTTGTATATACAATGTATAATACATTATTAGGTATTGTATATGTACAATACACATATATGTATTAATATATCGTATGTAATATAGATATATAGTATGCTGCATATATATTTACAGTCTTATTATATATGTATATAATATATGTAATGTAATAAAATATATGTGTGTATATACATATATACATGTCATTTCACTTCCAAATACATATATTTGTATACACACACATATGTATATGTATGTGTTTATTATAAATCATGTTGATATATGTCTATAAAACCAATCAACAAAATATGGCATTTATTTTACTTTTTAGTGAAACACATTTGCAGGATACCTGGCAGACAAATTTTCATTTTTAAAACACATGAAATATTATAAATTAATTTAAAAAAATTAACAGCCAATTGGGGGGAAAAATAAACGCAGCCACCAGAGATATGAAATTCAATGAGAGAAAACAGGAGAATGCAAAGGTGTGAAATGTTCAAATGATACATTCAACCTCTCTACTGAGAAGCAATGCAAATTATCGCACACTCATGCGTGTGTGTGTACACGTGCACAATTCATACAGATAATAAACCACATATACACCTGCATAATTTAAATTTAGTTCTCTGAATTTTAAAAATAGACACTGATGGATGGTAGCAATTTCTACAAAACAATTTGACAAAATGTCTGCAGAGATCTAGCTATAAACAGCCGTACTCTTTAAACCAGAGATTCAACTTCTAGGGGTTTTTGCTAAGGAGATAATTATGACAGGGAGTAAATGACAAAACAGTATTAAAAAAAAAAAAGAAAACAAGGCTAATGGGGTGACATCCTCCCATAAGAGGGTGGTTGAAAGAAAATACCATGAATCCATTAAATTTCTTGTCTACGCACAAAGATTTATATATGTATTTATATGTATATAAATATATATAAACATTTATATATAAATATTTATATATATAAATATATAAAGATTTATATATAAATATATAAAGATTTATATATATAAATATATAAACATAATAGATGAGTACATACAAATAATATGTAATAACAGGGTGTAAAAAAGTGTATATACATTTTAAGAAAGGAAAAAACTTAAAATTACACTAATGGGAACCACTTTGAGCACCTCTTGTAATTGCAGAAGTCAAACGTGACTTGTATTCACCTTTTGCTATCTGTGTATATTGAGTCTTACAGTTTTAATAACAGTTTTTTCCTTTCTTAAAGTGTGTATACATTTATTGCACCCTGTGTATATATAAAGAATATATAAAATAAATATGTATAATGTATATGTAACATACATGTATTCGTCTCTAGGCTGTTTAGATTATGATATTCTTTTACTTTCTATTGCCCCTCCAAATTTTCTATCTGTTTTTAAGACCAGAAAAATTGGAATCATATAAAAAGGTTGGACCACACTGGATCCAAAAGTAATTTCTTGTGATAAATTGCTAGATTTTCCCCATGACAATCGCCCTTATAATGAAATGGGCCCCACTTAAGAATCAGGAAAAGGGAAATAGGACATGCTGTGTCTCCAGATATTGATTGCATGGATGCTTTATGCCCTGCGAAGGTGACAGTGATAATTCACGTACATGTTTGCATGTTTGTCTCTATGCAAAATGGAATTGCTTTCCTTGGGCTGTTGTCTACCTGTCCTGGGGCACCTGGCCGCCCGCCAGCTGCACCACCGTGGGGAAGACATCCATGAGGCTGGTGGGCTCCTGAATCACCCGGCCGGCCGGGAGCACCCCAGGCCAGCGGACGATTCCTGGGACTCGGATCCCACCTTCCCAGCCGCCCATGCCTTTGCCACCTGGGTTTAAACAAGAACAGAAAAGAACGTGATTAAAAAGCAGAAATGCTTGCCTCTCATAGATGATTTAAGCTTTCTACTTGTTTTTAACTTTGCGAAACATCAAATCACGATGTGTCTGTCATCAATAAAATCCTAGTTTGAATGTGAGTGGCCACCACAGATGGCCGATTTCCCGAATGCACTACCCAAACGTGACGTGCAAACCTGAGTCTGTCGGCAGGTGGGCGGATAAACAGAATGTGCTCCATCCAAACAGTGAAATATTACTGAGCCATAAAAAAAGTAGGAAATGCAGAAACAGGCTACACCATGGATGAACCCAGAAAACGTCATTCTGAGTGAAAAGATAGTTGCAAAGGACCCCATGTCGTGTGATTCCATTTACATGAAAGGTTCGAATGGGGAAACCACGAAGAGAGAGAAGTACGTTAGTAGCTGCTGAGGGTGGGTGCAATGACTAGTAACTGCCAACGGGTGTCTGCGTTTCTTTTTAAGGTGATGAAAACGGTCTAAAATCAAGTAGCGGTGATGGTCAAACATCCTGTGAATATACTGAAAAACAGTGAGTTGTGCAAAAAAAAAAAAAAAAATTCACATCGGAGCCTCGCAAATGGTACTTTCCGCCCTCGATTAAAGAAGCCATCTTGGGTCAGTAGCATTCTCCCTCTGTCTTTGGATTAATTTTTTTTTTTTTCAATTATGTGTTTTTGTTTTCAGCTATAGTTGACATTCCATATTATTTCACGTTAATTTCAGGTGTGCAGCGTAGTGGTCAGACATGTATGTGAGTTACTAAGTGATTCCCCCAATAAGTCTAGTCCCCACCTGGCACTGTACAGAGTTATAATAATATTATGGACTGTATTCCCTGTGCTGTACTTTACATCCCCGTGACTATTTTATAACTATCCATTTGTGCTTCCTAACCCTTCCCCTGTCTCACCCAGCCCCCCACCACCCTCCTCTCTGGTGACCAACCCTTCCCCATGTCTCTTGAGGTGGATATGCCCCATTCCCGCAGTAAGGGCTGGGAATTACAGGGAAGACCGTAGACAAAAATCTGGGACTGTCCCGCTTACCTTGATAGATCCCGTTCCAGCCACCGTACTGGTTATTTCCCAGTTGAGACTCTAAAGATCCTCCATGATCCGATGTGAAATAAACGAGGGTCCTATTGGTGAGACCTTCTGTGTCCAAAGCATCAAGGACCCTTCCTGCAAGAAATCGGTGCGTTTGAGCCCGTCCACCTGGATGGCTGTCTTACACCAGACTTTCAGGCTGTCCTTTAGTGTTTCGGAACCCTTCAAACGAGTCATGTTACGGCGTATTGGGAACAAGTGGCACAATTGTACTACTCTGAACACCCTTCATCTAAGATGGACACATAACTTTCTCTATGGCCCATTCTCTTTCCAAAATGTTTCAGGCAACCTACAAGGGTATATGCTACAAAGGACAAAACAGTAAAAAAAGTTACAATTGAGACAAAAGAAGATTATAGAGAAAAAAAGAAAAGAAAAAAGGGTAGGTTCCAGGAAGGTTTAGGAAGGAGGCTGAAAACGGCACTGGGCAATGTATGTGCCTCGATGAACAAAAGTCTCCCTTGGTGCCTCTAATTTCGTAGAGCTGTGAAATTAAGTACTGGTGGTGGTCGAAAGTTCTGTCACGATACCAAAAAACAGTGAATCGTGCAAAAGGAAAAAGATTTCTGCACCCCCCTGTTCACTGAAGCGTCATTTACAATAGCCAAGACACGGACACAACCTAAGTGTCCATAAAGAAAAGGTGGTATATCCACACCAGGAAATATTATTTAGCCATGAAATACAACATTTAGCCATGACAAGGAATTTCTTGTCACTTCTGCCAACATGGATGGACCCACAGGGTATTACGCTCACTGAAATAAGTCAGACAGAGAAAGACAAATATCATATGATCTCACGTATATGGAAAATCAAAACCAAACAAACTTATACAAACAGAGAAGAGTGAGGGCTGCCAGCGGTGGGGGATGGGGGAATTAGGTGAAGGTGGTCAAAAGGTGCAAATTAAAAACAAAACAACACACACAAAAAAATGTATTTCTTTTTGGTTGGATCTTGCTTTTTTTTTTTTATACAGTCTGACAATCTCTGCATTTTAATCAGTGTGTTAGACCACTTAAGTGGAAGACAATTGTCCAAACAGTTAGCTTTCAATCAACCACCTCACTCTGTTTTTTTCCTTTTGGTTCCATCCATTCGTTGGCCATTTTATTCCTCCTTAGTTGTTTTCTTTTGGACAAGCAGTTTTAAATGTGTGGTGCTATTGATTTCCCTCCCCCTTAATTGATAGCTTTTATTTTCTGGAATAGGTTTAGGTTTATGGATAAGCCGATCAATGTTATAATTGGTGAGCCAATATTGATACACTATTATTAACTAAATTCACACTTCACGTTAGGGTTCACGCTTAGTTTTGTACATGGTAAGGGTTTTGATAAATGCGTGATGTCCTGTATCCACCATTATGGTATCGTATAGAATACTTTCCCTTCCCTAAAAATTCCCCTTTCTACCTACTCACATCCTGATAATAATTTTCACGAAAAAATATCACACAGTTGCTTGACTGAGTTGTAAATTGGGACAGAAAAAGTGAATGCATTGAAAAGATTCTTTAAGCGATGTGATGAGGTCCTTAGTTGATGAAATTATGGGTTTCTTACTCTGTCTTGTAAAATTTCCAGGTCTTTTTCATTCAATAAATATTAATTACATACATCCGCACATTTATTCACTTGAAATTATATTTTTCCCCAAATTGGGACATTGTGAATTTAATTTTAAAAACACAATATTTGATATCACATTAAATACCCTGTATTTTCCATGATTTTTAATCTTTCCCACCATCCTGGCAGTGATGAGTAAATTTCACCTTCTCTGGTGGGGTTAGGCCCCCCAGGGAAGGGACGTGAAATAAATCATGCACAAAAGTATTCCAACTTCCACTATTTTTTCTCAACAATTCATCCAAATCACGTGTCTTACTCCAAGACGATGTTTTCAGAAGGTTTAAAAAAGCACATGTCCGTCTACAATCTCTGATTACAATTATTCTGTAGCTCCCAACCCTCTCAGCCCAACACCACATGAATAAAAGAAATGGAGTGAGGATGTACGTGGTGATACGAGGTCTGACAATTAAGTTTGTGAACTTGTTGCAACACTGCTGCTAACCTGTTTTTGATATCAGAGGGATTATTCATTATGAACTTGTACCAACTGGACAAAAACTTAGCCAAGTTGTCTATTTGGAAGTGCTGAAAAGGCTGCCTGAAAAAGTTAGGCGACCTGAACTTTTCACCAACAATTCATGGCTCTTGCATCACGACAATGCACCAGCTCACACGGCACTGTCTGTGAGGGAGTTTTTAGCCAGTAAACAAATAACTGTATTGGAACACCCTCCCTACTCACCTGATCTGGCCCCCAGTGACTTCTTTCTTTACCCGAAGAGAAAGGCAATATTGAAAGGAACACATTTTGATGACACTCAGGACACCAAGGATAATACGACAACAGCTCTGATGGCCATTCCAGAAAAAGAGTTCCAACATTGCTTTGAAGGGTGGACTAGGTGCTGGTGTCAGTGCACAGCTTCCCAAGGGAAGCACTTTGAAGGTGACCATAGTGATATTCAGGAATGAGGTGTGTAGCACTTTCTCTAGGATGAATTTGCAAATGTCATTGTCTGACCTGGTACTTTAGACCCTTAACTTTCGGCGAGATTGCGATACCAACACTGTCCCTGCTGTCTTTAACCGGGACTAGTCTCCCCTTCTCACTGTTCATTTCTTTTCCTCCTGCTGGATGAGGGGCCATCACGTTTTTAGCTGGAAGAAGCACTTACCCACCATCCAGTCCATTTCCTCCACGTTGTCCCCGTAGAGCCCATGGAAACTTGTACCCAGGAACTTCTCAGTAGTGACCAGAGGTGTGTGGACGTGGAGAAAGGAGACAAAGAGGAGGAAAGGTCTTTGCTTGTTTCTGAAATTAAATACGGGGCTGGAGTCATTATTATTATTAATTATTATTGTCAAAACAGAGGTGGAGGTCTCAGTGCTACAAAACAGAGATCTAAATTGTCATGTCCTTACTCAAATATTGGTCTTTGCTACTCGACCCACCAGGAGCAGATGTGTAAAAGTTGTTCAAAAGGTGACTCTTGTGTTTGAGAATCTTTGATGGAATGATGTTTCCCTTTTACCGTCTTGAAAATTCCACGCTGATTTTGCACATCTTTTTCCCTAAACGGTATCATTTTCTAACTCTACGTACTTCCGACGACTGACAGTAAGAGAATACCACGTGAGTGTCATTTATTGATTCAATCATTTCAGTATATGGTTCCACCTCAAAACGTAGCTTACGGGATAAGTGATATTGCACGTTCAGTTTTCTTTATAACGGTTCTCAAGCAATGAACTTTAAGACGAAATTGTTGTGGAAAAACACGTGTTAAAAATGATGTGTATTCGGTTATTAAATCCAGTTTGGTGCTCCCCTCATGTTCGCCTTTTTCTGTGTGATTTTTACGGTCTAATCTATATATATTTTATACATTTAAAGTCTCATTTAATAGAATTGAATACCAATTCGTATAATCAAGAAGGGCCTTAGACGTAATTGGTCTCCCTTCTTTTAATCTGCAAGCTAACCATCAGCTTCATGCATGACCCATGTTAGGCAATTCCTTCAAGAACTCTGTCAGAATGTTCTAGAACATAATCGTAACCTCATCGCCACCAGGTAAGGTGGGGATTGGTGGTGTCGCCCACTTTACTGGAACATTCTCGGAGAGTTTGGAACAGTTTCTATTTAGTGTAGCTTTTCGTCATGTCCCTCTTGGTTTGACAGGGTAAGTCCCCTCGTCACTCAAATTTACATCAAATCTGAAGATAACAGCAAGGCATCTTATTCTGATGGTAGAGGTTTAAAACTGTTTAGAATTTATTGTGGAGATTCTTGAGGTGATCCATTTTGATATATTAGTTAAATATAGCCCTGTGGTGATCAGAGTGTGCTAATGGAATGAGACTGGCCCCCACGTAGGAAGAGGCAGCAGCAAACTTGTGGTCTCTAGTTTCAAGGGACACGGTCAAGTTGGGCTCAGCTACACATCATCCATGGCCCATTTTACCGAAAACGTCTTTCTGGGCTACGGCCACGTCACCATTCGAATACCCACTACAGAAGACTAATCGGAATGCATTTTCATCGTGAAACGGAGCCCTCGGGTGAAGCTGGCCCTCTGACACCCACCTTCTGACAAAGGACGAGACCTCCTGGAGAAAGCGAGACGTCGTCCTCTGGAAGTGCATGGGCTGCTCCGTGATGCTGTGATTTCTCATCAGCAAACAGTCCGCGTGAACAATCAGAGGGCCGACGGAGTACGAGGTCGTCAAGAGCAAGATGGCCACAATGGTCGACCAGATGGCCGGCGTCCACGAGACGGAGAGGAGGCGGGTGAGTTTCCCAGCGGTGAGCGTGAGGGCAGCGAAGGCCACGAGGTGAAAGCACAAGTTGAGTTTGCGCTCCAGGCCCGCACGCTTCTCCGACACGTCCCACTGGGCACAATCTCCCATCAACGTGAACGGCATTCCGTAGAAATGGTCGAATCCGTGGTGGAGTGGGTGGTGACAGTGATCGTCAGAGGACTCACAGTTGAGACCCAGATGCCATTTTCCTGAAAGGCAAAGACATACGTCAAGGTGACAGTCGGTTGCTCATCCGTTGGGAGGTAGGTTTGGCGTGCGTGTCATGTTCCAGGCACGTTGCTGAAGCTGGAGTGGGGTGGGGATGCACGGAGATGCTGGTAGTGTTGTGATTGGCTCCACAGCCTGGTCTCTTTGTTTCAGGGAAATGGGACCCTTTGTGGCAGCGTCACGTGGTGTATTGTTGCCTGTGCTATAGTATCAAATTACCATAACTTGGTTGCTTAACACAACAGTGATTTATGTTCTCACAATCATGGAGACCAGGAGTCTGCCCTCAAGGTGTCCCAGGGCCACGCTCCCTCCGGAGGCCCCAGGGGACGGTCCCTCCTGCCTCTCCCAGCTCCTGGGGACTCCAGGCATCCCAGGGCTGGTGGCCGCCTTCCTCCCATCTCTGCCTCCCTGGTCGTACTAGCTATCCTCTTTGTCGTTACTAAATCTCTTGTCTCCCTCTTAAAAGGATGCTTGTCACTGCGTAGAAGGCCTACCTGAGTAATCCAGCATAATCTCATCTCAGATTCTTCACTGAATCCCATCGGCAAAGACCCGTTTGCCAGGTAAGCTAATATCTGCAGGTTCCAGGGTTCAGGACCTGATATGTTTGATGCCCATTATTGACTCCACTCTAAACCTGATTCCGCAGCAATCTGCCGCAGAGATTAGGGAAGGCTCAGCGTCATCAGATTGCTCCCTAAAACTCAATCTGATAGAATCGGGATGGGCAAAAGTATTCCTGACCTTGGGATTGTCCCTCATTCTGTGAATGCACCAGAATGCTGGCGAGGGTCGCGTTGGATTTTTACAGAGTCCACCTTTAAAGTTCCACCAATGTAAGATGCGTTAGCTTTTGTGCCGTCATCCTGCACTGGAGGGTTGCTGAAGAGCTCTGTGTGCGTTCACCCCCATGGCGTTTGTCATCCAGAAAACGTCATGGGATTTCCCAAGGGATATCCTGCTCTTCCATCTTAAAAAAATGACAATGAAGAGTCTCTTGGGTTTTATATTCAGAGTATCAGCTAGTTTTGCTCTTGGTGGCCAATAAATCGTACTGTGAATAAAAATGATTGCTATAACGTGGAAATGATGACAACTTGGTCTCCTCTCAAGAAACGCTTCTCCTTAATGTTATTTCACTGTATGCGTGCCATGGCACACTGACATATAGAAAAATAAAGATGCTATTTATGGAAGCAGCGAAGGGAGTACTAAGCCTTGCGGTCAGTCACGTTTCTACTCAGAAAAGAGAGAAAAGAGCATTATGAAAATAGTTGGCAATTTGGTAAAATTAGATAAACGTGTTCTTTTTTTCTTTTTTATCATGGTGCATCAGCAAATTGTGGGAAATACCCAATATTTCATTAAGCTGCGATTTCTTGGGTATTGCTTTGTACCATGCAGCCTGGGTTGGAAAGTCCTTCCTGCACGTCCGTCATTCCTGGAGCTTTCTGTCGTCTGGTGGAAAATCCCACCGCATCACAACCACTTCACTTCCAAACCTTGTGGTTGAATAGAATCTCCACAGACAAGTAATGTTTTGAAAGCTTTGAAATGTACGTACCTATGAGTCCAGTGGCATAGCCTTTATCTTGTAATATTTTCGCAAAAGTCGTCTCATTTGTCGGCAAGCCTCCCGATGCTGCGGTCCATTGGAGAACGCGATAACCGTTGCTGGAAACCATACCTTCGATCAATCAGTTTCAAAGAAATGTTACCACCACACACTGATTTTTATCATTCTTATTCCTCGTAAATTTAGAAGGCTTGGTGAAAACTCTCCATGAGCCAAAATTAAATCGACAATTTACGTCTGACACGGCTTTGCCTCAGGGATCGCATTTTCGGCAGCAAATAGAAGGATTGAAAGAGTTCATGAGAAGACTTGCTATCCTGTTGTGTGAAGGTTGTAAACAGAAAGAGACTTAAATACAAAGGGAGGGCGAGTTAACAATGGTTTGATGATTTCACCAAACGCTCGGATATAGTCCAAAGGTTCTCTGACATGTCTGCACACATTTTTACATGGTTGGGAAAACAATGAAAAAAGAAGGATCGTTCCTGACCTGGGAAAGGATCCGACATTTACATTTCAGTGTTCACAGATAAAGTTTTAGTGGGACACGGCCATGCCGTGTGTGTATGTATCGTCAACAGATGCTTTCAGGTTACAACACATGTGAGTACTGGGTCCAGAGACTCGTATGGGCCTCAAAGCCGAGGGGATTGACTGTCTTGCCCTTTCCAGAAAATGTCTATCAACTCCTTCTTTATACAACTGTCCACATCACAGGAGATGACCAACTAGGTAAACCCCTGCCTGTGTCACCTCGGTATCTATGGGGCCGTGTAACTTACTGACTCCAATCTGATGGAAAAAACTATGGGGGACTTAGACCAGCCCCTTCCCCTGTGGCCTGGGGGACCCACACTTTAGTGTGTGTATTAGGGGAGCAGAAGGGAGAATGTCCAGCGTCCCAGGTAGACAGAAGGAAGACACACACCTGATCGGATAGGGTACCTGCCCGTGAGGAAGGCAGCCCTGCTGGGCGTGCACATAGAAGCCGCCGCGAGGTGTTGGGTGAGCCTGACGCCCCCGGCTGCCAGGCGGTTGATGTTTGGAGTCCTGTGGAGGGGAAGAGCAATCGTGGTTGTTTATCCCTTAACACACACAGGCATTTCTCTACGGGCGACGTATGCACAGGGGATCTGCCCGTCCTCGTTTAAATCCAT
Organism: Rhinolophus sinicus; assembly: GCF_036562045.2. Classification (NCBI taxonomy): domain Eukaryota; kingdom Metazoa; phylum Chordata; class Mammalia; order Chiroptera; family Rhinolophidae; genus Rhinolophus; species Rhinolophus sinicus. The sequence continues at coordinate 6,144,443 of NC_133768.1, read as the reverse complement.
CCAAGTATTCTCAGATGAATGAGCAAAAAGCAACGGGGAGAAATTCAAGGGCGTTCTGAACGGCTCAAGAAATGCTAACGAGATTCAAGACCATTTGCTGGGCTTGTGCGACAGGTACTGAGGTGGGTCTGCAAGTGCAGTTAGAATGTGACCCAGCTGATGAGCACATTCTGGGGGAGGCAGACATGCAAGGACAGCGGCGCACGCCCCATCTTGGGGGGAAGAAAGGCTGGAATAGTCTGTGTGGATTTGAGCTCTTCACCAGGGAGGGTTGAAATCCTGCACGCGTTGGTGGGCTTGGCTTGAGAGATGGAGGGTCTGGAGAGCCAGGTAAGCTTTGGCCTTGGGCTTACACCCAACAGTGATGAGAAGCACGGTACGAACGGCAATCATCTTTCTAAAAAATGAAATCATTGCTGACACATGGGGTAGATTTGAGCTGGGGTTCGTGCTGGTGTGGGGAGAAGGCCCCATGAGGCGTGTGGGCAGACAGGAGCTGTGCAGCATTCTGTGAAAGCTCGGACGGCACCTCTCAGGGGCTGCATGCATTGCGAGTGGTCAGCGCATGGGGGCGACCGCTGAGCAACGAGCTACTGCTTGCCTGATGGTGGTGTTGCCGTAGCAGCCGACGTCTGCAATGCCGAGGTCATCGGCCATGAGAAGCAGGATGTTGGGACGGGAGCCAGACAAATCGCTGCACGCAGAGGGCCTCGCGCCCAGGAGGAACACGGCGGCTGTCACAGCCAGCCAGCTCCTGAAAGACAAGCTGCCCGAAGAACGCTTCATGCCACTCTCCCTTCATTCACTGTCCCTTCTCTACGTGGACACCAGGGTCACTATTTTAGGGCACTTTGATATGATTGTCCCTTTGCCAGAGTGGGAGGACGTTTCTTAGAATTTGATTCTTTTCAGGTTATTATTATTATTTTTTTTTTTTTTCAGTTTTTTTTTTCCAGTTTTTTTCTTTTCTTTTTTTTTTCTTTTTTAAGGAGGGCACACCTCTCACAGTGGCCTATGTGGGGATCGAACTGGCAACCTTGGTGTTATCCACACCACGCTCTAACCAACTGAGCTAACCGGCCACCCCCGATATTTTTTTTTTCAGGTAAAAACAACCATGCTCTTACGTATGCTGCCCAGGCTGTGCCTATAAACACCAGGACGGGGGTGTCCTAACCCCCAGGGTCATGAAAGTAAGGTGTGATCTGCATCTCTGGGGACGCTGTGTAACACGGGCTCCCTGGAAAAGCACACAGCCTCCTAGCCCATGGCAGGGCTTGGCATCCATCTGGATGGGGAAGAGTGAGATGCAGTTCCTTCTGAAAATGTCCAGGACAACCCCAGGTAAGGAGCACGAATACTTCTGCTAGGTTGGTGCAAAAGTAATGGAAGTTTTTGCAATTATTTTAAATCTTTTAAACCAGAATTCCTTTTGCATCAACCTGATAGTGACTGTGAGAGCCATGCCTGGTTCCCCTGACTCGTACCCAGTGACTAGTGGAGGAAGACCAATCGGTCATCGGTACATTCTCAGAAACCGACATGCAGAAGTGCAGAGGCAGACGCAGAGGGCTGAGAACTGCGCAGACGCCTATCTTACCAAGCGTGTTCCAGATGGGCCATGTCCTCTCTTTCCTTTTAGTGCCTGGAAGAAATAAACAGGTCCGTAATCACATGCGAGTTCTGGCAACTATGTTCTCGAGCTTGTTGCAACGCTGTTGCTAACCTATTTTGATATCAGAGGGATTATTCATTATGAATTTGTACCAACTGGACAAACAGGTAACCAAGTTCAGTATTTGGAAGAACTGAAAATGCTGTAGAAAGTTAGACGACCTGAACTTCTCGCCAACAATTCATGGCTCTTGCATCACGACAATGCACCAGCTCACAGGGCTCTGTCTGTGAGGGAGTTTTTAGCCAGCAAACAAACAACTGTATTGGAACACCCTCCCTACTCACCTGATCTGGCCCCCAGTGACTTCTTTCTTTACCTGAAGATAAAGGAAATATTGAAAGGAAGACATTTTGATGACATTCAGGACATCAAGGGTAATACGACGACAGCTCTGATGGCCATTCCAGAAAAAGAGTTCCAACATTGCTTTGAAGGGTGGACTAGGCACTGGCGTCGGTGCACAGCTTCCCAAGGGGAGTCCTTAGAAGGTGACCACAGTGATATTCAGCAATGAGGTGTGTAGCCCTTTTTCTAGGATGAGTTCGCGAACTTCATTGTCCGACCTCGTAGGCAGCAGACAATGTCCTCAGGCACGAAGTAAAGTACTAAGTACGTGATGAAAGGGACACTTTGATTGCCTCTTGATATGATCAAGAAAACCTTGAAATGACCACTAAAAACTCATAAAAGGACACACTACCCTACGGAACAGGCTTTAAACATGCTGGACAGAACGTGTGTCTGTCAAGGGCTACAGGGTAAATATTCAGGGCTTTTCTGCCCAGGGGGCCCTTGTTGCTTCTTCTCCACGCTGCTCGCGGAAGCCGGATAACCCACAAAAGATTCGGCATCGCCGTTTTCCAATAAACCTTCCTTTACGAAAACTGGTGGGGCTTGGGCTCAGACCATCAATGTTTGGTCCCTCAGAGAGAAGGTACAAGTATAAAAGAAAGAAGACGCAAAATTAAGCGATAAAAATAGTGATCGGAAATAATATCCGACAGGTATTGATTTTTTTTTTCCATTTTAATTTATTTATTTATTTTTAATTAGTTTCAGGTGCACAAGACAAAGCAAAACTTAGACGTTTATCATTTATATCCCTCACAATGTGTGAACCCCCCTCCCCCATCCACTATCCCTCTGTACGTTCCCCAAATTAATTTTCAAACCCCCATGGTATTGATTTTTAATTGCGCTGAAATGCATGGCACACCACTTACCGCCTTGACCATTTTTTAAGTGTTCATTTCAGTGACATCCAGTGTTGGGTGACCATCACCGCGGTCCGTCTCCAGAACTTTTTTGCGTCTTGCAAAAGGGAACGTCTGCCCCCATTAAACACTCACATTTCCCCTCCCCCTGGCACCAACCCTTCTACTCTCTGTCTATGCTGGGGCGTCTGTCAAAACTGTGTTGCTTTTTCGGGCTGAATAATATTCCACTGGACGAATGGGCCTCAAGTTGTTTAGGTCGTATGTATTTTAAACGAAAGCGGTAAGAGTCAGGAGGCAGCGTATGGCAGGCCAGAACCTACGTAAAACAGAAAGAGAGGGCGAGACATATGTGTCTGAAGAGATGTCAGGTTCCGCAGTGGGGGGGCTTCTGAGCCGGGGGCATCCAGCCCTGCTGTGCGAGTCACCCTCTGCCATCTGAGCTGTTCCCTGGGGAGGTGCCGACTGGCTCTGCCTGGCTGTGTGTGCAGTGAGTGGACCGCTGGACGGAGGGTGTCCCCCTTTGAGAAGAAGTACCCGCTATGCTTCCATCCTTGTTTTCTGAACCCGCCCAATGTCTCCCTGTCTTTCACATTCTCTGCACGTGAGCCCTTGGCCACCAGATGGTGGGGGGGTCATTCCCAAGCTGCCCAAACATTGTGGGTGATTTTTCACACCTTCCGGAGCCGTGCTCTCCTCCGTTTCGGGACAGAACAATGAGCCTGTGGTCAGCCTGAGGGCCGTGTGTGCAGCTGGGACAGGGCACAGCTTGGCAAGAAGAGCCCAGCGGACAGGTGTGCTAGGTGGGCTGTGTGTGTCACTGCAGCCGCCGCCGGGAAAGCTTCTGACAGGTGGGGTCACTCACGACGAGCCCCGACGTAGCTGGGCCCAATCTAGCGACACAGCGTGGGCTGTCAATTCACTTTGCACGTGTCAAGGACGCATGTTCCTGACGTGTCCGCTGTCCAGTGTGGGGCCCAGTTTTTGCTTCTGGAAGGTTCTGTGTCCATGGGTGGGTTCATGCATGGTGATGGTGGCTGTCTGTTTTCTGTATCACCCCCAGTCCACGGGTGACGTCACGGTTCATCTTGCTGCTGTGTGTTCAGCCGTCCACTTCTGTGATGGAGGCTGGACCACAGACAATACTGCACCACCGACTTGTTTCTGCAAGGGGACGGTTCGGGTGGCGTGTTGAAAAATCAGCAGAGGGGGACATGTCTCCTTTTTGCAGCACAAACCCACCCTCTTTTTCCTTTGCTCCTTTTTTGCAATTGTTTTTTTTTTGGGGGTGGCTACAAATATTAAATCATGACCTCTTATGGAGTCTGTATGAATGTTTTTATTTATATATATTTCTATAGGATATACTGTGCTCTGCATTGTAGAATACATAGGACACATATATTATAGAAATATATATAAATCTATAACATACGATAAGGTAGATATGATTTTTCCTTTGTATTTATCTTAATTTTTTTTTTTTTCAGGAAAAACACATCATGGGGTGTTTCTCATTTTTCTGGGGAAGGTGGTTGGTTATCGTTCTTGCATCGTTCGGGTGAGAGATGAGTCTCCGCATATGACACTCAATCATGATTGAAAAGTCGTGAGGTTTCATTCCATCAAACCGTTGGCCTGCCTCTTCCACGGTACAGTCTATCTATTTAGCTACCCCAAAGGAGCCCGTTTTAACCATCCAATGCGGTCAGGACTTTGTTTTTCACAATGCTGCATACTTTGTTTCCGATTGGCTCATTGGTACCAGATAAAACGTGCCATAAGAAAAACACAGAAAAAGAGCAGATCGTAGAATGGTGGCTCCCAGGGGCGAGGGAGGGTGGTGATGGGAGAATCGGGGAGATGTCGTTTAAGGGCGCAAACTTGCAACGACAGGATGAATAAGGTCTGCAGATCTAATGCACGGCCTACAGATTGCAGGCACCCGCCTGTATTGTCAACCTCAGAGTTGCCAAGAGACTAGATGGTATTTGTTCTCCGCACACACACAGAATAAACAGTAAGTCTGTCACATGAGAAAGGTGTTTGCCGAAGCAACTGTTGCAATCATCTTGGAAAACATGAATGCGTCAAAGCCACATTTTATATAATTAAATGTACAGTGTTATCTATCTGCCAATTATATCTCAATTAAAAAACGATGCATGGATGGACACCCAGCTGCCTCCACATCTTGGCCATTGTAAACAATGCTGCAATGAACATATGGGTGCACATGTCCCCTTGACGTAGCGTTTTGGGTTTGTTCAGATAAATACTCAGAACTGGGATTACTGGGTCCTTCATTGTCTCTTGTTATAGCCTTTGTTTTAGTCTTATGTTGTCTGGTATAAGTATTGCTACCCCAGCTTTCTTTTTTTCATTTTCGTTTTTATGAAATATCATTTCCATCCCTTTACTTTTTGTCTGTGTGTGTCTCTCAATCTGAAGTGAGTCTCTTATAAGCAGCATACGTGAGGGTCTTGTTTTCTTATCCATTCAGCCTCCCTATCTTTTGATTGGAGCGTTTAGTCCATTTACATTGAAAGTGATTGTTCATAGCTGTGGAGTTGCTGCCGTTTTATTATTATTCATATTTTGGTCTTGTTTCCTTCTTAAAGAAGTCCCTTGAACATGTCTTGTAAGAGCGGTTTGGTGGTGATGAAGTCCTTTAGCTTCCTCTTGTCTGGCAGTGGATTCATATATGCAATGGAATATTGCTCGGCTGTAGAAAAGCATGAAATCTTGCCATTTGCGACAACATGGATGGACCTGGAGGGTATTGTGCGGAGTGTTGTAAGTCAGACAGAGAAAGACAGATGCCACATGATGTCACCTATATGTGGAATCTAAAGGACAAACTAAACAAGCGAAACAGCAACAGACTCATAGCTACAGAGAACAAACTGACGGTTGCCAGACAGGAACGGGGTGAAAAGGGGAAGGGATTAAGAAGTACAGTTGGCAGTTACAGAATAGTCACGGGGATGTAAAGTACAGCACGGGGAATAGAGTCAGTGACATGGTAATAACTGTGTATGGTGCCAGGTGGGGACTAGACTAGTCAGGGGATCACTTCTTAAATTATGTAAATGTCTCACCACTATGCTGTGCACCTCAAACTAATATCATATCGCATGTCAGCTGTAACTGAAAAGTTTAAAACCATCATTAAAAAATAAAAATAAAGTGACCTGTTTAAAAAAAAAAAAAAAGTGCAGAAAAAGAGAAAGAAAAGACCTCCAATGAAGTACAACGCATCATTCACCCTTTGTCTCCCCGGCAGGAGAGAAGGAATTGGCTGTGTGCACACAGCTGTCCAGACCAGGGCAGCCAGCCTGCCTGCACCACTACGTTTGGCCGCGTCCCCAACACATTTCCTTTCCCGTCTCCAACATCTCCTCACAATCCAGTGCACAGGCTCTCAAGTCTGTAAAGACCACACGCTGTTACGTTTCCTCCCTCTAAACCCGTCCTCTGCCTGATGTCTCGCTGTATTTCTTTTAGCAATCATCCGGGGACCAAATCGGTTACGGTGATTTCTTGTCACACTTCCTTCTTAAGATTTCTTGTAAAATGCTGCCGGAAGATGCCGGGTGCCCTGCCATTGAGGACAGCTGTCCTGTGTGCCTGGATGGGCGTGATCCCCTCCGCAGTCACCCAAGAAAAGCCACTTACCTGAATGACCGTGCTGTCAGGGCTATGCTGGCTGGAGGTCAGTGTGTGGCAGCTTCTGCAAGGGAAGCAACGTCTTATCCTTGCCAGGAGACGGCCCGGCTGGCTCTGAGCCACAGCGTCTCTGGCCGGCGCTCTTCAAATCCACAATGGTCCCCTCAAGCCAAGCTAGGTTGTCCAGAAAATAAACAGGGAGCTCCCCCGCCCCCACTGCGCCCACCCCAGGCATCTGCTCGCAGTGCCATTCCAGCTCTCCGCCCAGGACGTGGTCTGGCTGTGTTTACGAAATGTGTCCCTTGCAGGAGAACGCAGCACAGCCCTTTCTCAAACAGTGCCTCCTTTATTTAGAAGGCGGCAGACATTCTCCAGCCCTTTTCCTCTAGTCAAAGGAATGTTGTCTGGCTTTCCTTCAACCCAGGAAGACGTCGCCCTGAACATGTCAGCTGCCCCAGCCCACCGCCGTCCCCTCTGACACTGGCCTTAGAATGACAGCAGTGAGTATCAGCATATGACACATATATAGAAACTCATTTTGGGCTGTATACGAAAATGTGGTGTGTTTTTTTTCACTTGCTAAGCAGTACCTTTTTTTTTTTTTTTTAATATGGTAGCGGAACCTATATTTCAGGCAACATCAGAGGTAAAAATCATTCTTTTCAAAGATATGGTTTTTGCCCAATGAAGAAGCACTTTCTGCCTGCGTCTAGGTGTTGAATCACATGAAGACATTTATCGGAAAGCCCCTCTGGCATGGTCACACGGCCTGCTCTGGATATTGCCTAATTTTGCCTTGGGACCCAACATGACAGTTGACCCTACTGTAGCCGCAAAATTCCTTTATGGATCTAGCAAATGAACGCAACGAAGCATGGGGGCCATTTCCTTAGGGACACCTGCCACTCTATGCCAGGTCTCCTGAATGGTGTCGCGAAGCGGGGAGGCCGTCAAGAACCTTGCAATTCTTTTTTGCGTGAGTTCAGACAAACAGGAAGGCATCTCAGGGGTCCATACGGAAACCCATCCTGGCCTTCACCCACCAGCTGCCACCAGGACGCACATCTCTCCCACTTTGGACGAGCAAAACGGCCTCAACACTTTGCTGAATGCCACGTGGGGGCAAAATCGCCCTGGTCGAGAATCCTGGTGGTAACGTCCTTTATAGATGCCTGGAGAACACTGACTTTCCATCCACTGCTGGCGGTCCGATCTCAGCTCCGTGTTTTTTCCTGAGACCTGAGCTGGTGGCAGAACGAAGGTCTGAGCCCTGGCAGCTGGACTCTAGACTTAGAATTTTCTGCATTTATCTTTACCTTTATCTTTCCTTCCTCCCTCCCTTTTTCCTGCTCCCCTTTCCTCTTCTTGTCCTTCTCCTGTTGTCTTCCTGTTTGTATCGGCTGTTTCCTGGGTTGTAGTTTAAAGCTTTACTCTTAAGGATTATAAAGGGAACACCTCTTTCTGAGTAAGAAGTCTCTTCCTCCCGTCCGCCAGCCCTGCTCATTTCCCTCGCACAGGCAACGCTTGCACGTTTTCATGGAGACTGAAAGTTTTCTACGGGTCACACACAAGAAGACAACCTTGAAATCCACCTTCCTAAAGCGCTCACCTCAACTCTGATGTTATTGCTCGAGAGAGAGAGAGAGAGAGAGAGAGAGAGAGAGAGAGAGAGAAAATGCCTGTCAGGGAAAAACGAATGGCTTGTTCCCGTAAGCAAATGTCTTACATATGGTGGGCTAGTTTTAAGAAAAGAAAAAAAGGTGTAAAAGCTGTTTTTAATGTCAGCTAGCATCCTCTATTTTAAAACACGGCCCAACCTGTCTTGCTAAAATTTTGCCCCCAGTTTTGTTTTTTTTCCCCCTGATAATTACGGACTTTTCTTATCTCTTGGGAACGTAGTCCCTCGTCCATTTCCGAGGCAGAATAGCATGCTAGGCGTGCTTGCTCCTGGTTTATAAATAGTCAAACATTTCTTGCACCTACATTGCCTTTCAAGCATCTTAAGAAAAAGGGGGTGGTCGGTTGGCTCCGTGGTTGGAGCGCGGTGCTCATAACACCAAGGTCGCCAGTTCGATTCCCACATGGGCCAGTGAGCTGCGCCCTCCACAACTAGACTGAAAAACAAGGACTTGACTTGGAGCTCAGCTGCGCCCCCTACAGGTAGATTGAAACAAACAAACAAAAAACAACAAAAAAAACGACTGGACGTCCTGTTCCCTAATAGTCCCCAGGAATAAAAAACAAGAAAAGAAAAGGAAAAAGGGTTGGTGCTTTCAAATATGGAGTAAAATTTCCTACCAGATGAATGGATAACGGACTCACGTTCATCACAACGAAATATAAGAGAACTGAACACTGGAAGTCAAACACTGGAATTGAAACCAGCTGTGGCCACATTCCTATTTTTATCAAAAGGGGAAATTGGGAAGAGAAAAGGCTCCCTAAGACGTCCACGTTGGAAACCACATGTAAACCTCATAGAGACATATTCTGTGCCATCAAAGGCATTGGATCCGTAGCCTTCATTGTACAAAACTTGAAACCAGGGTTTTTACGACTTGGCTCTGGGCCAGAATGGCCTGAGGAAGTGTTTACATTATAGATTTCTGCAATCCTTCCCAAGTTTTCTGAGCCAGGAGATTTAGGGTTGGATGCTACAATTAAAAAAGAAAAAATTCTAGTTGACTTTGCCCAATGTCAGAATAATATACACGGAGCCCCTTTAACTTGGAGTCAGAGCTGCCCTCCCAGACGAATGGCCTTGCCTGTCTTACTTGTCAAACCTTGGATGTTATTATAACATGGGACAAAGTCACCTCAGGACGGGGCCTTAACAACCTGGTGTCCCAAAGAGCTGTTTGCAAAGACAACAAGAAAGCAGGTGTCGTGACTCCAGGACGGATGCCTCTGGGCTGAAAATTAAAACCACTGTTTAGCATCAGCGTCCCTGTGTCACGTCATCTGCACCAATAGCAACGCCTTCCTTCTGTGATGTCACTGTCCCCTCCCTTTGTCATAAACACCCCTGGCCTTTGTCTCCCCATCGGAACACTGTCTGGGCTTCTGTCTGAATCAGTGTTTCCTGAATAGCTCTTCTTACTTTCAATTCTTTATTTCTTTTTTTTTTTTTCAGTTACAGTTGACATTCGATGTTATTTTATGTTAGTTTCAGGTGTGCAGCATAGCAGTTAGACATTCATATAATTTATACAGTGATTCCCCCCTATTCGTCTAGTCCCCACCTGACACCATCCATAGTTATGACAATATTATTGACTCTGTTCCCTGTGCTGTACTTTACATCCCCGTGACTATTTTGTAACTGCCAGTTTGTACTTTTTAAACCCATCACCTTTCTCACCCAGCCCACCACCCCCTCCCGTGTGGCAACCATCTGTTTGTTCTCTGTGTCTACATATGAGTCTGTTTCTGTTTTGTTTGTTCATTTATTTTGTTCTTTCAATTCCACATATAAGTGAGGTCATACAGTATTTGTCTCTCTCTCTGTCTGACGTCTCTCACTCAGCATAATACCTTCTAGATCCATCCACGTTGTCGCAAATGGTAAGATTTCATTCTTTTTATGGCCGAGTGATATTCCATCGCATAAAGGTACCAGCTCTTCTTTATCTAGTCGTCTATTGACGGATACTTGGGTTGTTTCCATATCTTGCTGTCCTTACTGGTCTCGATAAATGCTTGTTGTCTGTCACTTTGCGAGGACTTTCATTTTTAGGTGAAGACCTACCAGGCTTCTGACATTAAAATATGATTCAACTTTCTCCGTTTCTCTTCGTTTCCAGACACACACACACACACACACACACACACTACATATACCTAAGTATATACACATGGACGCACACAGACATACACACAACCATATATACACACTTGCACACATATATACATATACTTACACCTGCATATATATACATGGATATACCCTGTTTCCTCAAAAAGAAGATCTAGCCAGACCATCAGCTCTAATGAGTCTCTTGGAGTAAAAATTAATATAAGACCGGGTCTTATATTACATTTTATAATATAAGACTTAGTCTTATATTATATTTTATTATATAAGACCCGGTCTTAGATAACAGTAAAATAAGACCGGGTCTTATGTTAATGTTTGCTCCAAAAGACGCATTAGAGCTGATGGTTCGGCCGGGTCTTATTTTCGGGGAAACACAGTACACACTGGTTTACGTCCATAGGTAGTTTGGTCCACACATCTGTAGCTTTAAGTAGCTTTATTCCTTAGGTAGTTTCAGGGAGAGTTTAAGAGCTTTTGGTACTTTCACCTCCAATAAAGGGCAAATGAAGCTTTTACTGTAAATTGCTCAAACGTTCTGGTTTGGGGAGGAAGAAAGCCATCAGAACAAATAAACCATGGCTTCTAGTATCCGCACTTTGACAGTTGGTGTTGCTGGAGTCTCTGTACCGCTGCCGGCGTCATGGTGTTCAACTGCACCAGCAGCAGCGTTCACTCATCTGCTTACACTGTTCACATGGGAGGAGATAAATGTGAAAATGAGGGTCTAATCAAGTATGGCCGGCCGGAAGATACTTGGTTTCATGGGGACAAACTCTCTTCCGCTCATGTATGTCTTCGACTACGTAAGGGGGAGAAGACAGAGGACCTTCCAAAGCAAGTCCCGATGGACTGTGCCCGTCTTGCGAAGGCCAATAGCATTCAAGGCTGCAAGACGAACAATATTAACGTGCTATAGACACCGTGGTCTCACCTGAAGGAAACAGCCAACAGGGATGTGGGGCAGATCGGCTTTCACAGGCAGAAGGACGTGAGCATTGTGACCGTTGGAGAAGAAAGGGAATGAGATTTTGAACCGATTAGAAAAGACCAAAACGGAGCGGTTCCCGGACCTAGCAGCACAGCAGAGACTGTGAGGAGAGCAATGAGAAAAAACCCGAATTCAGGAAAAGGAAAAGAGATCAAATCAGGATGGCAATGACTCAGATGAATTCATGTGAACGGACAAAAGGACCTTTTAAACATGTGAGTTTAAGAGTAAGAAGGTAAGTGCTTATGCAATGAATAAATTAAGACAGGAAAAAAAAAAAGATGTGAATTTAGGGACAGTCGCAGACGTTTTGATTTCGTCTATGTTCTGAGTTATAAAAAACAAAACAAAACAAATACCTACTCGAGAGTTTTCAAAACTATTGTTCCCTTTTATGCTGACAGAGAGGATCTCATATATATAGAGAATAATAGTTGGACTTGAAGACAGCATATAACTTCAGGAAAGGGGAAATATTTTTGGCAGACCATGTCTTCATACCTCCCGAAAGCTGGCTGCCCTTGTTCTCGGGATGGGCTTTAGAATGAACCCTCTCTGAAAAGTGTTTCTGGTACTGTCGTCTGTCTCTGAAAACAGCTGTCTTGGAAAGCTTTTCATATTCTTCAAAATAGCTTCACTTCCGTGAAGAAGAATGTATTGGTGAGCAATATAGAGCAGTGTTCCCCTCACCCCCGATTTCCTGATTGGCATAAAAGCACATGGGTTTTGAAGATGCTAGTGATATTTTCAGAAAATTGGCTGGCTTCAATATTCATGTTGCACTGCGTTGTCAGAGTTAATTACCAGAGTTGTCCTCGGCGCTCAGCGTGCCCTGGCTTCTACATTCTCTGTCCTTACTTTCCCTGAGTGACCTTGTTCCCACCACACTTCAAGAAATAGTCGGTATTAATCAAGGTTGGGCCTCGTGGCAGTTTTTACCTGAGCACCAGATAACCCAGGTCACGTACATTATAATTCCAGGGCTTGGACTCATTTCTCAGCACTGAGGGGAGAAACAGGAAGGGCTGCTCTGTGAATCATTTGGAAGTTGTAGGTGACCTAATCTTCATGTTGGAATACAGCGTAAAGCGAAAGCTCACGTTGTAATTAGGATTTTAGAAAGAATTAAGCATTGCATTAGCCAGCCAACTCATTTGTTTATTCACTTTGAAAGGATATTTATTTTGAGTTGTAACCACAGAGTTCAGATTTCTGAATGGTAGACTCAGTAACTTAATATGTATAATAACAGTATTACTCATTCAAAAAAAAAAAGAAATAAACCATATGTTACAACTAACTTCCTCAATTGTAGACCTAATGAAATCTTAAGGTTTTTATATGTAATCCTGTAAGTGGGTGCTTTGCAAAAACTGATTACAGTAACAATCTAACTTGCTATATACGGAGGGTGTGAGGGGACAGAGCCCCAGAGAGCAGTTTCCAGGCTCTCGGCCTCAGGTGGAAAGGTGCTGGCTCGGGTAGTAGATGGCCGTCAGCTGTTACCAGTTAGGTAATTAGTTACTGATATAACTGCCGTGGCTACGCTGGTTGGTTGGTTGGCAGAAAGAAGTGGACGGCAGGTTGCAGATGGTGTGGTTCCTGTTTCCTGTGCCTCTAACCCAGCCGCCAGCGAGAATACAGTGGTATGACTCCCCTATCTATGGCTCCGTGGGTGTTCCTGTTTGGCCTCACCATGTCCTGCTTTCTTATGTGGGGAGCGGGAGCAGAGACCCTGCATGACACGGGGCCAAAAAAAAATGTATATACACATTTTAAGAAAGGAAATAGCTGTATTAATTGTAAGACTCAATATATACCAATAACAAAAGATGAATACAAGTCACGCGTGACTTCTGCAATGACAAGAGGTGCTCAGTGTGGTTTCCATCAGCGTCCAGACACTTCTGATCACGGCCAACTCCTGCTTGAGCAGAGGTAACATCTCTTAAAATGTATGCATTCTTTTTGGCACCCCCAGCATATATATTATCAGTTTATAAACATAAACATTCATTCGTTTCTTAGGGCTGCTGTAAAAAAATATATGCATATGTGTGTATTCTCCAGTAAGCTTGAGAGACAGAATTAAACACGTTTTCTTAACTTAGGGCTGCTTGGCATGCTATTTTAATTTTGTTCAATATTTTAAATCCACTCCATTGAAGTATACACACAATGCAATGCATCTGTTTTGAGCATAATAAGCTCAAACTTACTAAACGTAATAAGCTCTCTTTAATGTCTCTGCCCGTGTTACCAGCACCACAAACAAGAAAACAAACACTGTCATCACCGCAAAATGTTCCTTCCTGCTCCTTTGCGGTATCCCGCCCCCCTGATCCCAGACTTTTCTGGGGTGGCTGCCTGGGGCTGTCGCAGTTCTCATCTCAACGGCTTCTGTCTTGCAAGACTGAGGTGTTCCTGGTCCTTTGGGAAGAAAGAGAGAGAGAGAGAGAGAGAGAGAGAGAGAGAGAGAGAGAGAGAGAGAGAGAGAGAGAGAGCTTTTGTTGGGGCCATTTTTTGTCTGAGTCCATTTGGTGTTTCTCGGTGGCTGGTTTCTTCAGCGCCACCAAATGAGAATCACTGTTCCAAAGTCAAGTCTTCAGAATGGGTTCCCTGGAGAATTTGTGGATGGGGGGTGTTGTGACCAGGAATCTACCTGGGTGGCCGACGAGCTCTGTCCGGGGAGACACACCTGCTAAAGCTACGGAGACGCAGCCCAGATGGCCTGGACCAGAGCTTTGGAGGGAGAAGGGAAGGGGGGCCCGGGCTGACCGTTCTCACGCCCATTGGTTCCCTGCCCAGTGTTGCTGGGACCCGATGGATGGAATGCAGAAGGAACAACACATCTGTTTCACAAAACTCTGTGGGGCCTGGAGCGTCATGGCTTTGGCTGTGGTGTCTCTCTGTCACCCCTGTAAGGTCAAGGACAGCTTGGGATGTAGCCCATTTGCCTGGGTTCCTCCCAGAGGCTCTGAGGGAGAATCTGCCCCACATGTGTCCCCCGAGCTCCGAGGGCAGCCGTCATCCTTGCCGTTCCCGATCTGTGCCTTTGTCTTCAAGGATTGCCATCCCTTGGATGCGAGTCTCCGTGTACTAATGTACCCTTTTTACCGTAAGGACACCGGCTGTACTAGATTAGGTTCCACCCCAATGACCTCATTTTCACTTGATATTCTGCAAAGACCTTACTTCCAAATAAGGTCCCATCTGCAGGTATTGGGAGCTGGGACCTCAGCATCTTCTGGGGGGATGGAATTCCAGCCATAATTGTACCATTCTGGCAAAACAAAGTCATTGATGCATGTGCCAGCATATTCGTGTCCTAGGGCTGCTGTCACAACGTTGCACACACTGGGTGGCCTAAAATAGCGACAACATAAAATTGTCTTATTAGAGTTGTGGATGCTGGACGTCTGAAACCCAGGTGTTGGCAGGGTCACTTCCTTCTGGAGGCTCGGAGGGAGAGTTGTGTAGGTAGAAGCAGAAGTGACAGGGACCCCATCCTAAGGGATGGGTTCCTCCAAAGACAAGGTTGCCTGGATAGAGCGGCAAATGTAGACGGAATGGTGGCCACAGTGACAGCACAATGACAAAGTGGCCTTGCGTTGTCAACCAGAGGTATCTGCAGGCAAATGAGTTGGCCCCAAAGAGTCCTCTGGAAAATGAGGAGATGTTTGAAGGCAGAAGAAGAGCTCATTTCGGTTCCCCTTGTCAATGTCACATCATCCCACCCCTGAGCTGGCGAAGATCGGAAATAGCATAGATGGAAATCGCTTATCCTCTTAAGTCAGTGGTAGACTCTGGGCACAGCTTTCTGGGACCAAAAACTCAAATTGAATATGTAAAGCACAGCATAGGGAGTACAGTCAATGTAACTGTAACAGTTATATACGATGTCAGAGGGGTAGCAGATTGGGGGACAGGGGTTATCACTCTCTGAGGGGTGTAAATGGCTAATCATTGTGTTGTTTTGTACACCTGAAACTAATATAATAAAAAAAGACCAAAGGGGGAGAAAAAAATTTAAATAATGATGATGGTGGACAATACCCTCGTGCAACTTTGATGCTGAGATGCCAGCATTTTCCTGATCTTGCTGGAAGGTGTCCGCAGAACGTTCCCACACAAGTAGGTGGTGACTGCCAGGGGGCTGACAGGGGTCGTAAAATGCATCTCGAATTCAGAAATGGTAACACACGGTGTTTTGAAACTGTGACCTCCCACGCTATCTGTGGTCTTTTCACTGTCTGAAGAACGCCCTTTGAAGCCCAGGCATGCTTTTGATTTTGATGAAGTCCCATGTATGGGTTATTTTTTCTTTTATCGCTTGTCCTTTTGGTGTCACGTCTAAGAAATTGACAGCAAATGCAATGTCATGAAGATTTGACCCTATGTTTTCTTGTTAAGAGTTTTGTAGTTTTACGTCTTTCATTTTGCGTGTTGGATGCACTTGGAGTTAATTTTGTGGTCTATACACACAGTGGAATGTCACTTAGTCGTGAAAAGGAGGGAAGTGCTGACACTCACCACCACGTGGAGGGACGCTGAGGATACTGGTCAGTGACAGAAGCCAGACACACAAGGCCACCCAGTATGTGACTCCATTTACGAGAAGCGTCCAGAACAGGCTCCTCCACAGACAGGAAGTGGGTGAGTGATTGTCAGGGGCTGGGGGGAGGGGATGAGGTGACTGCTCATGGCGATGGGTTTCCTTCTGGGGGACGGAATGTTCTGGAACTAGACAGAGTTGGTTGTTGCACAACATTGCAAATATACTACACCCATTGAATTGCACGCTTTACAATGGTTACAATGGCACAGCAATAAAACACAGAACAGCAACGACAGGAAGGTGGGGACAAAAGTATATGCTTCAGAACAGACAGACTCGAGCTTGCAACCTGGCCCAAATTCCAGTGCTAGTAAGTGGTCTGAGGCCCGGCTCAGCCGTGGACCCCAGCCTGTCTGTGTCACCCCCTGCCCCCCACCGTGTCCCTAGAGAAAACAGATGTTGGATTTGACCCCTTCTTTGCATGAACAGACCAAGACATGCTTTGTCTGAAAGGATTTCAAATGCCATCGGTCTAATTGTCACAAATGGACCCCATCTTTTCCCCCCCCGAAATTTGTCCATGTGGACACACCTCACAGATTGGAGATCAGCCTTTGTGGCAAATGATGAAAAAAAAAAAAGAAAAAAAAAAAGAAGAAGGATCTTTCCACATAACTCATCAGTTTTGAGTCTGGGAATTACAGCAATGTGGCCGCAGGATATTACTGCTGGGGTGTTCTGGGCGACATGGTTCTGTCTCACTGCTGCCAACACGGGAGTCCTGCATCACAGAGGCTGAACTTGGGGACAGTGTCCTGAGATGGCACTTCTCAGCTGTGTGTCTTGGAGGAGGTTGTATAACCTCTCCGTTTCTTGGTTGCCTCCTAGGCAGGTTGGATGACACGCAAAGCTCTCAGAACAGGGTGGGCGTGACACACGGGAACGCCGGGGGCTGCTGGTTGTTCTTGGGAGCTGGCAAATCACAGGGACAAGTCCTTTCTTCTCGTTCACAGTGTATTTTCTGTGTTTCGCGCCTCCCAAGAAACACATTTGTCTGCTGAAATGAGGTCATTGGGTGTTTGGGTTTCGCGTCATTTTGGATTCCAAGCTCCTGTGTGACGGTGTGCCTATAACTTTCATAAATTCCTTCCAGGATACGCCCCCAATTTCAACTCTATGTCTTCCACCTCCCTTGCCCCAGGCTTCCCCTGGAACTTCTGGTTCAGGAAAGAAGCTTTCCCTTCTAGAAACATCTGTGGGTCTTCCTCGTCATTCTAGGCTTGGTTTTCCTGACCACTCCCCCGTGCTTCAAGCGTGGCCGACGCAAAAACTGTCTTCTTTCTCCATGTTTTTTTTGGTTTTTTTTCCGAGCTGTTTTCAAGTCCTTGAGATGGGGTGGGTTTGGATCTAGAACCCGGCAATAGATTGAGTCACAGTAGTTGTTTGGTTTCCTACTGCGTATAGAAATTGTGTTTGTCCTGTATTCTAGGCTATTAAGTGTGCAATTGCGTTATGTCTGAACAAAACCCACCAATGGACATACCTTAATTAAAAAACACACGGTATTGATGAAAAACGCGAACCATTTGAGCCTTGGGAACATGGACCCTAGGCAAGCTGGCTCTAAACCTTCAATCTGCAGAAAGCACAGTCTCTGTGAAGCACGACAGGACCAAGGACAACACAACATGCCATTCCTGTAACGCTTGTGTCTGAAACGTCTTTGCTCCGGAGAAATGATGGTGATGAGGCTTAGGCCACGTGGTTGGTGGATGGCACGCTCGTCTTGTTCACAAGAATTGTCGTACGAGCCTTTGGCCAAACACCCTCACTTATCACACGCGTATTAAGACTGTACTGAAGGGTGAAATTCGATGAGAGAAACGTCCTGTGATAGAAGCGTTTCTGGAGGGGCGTCTACCTGAGTGCTGCACGAAGGGTGTCTTCGGTGCCCTATTTCCCCGTATAAATGAAGCTAGTGACACTGGCCTCAGCCGTGTGGGTTGTGTGATGCCGAGTTTACAAGATGTGCTTAGCCTGGAAGATGAAAGCTACTCTTGAGAGTGTGCAGCAGTATTTCAAATGCTGAAATTCACCTCGTTACAATTCCATTTCCTTGTCCCTGCTTTGAACGCCTACCTGGAGTACTTGGTTAAGTGTTTTTTTTTTTTAAGTATCTTGGCAGAAAACATATCCAATTTCATTACATCCCCTTAATTATATGTGTATGTGTGTGTGCATGTGTTTAATATCAGTTGAAAGCCTGAGATGAATGATTCCTTTCCTAAATAACTATGTAATAGCTGTTACGGGAAGTTATGTTCAAATATAAAAATAATGGATGGACCTGAGCCGTGCTCAGCCTTGGTCCTTAATAAATATTTAATTAGAACAATGAGTTCAGGGACTTACAACTGTGGCAGGAGCTGACGCTTTCAGGACCAGTGTCCCCAGATGCAGGCGGCGAAGACACAACTGGTTTCAAGTAAGTAAAATATATGAAGTTGACTCTAATTCTGGTTTGGGGCACTTCCACTTGTAAATGGTCAACAGGGTTAAAAGTGAATAGTTGAGTATTTGTTTTATCAAATTAGCTCTTCTCTCTCTGTGTCTGTCTGTCTGTCTGTCTCTCTCTCTCTTTCTCCCTATGTGTTTACGTTGCCTGGAATTTTATATAAATGGAATCATGCAATCCATCCCTTTCTGTCTGGCTTCTTTCACCTGGATTTCAGAATGAGTCTGTATTTCTACCTCAAACCTTGTTCCTGCATAATATTCCATGGGGTCCAGCTGTCTCCGAGTTGGTTTATCCGCTCGCTTGCGGGTGGACAGGTGGGTCAAGCCCTGTTTTCCACTGTGGACTGTATACGTTTGAGAATCTTTATGCCTTTCTCTGGAAGATAATGAAGTGGGGTCATCAAAGACCTTTGGGGGGACACATTTGCTTGATTGTCACACGATGACATCTGAACAAGCAAGTGTGAAACTGCAAAGGTGTCTTTTATTTTTTGGAGAGGGGATCTGTTACAAGGCTCGCAGGAAGCTATGTGGCTTGTGCCATCGTGGTGAATAAGTGAATATTCAGCTATCAGCGGTCATAGCTTGGTACATAGCATAACAATTCTGCCTCCTGGGACACTAGGCTTCTTGTCTCTAAATTTACTTCATAACGGCTATAATTTATGTTTTTATTAGTGGTCGTTTTCTTAGGGAAAAGCAAATCCACACAGCAGTGGAGTCTATCTCACCCACTGGAAAAACTGGCTTTCTATGAATAGTTAGGGGGAAACATGTTTTAAATAACAGATACATTGAAAAGTTTCCATGTTGTGGAGGGTTCTATGTTATCTTTTACAATTATAATGTTCCAAGAACCATGGACTGTCAGGCGATTTGGAAGACGTCTGAGAATGTATGTGACTCTCTTTAGAAATCTCTATGTCAGTGAGGGATTCCGTGATAATGCCATGATCAAACTGATTAAGTTTCGTTATGGAATTAGTAACATAAAGCCATGAGGAAACTGGTAGCTTTTAATGATAACACATGTAAATAATAATAATAAAAAAAGAATCTCAGGGCTTCTGTTTTAAATCAACAACCAAACGACTGAGAAAGGGACACTGTTGCATCATTCATAAGCGGCATTAGGTATTCTGCAAGAAGATAATTTCCCATTAGTGTAGTTCAGTGGATCTCACTGTGGACAGAGGGTAACTGTCGGCTAGGGGACATTTGGTGATGTCTGGGGACTTTTGTGGTTGTCACACTGGGGCGGGGGTGCTCCTGGCATCTGCTGGGTGGAAACCAGAGATGCTACTCAACGGCCTGCAGGGCCCAGGACGCCCCACATTGGACAGTCATCCAGCCCCAGACGGCAGTGGTGTGAGGCTGAGAGACCCTGACTTAGCGTCAGAGACGCTATCTATCTGTCTGTCTGTCTGTCTATCTATCTATCTATCTATCTATCTATCTATCTATCTATTATCTATTAATATTAATATCTCCCTATAATCTATCCATCCATCCATCATCTATGATCTATCTTCTATCTGTCATCTATGTATCTGTCTTTTATCTCTATATCTGTCTATTTTCTACCCGTGTGTATATTTAGCTATCAATGGTCTGATTCTATATCTCTGTATCTATTACCTACCTATCTATCTGTCTTTCTATGGCAGTGGCTCAAAGCTGGGGATGAATTTTGTCCTCCGTGGGACATATGACAATGTCTGGAAACATTGTTGTCGTGATGGGGGAGGGGATAGCTCCTGGTACCTGCTGGGTGGAGAGCAGGGACAGTCTTCAGTGTCCTACAAGGGACAGGACGCCCCACCTCGGACACTCATAAGCCCCACAAGTCCGTCGTGTGAGGTTGTGAGACCTTCTCGAATACAGGTGTACCCCTCACCCTCACGCCTCCCACATATGTGGAGTTTGACTTCTTTATACATCCCTGGCACCGGCTGTGCTGTGGCCAAATTTAGTGGCACTGCAGGTTTGGTTCCTGAGCACACAGCAAAGCAAAGTAAGGAGAGGCTGAAATGGGAAGTAGGGTCCATAGCTTTTGTCCACGTCAAGTAGGGGCTGCTGAGTTTTGGCCTGTTTTTCCTGGGTTGTAATGGCGCCTAAGACTTGTTCATCTAAAGCTGCACCCAACCAGTGGCTACGCTGGGCGTTAAGCCGCTTTGAGGCAGCCACTCTGCAAGGTGGCTGTGGGATTTGGTCGGTCACTGTGTGTTTTTTCAGGTGTTGGGGACAAGACAGCAGCGTCTCTTTCATGGGAAGAATGCGGGCTTTTCCCAGACTGGTTTCAATGGCCTGACTATTTCAGCTCATCCATACTTACAGAGAGAACATTTTAATGGATGGAGAGGCTGTATTTAAATTTATGAGTTTGGCTATAAGCGACACCCCACTCCTGCACCCCATTTTATCCGTGTAAAAAGGGGACTGATGATATTATTCCTGTCCTTTCCTCGTGCAGAAGTGGGGAGACCTGAGGACAAAACACCCACGTGACAGTGCTACCTCCTTGGATGAAAGGTCCCGTAAAAGTAATTACTGTTTGCATTTCACGGGCGCAAGGAAGTGCCTTAGAGACTTATACAGTTTTATCATCTAAGAGACCCGGGAGGTCAAGGAATGCATCCTCTTTATTTTAAAGGAAATAGCAAAGAATTCTGTCCTATGAATATACAATGAAGGTCCGACAATTCAGTTCGCAAACTTTCCACCGTGCACTTACACGGTGGAAAGATCACAAACGTAATTGTCCGACTGGCATCCCATTTATTCACCCAGTCCTCTTTATAATGGGAGCTCCAGCTGGTTTAAATCTCACTGTTTAAAAATCATGTTGCAACAACAGACATTCTCACTCCTGACTTTTGAAATTAAAATCCTTTTTTTTTTTTTTTTTAGTATTTAGTGGCAACTGACCCTCACAAAAACTTTCACCAGCAGTGTCAAGGTAACTGTCTTTGAATCTTTGTTAAAACGACGGCATAGAATCCAACTTGAAAAATTACTGGTGTTGTCACAGAGACATATTCTCTTGTGATCCTTAAAATTTCCTTTTTCTGGTGGCTGAGACGAGGGTAATTTTTATGGGCTTATTGATCATTTGTTTCTCTTCTATGACCTGACACCTTACGTTTAAGTTTTCTATTGTATTTTTGTTCCATTTCTAATTTATTTATACGACATATTGCAGATGTTTCCTCTTTCTGTGAACATGTCAGTTTTGCTTTGCTGATGGTATCGCTTGACCTAAGAAACATGCACACCTGTAGAGAAGTTTAATTTATTTGAGCCAAACTGATGACAGTTGCTGGGAAGCACAATCTCAACAGATGAAGAACATGGTCTGGAGAACGGCAGTTTTGCAGCTTATTTTGTACATTAGACTCAAAGGAAGAGACGTAAGGAGCGTTACATGAAATCCACGGGTGGGAGAAAGCCAAGCGGCGAAACCTCTGGGATGGGATAAAAACTAACACAGAGAGACACATACTTTTCTTTTTTTTTTTTTGCTCCTTTGGAGGTAATGTGTTTTATTTTTCCTGGCTTACTTTGGTGAGAGCAGGATAGAAAATAATGAACAGTTACAGCACCGGAGATGGTATTTGGGGAACAAGAAAACAAGGAGGGTTTCTGTGGTCTCCTGCGCTGGTTGGAGGTTGTGCCCTGAGGGGTCTGAAGAGGAGATTACTCCCACATTCCAAGGCGATGTTATCTTAGATGCAAAAAGACAATAGACAGGCTCACTTCAGGTAAAGATTGACTTTTGTCCAGGAAGCTACAAGCCAAGGAGGGGACTACCCGACAGGACCAGGTGTTAGTTAGGAATTTTTATGTTCAGACCATCCCATGTGGTTAATTTCGGCCTCTGAGTTTGTCGGCTCTGCCATGCTGGCCTCCCCTGAGCTTGTCAGGTTTAGTGTGTGGCCCCTTTCTTCGTCCACACTCTTACCATATCGAAGCTTCTTTTTTTCTTACATATTTCTTTTCCTGTGGCTGCTGTAAAAAATTACTAGAAACTGATGTCTTACAACAGCAGAGATATGTTCTGTCCCAGTTTTGGAGGCTGGGCGGAGAGCACAGGCCTGAGTGTGGGGAGAAGTGTGACATCGAGGTATCCCAGGGCCACGCTCCCTCCGAGGGCCCCAGGGGACGGTCCCTCCTGCCCCTTCCAGCTCCTGGGGGCTCCAGGCGTCCCTGGGCTGGTGGCCGCCTTCCTCCCATCTCTGCCTCCGTCTCCACGTGGCATCTCCTCTGTGTCTGTGTCCCTCCTCTTCTGTCTCTGATGAGGACACTGTCATTGGGTTCAGGGGTTCCCTGATCCAGGACGACCTCACCTCAGATCCCTCACTCAGTCCCATCTGCAAAGACCCTGTTTCCAGACAGGGCCCCGTTCGCCAGGTGCCTGCGTATAAGTATCTGATAGATGCTCACTAAGGTACCCATGGCTGACACACTTTCTTATTTTGGGATCATTGGGATTTTACCTCTAAAGACAAAACCAGTAAAATTTGGAATAGTTTTAACACGTTTTCTTTTGGCTTTATGGAGATAGAATCGACATATAGCATTGCGTAAGGTTAAGCTGTATAACGCGACAACTTGATACATGTATATACTGCCAAATAATTACCATAATCAGGCTAGTTATCACGGCCATCACCTGACTTAGTTAAAGTTTTAACCCCATCATTTTGGAAGGTCCACTCCACCACCACGGCTCCATCCATCTATCTATCTATCTATCTATCTATCTATCTATCTATCTACCCATCCATCTGAGGGAATGTAGAATGCACACATATTCACATGCATTTTGCCTGCAACATTTCACCCGTTTTGGAATGTAAGTCTCCTATTGGCTCACATGCTTCCTGGTCTTTCTCAGATGCCAGCCATTAATAACACGACCTTATCGAATAGTTTTTTGAGGGGTGCTTCTTGATTGAGTAGGTGATTCTGGAGACCCCTTTAAATACATTTGGAAAACAAAACCAATGTGTAAATCCAGAGTTGGGTTTGATGCCAGCCTGATGCATTTCTAGAAGCTCAAGCATGCCTCACAATGAGATAATATTTGATAGAATCCTATGTTAAAATTTGCGGGGAGCAGGGTAGGGGAAGGCATTCAGACTAGGATGGGGCAGCTTCCTGGGTACAAAGGGTCCTTTCGATATTCCTTAAAATCTGGAATTGATAACGTTGGATTGATTTCCTTCACGAAGGAAAGAGTTATTTTCATCTATGACTAATGAATAGATTTTGTATCTCGCCACTTAGGAAGAACTCTGCACTGGTGGCTAGGACCACCGGTTGTGACTTTTACCAATCTTGGATGGACAGAGGCTTATATGTTAGTGTGGAAAGGGCTGCAATTGGCGGGAAAAAAAAGCAGCATTCCTGTAGACCTTGTTTTCTGTAAACTGTCATTACTGGAACGGTATATATTGTGTTAGTGCAGTTGGAGAGAGAGAAAATATAATATGGACACAGTGGAATCAAGTCTAATGCAGAATTATCGATTGGGGTGTGGGGCAGAGACAATGGGCCACCACTCAAAGGGTGATGTGTGGGTTTCACCAAGGGCCCCCCCCCGTAGTAGCCTCCAGAAATGTCACATTTGAGAGCTTTACTTGAGGTCTAAGATTAGAAGGCCCTGGGGGTTGACACACACACACACACACACACACACACACACACACTCACACGGTTAGTAGTCACAGACCTCATATTGAATCCCACGTCTGCAATTTACCAGCCTTGTGAAAGTCTTTAAACTCTGTGACCCCCCAACTCCCTCTCCCCAGAAAACAGGTGAGCTGTCATTAACCCTTCCAAGCCAGCCAGGGAGATATTTTGAGGATTCAGTGGGGGCAGGTGTGTGTGGAAATGCCTTGGGGATGAGGAAACCTGTATAGTAAATGGCCGCGTTCTTAATCTTTATTCTATGTCATTTGTCTTGTGGCTTCTCAGCCTAAAACAACCTCACTGGCTGCTAGGAATTTGAAGGTTCCAGGTAGGGGGGACACCACACTGGACCAGTCTCTGAACTCTTGTGAACGGATCCTAATTACAGCCGCTTCACCTGTCCTTCTCTGCCAGATGAGTCTGGCCACCATGGCTGGCACTGTGCTTTTCAGGATAGAGAGCATTGATTTTCCACTGTGTGTAGACCACGCAACAGTGTTCTCTCCAGCAGAGTCCATACGACACCTGACATTTAAGTTCATGAATTCATCCTAGGAAAAGTGCTACACACCTCATTGCTGAATATCACTACAGTCACCTTCAAAGTCCTCCCCTTGGGAAGCTATGCACCGATGCCAGTGCCTAGTCCACCCTTCAAAGCAGTTTTGGAACTCTTTCTGGACTGGCCATCAGAGCTGTTGTCATATTACCCTTGATGTCCTGAATGTTATCAAAATGTCTTCCTTTCAATATTTCCTTTCTCTTTGGGTAAAGAAAGAAGTCACTGGGGGCCAGATCAGGTGAGTAGGGAGGGTGCTCCAATACAGTTATTTGTTTACTGGCTAAAAACTCCCTCACAGACAGTGCCCTGTGAGCTGGTGCATTGTCGTGATGCAAGAGCCATGAATTGTTGGCGAAAAGTTCAGGTTGTCTAACTTTTTCACAGCCTTTTTAGCACTTCCAAATAGCCAACTTGGTTACCTGTGTGTCCAGTTGGTACAAATTCATAAGGAACAATCCCTCTGATGTCAAAAACGGTGAGCAACAGCGTTGCAGCGAGTTCAGGAAGAAAATTGTCAGACTGCATACATACAAACATTTACTGAGTACGTGCCTGTTCCCTGAGGACCTGTGTGTTTTAGTGACTCTGGAAGGAAGGGTTTTGTTTCTGGACCAACGTCATTTGTTGGAAATCTCCCATGACAACGCTGCTGAGGTAAGATGAGTGGCTCACGCACATTCTTTTGCCACGTTCTCTCTGTGCAAATGTCGCTTGTTTGCAGTTGGGTATAAAGCACGACGTGCGTCACCACACAGAGGCTCGTTAGCACGTTGAACCATCACCTGTCCAGCGATGAGGAAAATACCTGGTTTGCAGACGTTCTCAGCTTGTTCTTTTGTTCCTTAGGTGACAGCATAAGAAGCCATGAGGCAGCCTTTCTATGAGTGGTGAGTGGACACAATCGTCAGCTTTCACTATTCTCTGAGTCTAGAGAGAAGGGTTCTCCGTCTGAGTTGTCTCCATCCAGGGTCATGCTGGGTCTGCTTGGTCAACTGGGGATGTGAAGAGGGTAGTGGGGAGTGTGTTGGTCGATGTGGGTTGATGGAGTCCTAAGGGATGGTCCTAAAGGAATGGCAGTACATGTGGGAATGAATTCACAGGGCAAAAGGCGCGACTTGCAGACATGGAGGCTGCACAAGGACCAAAGTCATGGATGATGGGAGAAATTTGAGGCGGCTCACGGGTGTGCCAGTGGTGGAGACGGGTGTGAGAGGAGAACGTGACAGAAGAGCCAAGAGTTCACATCAGTGCAGCTTGTCAGTCATGCTGGGAAGGGTGGGATTTTTAATCCCTAGAGCCAATGGGAAGCCACTGGACTTCTTTAGGGCTGATGGCAACCAGGAGTGTGTGTTTAGGAGATTGCTCTGCCTGGTTGCGTTTTGTTCCCGCCAGGTGGCAAAAATGGGGATGGCCAGGCCAGCGAGGACGATTTTGGGATCTACAAGTGAGTGACTTGGGCTCCAAGGATGGGACTAAACGTACATGGATGCAATGAATTTAAGATGTGGGTTTTTTTTTGTTGTTGTTGTTTTGAGGTGCAACTAACAGGGCTTAGAATTGATTGGATGACATTTCGGGTTCAGGAACCAGTTACCTGCATGAGCGGATGGTCCTTAATTTGTAATGATCATTTTCCATCAAGGGTGGTTGTGTGTGTGTGTGTGTGTGTGTGTGTGTGTGTGTGTGTGTGTGTTTTCAGCATGTTATAGGGTCCAACACTTACACATGCGTTACTCTACAGTCTAAACTTTAGTAGAATATTGCAAAATGTTACATTTCCTTTTTCAGATGCTGAAAGAATTTCTGGGATTTGGTTTCCTTTGGGTTTTTCTTTCTTTCTTTTTTTTTTTCCTTTGGCACTTGAGTATCCCCCACGTGATTGATGTGTCCTGTGGACATAATTTCTTCTGAAGAAAAGGCTTAATTACTGTCTGTACTCAGATGTAACCCAGAATACTGGTTTTCCATCATTTACTCCTGGGCTCGCACCCAAGAAGTTACTAGAGTTTCTGCTGGCATTTTCCCCTGTGTGGCTTGGGGCAACATTACAAAGTTATAAAATGTATGAAAAAGTACAACTGAGCATTAAAAAACAAAACAAAACCCAACAAGCCTGACTAGCTGCCTATTTGCTCTTACTTTCCATTTTGTTTACATTTCTATACAAAGAAATCCAATTATGAGACCTCACACTCCACTTTAACCACTGTTAGGTTTTTTTTAAGAGCCTCACCTCACTGAAACGCCTGGAGAAGTTATGAGACTTTAATGTCCCCATGCACGTAACATTAACTTGTAAATTATTCTACATTAACTTAAAACAGGACTTTTAAAAAAAAATGCTGGTTTCTGAGGAAGCCAGCTCGGGTATGACGTGCAATGGAAACTGCTAAAGAATGCCATTATTTCCTTTCTTAAGTTGCCTAAAATGCAAATGTGAATTGATGGTTTCTATTTTTTTTTCTTTTTATCCTCCCTCCCCCCCCAAAAAAAAAACACACAAAAAAAACCCTTTCAGGAACTGCTGGCTGTCGCTATCACTGTGTTACTTGTTTGGGGGACTCAACGGAACGTTCGTGACAAGGAACGCCAGGCCCAACATTGTCCTCTTAATGGCAGACGACCTTGGGGTGGGCGACTTATGCTGCTATGGTAACAACACGGTGAGGTAAGACATTCTCCCGCCTGTAGGGGGCGCTGCCGCGTGTCTCCGGTCACATCTCTGCCATTGAAAAAAACAGACTGGAGTCAGTTGTCGTCCAGGACAGCAGAGGTCGCCGTAGGCAAGCTGCAAAATGTCAGGACAGCATTTGACAACCCGTCTCCTTAGTTTATATGTAGTTGCTGCTGTTGCTGGTTCTTTTTTTTTTTTATTATTATTATTGTGGTTAAAAAAAAAAGGAAAAAAACCACATAACACAAACTTGACCTGTTTAACCAACTTAAAGCTAGCGGTTCAGGGGCATTTAGTAAATTTACAATGTTCCACAACCATTCCCGCTGTCTAGTTCCTAAACTTTTTCATCGTCACCTCCAAAAGGTGAGCCTGTACTTACTAACAGTCTTCCCCTGTGCCTCCCCGTCTCCCAGACCCTGGCAGCCACTGACTGCTTTCTGTCTCTGTGGATTTGCCTGTTCTGGAAATTTCTCATAAGTAAAATCATATAATGTATTAGCTTGCTAGGGCGGCTGTAACAAAGTACCCCAGACTGAATGGCTTAAATAACAGACATTTATCTCTCCCGGTCCTGGAGGCTGGAGTCCGAGATCCAGGTGTCCCAGGGCTGGTCCCCCATGAGGCCTCTGTCCTGGGCGTGTGGACGGCCGTCTGCTCCCCGTGTCCTCACATGGCCGTCCCTCTGTGTGTGTCTGTGTCCTCATCTCCTCTCCTTATAAGGACACAGTCCTATCGGATCAGGGCCCACCCTAGTGACCTCATGTCACCTTAGTCCCCTCTTTACAGGTCCATCTGCAAATACAACCACATTCTGAGGTCCTGGGGATCAGGGCTCCAACATATAAATTTTGGGTGACACACTTCAGCCCACAACACATCATATGTGCTTTCCTGACTTCTTTCACTGAGCATAAGGTTTTCAGGGTTCATGTACGTTATAGAATATCTCAGGGCTTCGTTTCTTTCCGTGGCTGAATAATATTCCACTGTATTAGTTCAGAGTTTTTCAACATCTTCCTCGGATTCTTTCCAAAGCCTCTGATATCCAACATTCTCCTTTGTCAGCCTGTCCTCCATCACTACACACATTCTGTTCATGTGCAAATATATGGTCCCTCTTCCCTTGAATTTAAATTGCATGGATTTACCTTGAAATGCAGATTGCAGTATAGCCCCATAATTTATGCGTACATGTGCAGATTGAGAGGAGTTGGTCTACTTACAGGCATTTTAGGTCTCTATAAAGCAACAAACGGAGGCAGGTGTTTTTCTGTCTGCCCCCTCTGTGGATGCTGTGGGTAAGAAAGGAAACTTTACTCAGGGTTCATAGGCTGTCACTCTCAGACAGACACTGACTGTGCCCCCACAAGTGTGGGCTACACAGACAGATCCTTCCCACAAAGATACTGAGAGTGTTTGAGGGGTAAGACTCTCCATCATCACCTGTCTGTGGGATTGTGAGAGGAGCATGCTCAGGGAAGAGCAATGCACCCTGTTCTGCCGCTACTATTTAGGTGACCTATTATTTTGGGGGGTGGGGGTGGGAGTGGAGGTCGTAATCTGGAGACCTTAAAATATTAGACAACAAAATGGGAAATTGACTGAATTCAACCATGACAGAATTTGGTTATAAGAAAAGACAGATTTTCCTGCAAGAAACACACGACCATTTTATGGAATCTAAGTGACCCATTAATTTTACGAATATGACAAGATCCAGTTGACCAGCTTTTTTATTGAAATGCCTGTTAACTCAGCTGAGTACCGTCTTTCTCCGAAAATAAGACTGGGTCTTATATTAATTTTTGCTCCAAAAGACTCATTAGGGCTTATGTTCATGGGAAGTCATCCTGAAAAATCATGCTAAGGCTTATTTTCCAGTTAGGTCTTATTTTGGGGAAAACACGGTAGTAGTTTAATGATACCTGGCGATCCATTTGCGTTTGTGATCATTTTGCCTGCAGATATATTGTTGTACACTCTGCTTTTCCTTTGCATCCTAGCAGACAGATGGATTGAAGTTTCAAAAGGGTGTATTTCAGATTTACTGGACAGAGAGTCACCTTGACCCAAAACACGATGGCTTTGAATCTTGTTCATTTTATTGGGAATTGGAAACATGCAAGCTGAATTCCTGTTTTGTCTGCAGCACACCCAACATTGACCGCCTGGCGAGTGAGGGAGTAAGGCTCACCCAGCACCTGGCAGCTGCCTCTGTAGGCACCCCAAGTCGGGCTGCCTTCCTAACTGGCCGGTACCCCATCCGATCAGGTGGGCCTGGGGAATGCAACAGCATTTTTGTCTCACAATCCTGCCTTCTTATAATTTACTTTTCTTTGCAGCTCTTCATAACAATTCTCAAAAGGTCACTTGAGGTATTAAGAATCTAAATTCAAATGAAGGTTGTGTTGCTATACCTGGTCGGTTTAAACAGGTGTGTGTTGCCCGGGGCCACCAAATCTGCTCACCTGTATGCCTACAGTGAGCCTCTGATGAGTAATTTCCAGGTTGCCTTGGACACACACTACCGTTTCTAGGTGCTTGTAGTAACAGCCCTTGTCTTGTAGTAATAGGTTTCTCATCTCTTAAAGCTAGCTGAGACCAGGTTATCAAGCATTCTAATGAAAGTGGGTCCATCCAGCCTCTGGGGATGAGATTGGAAAACCAGAAGGAGCAATTGGGAAGAAAGTGTGGCTAAGAAAATGGAAAAGAAATGGGAGCCATACATAATCTCTCTCTCTCTCTCTCTCTCTCTCTCTCTCTCTCTCTCACGTGCACACACACACTCACACACACACACAATTTCAACATCCATACTCACCAAGTTGAGTGTAATGATCACAATTTAATATTTCCCTTTGTAGCTTAGCTTAGAATCAGCAACATAACCATCAATGTGGAAATGACATTATAAATATCAATTTTTATACCCAGCTAAAACTCAGTGATGCCTTTGGCATCTGCTGAGGGCTTCAGGGTTACTGGCCTTTACATGAAATTGCCCCAGACTATTGTGTTTTCATTAAGTCTAGTATCTTCTTGTCGCAATTATAATATATCCACCCTGGTAGTTTACTTTTCAGTGACAGCTTTTCCTCTGAGTTTTCCTTCTTCTAAGTGATAGCTTTTCATAAGGTCCGGGGAATGGACTAATCAGATTAATTTGAATTATATGAAAATTAAGAGTAAATAAACATTGCAAGTTCTTGTCCCAGGAACTTTGATGCATTACCATCTATTTTTCTATTTTTGTTGCTCAAAGAACTTTTTTCATAATTCAGTGTGCTCAATTTTGTTTGAAATAGTTTACCACATAGTTTGTGTCTAAATACTGCATTACTGTGTACGAATAGGTGGTAAAGATACACATCTGTATTCTTTTAAAAATCAATTACTTTTATAATTTCATGGGATTCTAAATATTGATTAGGTGGAAAAATCTATCTTACAAAATTAAGAATAAAAAGTGGTTGAAGGGAGTTATTGATCAAATCATTGCTATTTTTTTTTTGGAGCACAAATCATTCAATTTAATTCTTCCTGCTCATCAAACAATTCTAGCAAAAAAGAAAATCGATTCAATTCCAAGGTAATATTCTGATACTTCCCCTAATGAAACAGGTTCTGTTTCCCATCAGTGATACTATATTATCCAACTTCTTACTCTTTCTAGGATAGGACCCTTAAAATGATCATTTACGTATCCATCTTTAATCCTCACATTCCTTGCTTCTGGTTGTTTTTTTTCATACGAGTGCCTTTAAAACCAGCTGTTAATTTATTCACCTAGCAGTCTAACTCCACCTAAAACAATATGGGAAAAGAATTGTGACACCTTTACTCTCTCATTCTCCTATTACATGAATCACAGGACTGATGTACCCACCAGGAGGTGCGTTCTTATCCAGAAGAAACCACTTAGGATAAAATCTACTCTCTGCCTAGTGAGTTCTTGAATCCACGAGCTTAGAGTTCATGGAAACAGGACAATGACGTTCAAGAGGAAAGCTCTGACCTCTAACCTGACCCCCTCAACATATTAATATAATATCTATTCCTTTTATGATGTAAAAGTTCCAAATAGTTCTTGTTCCTAAGTTCAGAAGAAGTAGTTTTAAAAAGGTGATAGTTTGGGGGCGGGGAAGACAAAGCTTTGTTGTTGTTTTTTTAAACAAAGGGACATATTTTCAAGCTGTGATCATAAGAGATACTTTGATTAAAATTCTTTAGATGCTATTTTTTCACCATTCAGAGTGTCAAAAAAATCGACACTCTTAATACTTAGTTGCTTGAAGAGACTGTGGGGACATTTTGGCATTTAGCCTTTCAATCAGCAACTCCCTTTTTCTAGAAATTGATCAGTCATAGTTTCACGTGTTCTAAATGACACATGTTGTTATTTCTTATAATCTTATCTAGCACTAAGAGATTGGGGAAATAAAATTAAATGTTTACTGGTAGGAAGCGACTGGATAAATAATGGTGTGTTTATAACATGGCACCTTAATGCACGCTTAAAATGGCAGGGGAAGGTTTCCACATCCTCGGAGACCCCGAGAGTTCTCTGAGGTACTTTTGTTAAGTGAAAAGAGCAATCTGCCGGCCAGCGTGGAGAATACATACCTACTAGGTTTGATGCAAAAGTAATTGCAGTTTTTGCAAAAATTTTTTTAACCTTTTAAATGCAATCACTTTTGCACCAACCTAATGCTACAGAATTCTCCTTTAATTCATGCCTAGGATATTCTTGGGAACACTTCTGTGTGACAATGAGTGACTTTCCTTGAGATGCTTTCATTGATAGGTTTCTTCTTGGCAGTTGTCCCACAAGTAGGGCGCAACACCACGAGATGTGGTTGCAGTGTTGATGCTCAAACAATAGTGACAATTAGAATTTCAGGAAGCCGCAGCTCGTAGGGGCCTGTCAACCATCCCAAAAAGCCTTCCTAGAAGACGTGCCACAGGAGGAAGGGTGGGTTCCCCCTGAGAAAATGACGCACAAAGATAACGCGGGGATGTGTGACTGAGTAAAGAGATGGGGGTGGCCGCCCAAACAATCACACATCTCAGAGCAGGAAAGACTGTATAAGCCATGCCCCACATTTAGATTTGAACAGAGGGTGATGGAAGGGCATTGGTGCGTTTTGACGGGAGAAAAGACGGATTGGAAGGGTCCTTGGGAAGGTGATTGAGACTGGTCAGGACTTGGTGATTGATTGGAGGTGAGGCTGAGGGAGGAGGGAGATTCAAAAGGAGCCCATGCATTTCTGGACACGACGACTGGGAGAATTATGGTCCTTTACTGAGGCGGGTTTCAAGCACAGAGATGAGGGAGTCTGTGTTTGCCGTGCCAAGACTTGGATTCCCAAATAGACAGAAGCCCACTGTGCAGCTGAAGGTAGGACAGAAACTTCTGTGTCTCCCCCATGTGGGCTTTTCACCCCCTAGAAAGATGGGGTTCAGGTTCAGAATTGATGTCCAAGGATAGCCTGTGCAGTGACACGTCCAGTTAAACTTGAATTTTGAATAAGCAACCAATACATGCCCTCGGCACTATTTGGGACAGACATGTCTACTCGAAAAAGAAAAAAAACGCTTCCTGTTAATATGAAATTCCCACGTGATTGTCTTGTGTCCTAATTTCAAGACAACATCTGCATTTGGCACGTGGGAGGGGACGAGCTAAGGACGTACAGAGACAACGTCAAGGGGAAACGGGAGAGAACGAACGGACTAGAGAATGTGCACGAGGAGACAGTTTAAGGACATTGGGGCTCCGTATTACAGTTCATGCAGACTGTCATGCAGAGAGGGGCTGTGGTACTCAGCGGTCGTTTGCTTCTCTGTGTTCAGGAATGGCGTCTCCCTCCAACCTGAACCGTGCCCTGCCCTGGCTTGGAGGCTCAGGTGGTCTTCCCGCCAACGAGACGACGTTTGCCAAGCTGCTGCAGCATCAGGGTTACCGTACAGGACTGATAGGTACGGCCCGAGGACGTGGACACAGGGGTAGGCACTTTCCCTCTCCTTGTGACTCGGCTTTCCGGAGACGTTGGCTGGGTACCTGCCAGCTGATTCCTCTTGGAGCAGAGACACGTGGGGGAGGAATTTAAGACACAAATGATATCAACAGCAAGGTCTTGGAAAAACCATGGGAATAAAAACAGATGTGCTTGTGCATTATTGTCACCAAAATGGAATATTGTGTAAGGAAGGGATATAACCCTTTTGGGTCCCCAAAAGATGTCCTCTTCTTGACCTTGAGAAATGAACGCAGGAAAAGTGACCACGCTGAGGCAACGATTTATTTAGATCACCTGGTGTCCTGTGCCCTTGGGTGGGGAGGGGTGGGTGTGACAGTGTGAGTCACCGTATCACCGAGTACGTTTATTCCATAGAATTCTGGGTCAATGTCTGATTCCTCTGAGGAGACATTCTGAGAGCAACTACGTTTGAGAAGTGCCGCCTACTCACTGTGTCCACGCTTTTTAGGATTCTCCCTGTGGATTACAAGACTATAATGTCTTCTAAGATGTCCCCTATTTAACAAAAAACATAATTTGTGTCGTTTGTATGTTGACCGACAAGGATGTTATTCTCGTGAAACCCCCAGAAGCACCCTTGAATGCAGATATTCTAAATCAGCTCTCAGGAACACTCAGACTTCCCCTCCCCCAGATTCAAACGTGGCTTTGCTGTTATAACATAAGCTGGTGCATTTGTCATCAATCATACAGGGTCTGGAAAGGAGTAAGCGTTGTGATGTGTGTAAGTGAATTAGAACTGGCCCACGTGATGAGTTGTCATTAGAAGGAAGGGCTAACATAGCCCGAATTCGTTGGTTGAATTGGATGAATTTCTTTGGCTAGTTTATCATGCAGACCTGGGGGGCCTTCGTCTGGAGCTCTGTTTGTGGCATTTTGGTGCCTTGTCAGGGAGTTACCGTAAGAGAGCCTGGATAAGAATGGCCACGGGCAAAACACACTGCTAGTGAGTGCAGATGTGAACACAGAGACGTAGGTTCTGGCCACCCAGCCAGTACCCGACACCTGGGACATTCCTGAGGGTCCAGGGGATGGTCAGGCACCCAGCATATTATTTCTTCTGAGGCAGCACTAGCATCATGCCCTTCCAGCGAGCAAACGGGTTTCTGCTGCCCAGTTCCAGTCCGAAAGTCTCAGAATGTAGGGGGAGACATGTGGGTGGCTTATGTAGACTTGTTAGCATTTCCAGGGAGGTGACGATGGGGCCACCGAGATGGTGCTGCCCTGGCCAGGAAGCCCAAGTCCCCCTTGGCATTCACAGAGGGACGTCCACCCTGTAGAAACAGCTGGTTGCTGGTGCTGCCACCATCCCCGTGCTGTGTCCCTTGCAGGAAAATGGCACCAAGGTCTGAGCTGTGCATCCCGGGACGACCACTGCTACCACCCCCTGAACCACGGGTTCAGCTATTTCTACGGCCTGCCCTTGGGTCTCCTGAGCGACTGCATAGCATCTGAGATGCCAGAACTGCACCGTCGCCTCCGGATCCAGCTCTGGGTGGCCACAGCAGCCATCGGCCTCGTCCCTCTTCTCCTGCTTGTCCCCAAGCTTGCCCACTGGCTCGCGATTCCCTGGAAGGTCATCGTGACCCTCACTCTGCTCGCCCTCCTCTTTTTTGCATCCTGGTACTCCAGCTATGGCTTTACTCGGCGTTGGAACTGCGTCCTGATGAGAAACCACGAAATCCTCCAGCAGCCGATGAGAGAAGACAGAGTTTCAGCGTTCATGCTGAAAGAAGCCCTGAGTTTCATCAACAGGTAGGACAGGTAAGCCCTTCGGGCTGGCCTGATTTTCTGCACGACCGTTTTGATGTTATTTCAGAGAAATTGGGTACCTCCGGATGAGATGGGCCTTTTCTGTGTGTGAGATATGTACGCTATGTTGGAATTTCTACTGAGATAGAAAAGAAAAACGGACAGTTAACATTTCCTGCAAATTTCAAACCCTGCAAAGGCGAAGAAATAGATTTTGCTCACTGCTTTAAAAAATACAAAACTGGAATTATGGCATTTTAATCCATTGGTGTGGGTTAGTATCAAGACGGACGGACTCTTTGAGCTTCATCTCAATTTTGCTTTGCCCAGAAACAGCCTGAAAATACTAGTGAGGTGTTCACTAACAATTAGGAAGTGACTCTATTTAGTGATATCTAGTTTTACGTTTTATGTACTTAATGCAAGCCATGCACCCAGCAATGTAATACTGTCAGGCCTTTGCACTGCTGCTTAGTTCAGATGACCAGTGAGAGGTATTTTGAAGTTGTTGGTATGCAGACTCATTGACCTTTCTCTGCTCTCCTAATGGGGGTGTGGAGGGCACGCAGGAGGATGACACAGTATAACTCCATGGGTATAATGACTAGGCAATGGGACCTCATTCCCTCATAAGCCTTTGTAACTGTCACATTCATTCTTTGCTTAGCACAGCAGGCAGAATGGTGGGACAGTTACCTGGCTCTGTTCATTGTTCCTGCTGCTCCCATACCAACTCAAGTTTGCTTGGGATCTTTTAGGATGGCTACATGGGACATTAAAATGCAGCACACAACAAATGAGATGTAAAGGAAAGAAGTGTATTTCTCTCTTTTTTTGAGCCCCCTGCTTGCTATTTAAAAAAAAAAAAAAAATTCTGCCCGAGCAGCCTCACAGCCCAAACTGGATGCCAAAGCTCCAGCCATCATGCTTATGTTCCAGGCAGCACAAAGAAGGAAGCAGAAGAAATGCACAAGAACCCTTTCTATAGACGACATGCTATCTTGTTACTTACATGCCCTTTGTTTCCCTTGGTTGGTGGTGGTTCAAATGGACACTCCTACCTGCATATAAGCAGTCTGTGTTCTGGAGAACTGTGTGTCCAATTAAGTGCTGGGGCTTGTGTGACTGAGGGGCACAGAGAGTAGGGACTGTCTGAAAGCTGAATGCAGTATACCTGTGTCTCTGCCTGGGGTACGACACTTCCTAACCCATGTCTGAGAAAGCATTCTCAGAAAATAGGTGGGAAGATCCATATGGGTTTCATTCATTCATTCATTCATTCATTCATTTATTCATTCATTCACTCATTCATCCAGCCACCTATTTATTCAACAAAGATTAAAAACATGTGTGAAGCTGTTATTTTATGTCACATGCTACCCTGGATGCAAGAGATCAAATGATCCGACTCTGCCAGATATTTTATTGCTGATACAAAGTTTCCGTTCTTCTTCTTTCCTCCTCTTATCCTTTCTGCATGAGTCTTGCTATGGTATTTGTTACTCAAATGATTGATCAAAGTAACCTAAATACATAGAAACCTCTGCCAACTCTTCTGAGACCTTTCAATGGAGGCAGAACAATATCCAAGTGGGAATAAAACCGCCTTTATTTACTAAGATAACTCAGTTGACTCTCTACCCCTTAGGTATAAACGTGGACCTTTTCTCCTGTTTGTGTCCTTTCTACATGTCCACACACCGCTCATCACCAGAGAGAAGTTTGTGGGGCACAGTAAATACGGACGCTACGGCGATAACGTAGAAGAAATGGATTGGATGGTGGGTGAGTATTCGGGAAAATCGACTGTAAGTGTCTCATTCATGGATTAGACTAAAGAAAATCTGTATTAATTGCCTCCAATAATACACAGCTCCCTGGCACACTGTGGGCAATCGATGAGTATTTCCCTGAATTGAATTCAAAGCTGCCTTTAGCATTTGTAAAATCAACAAACATTCCCCAAGGGAATACATCACAATTTGTAAATGCAGGTTTTCCTGTCTTTCAAATAAAGATAGTCACTTTCCAGGAAAAAAAACGAAAAAAAAAACAACCCCAAACAAACCACCTTTTTTGAGGTTAATAACGTACTGTAGAGAATATTGGCATTCATGGCTGTTTTGGTGGCTATGAAAGGAACCATGTTATCCTTAAATTAGTTACGTGTTACAAGCAATGCTTAGAACTGTGGGAGGGAATTTACCCAAAGTGCAGCCATTTGTTTAGAATTCACATGGGTCGACAGAGAAAAATAATACTGAGGAAAACTAATTAGAAATGGGGGAGGCTGGTGTGAAGGCAGGGGAAGTCAGTGCTCCATGCATGTCCATGAAATAAATGACGGTGCTATTTGAACAGCATTTTTCCCATTTCATATATGACAATATTTCTTCATCTCAGTAAGGGTGTTTTACTTATGAAACACAGTACAATTTTTTTCTCTCCTGCTAGTAGAGATTTCTAAAAGTTGTCCTATGCAGCACCACCTACGCTGATAATAGCTTAGTTTTCTCTTGCTGCCTGTGTCAATGGGCACTGAGATCACGTATCCTTCAAAGAAATAGAGTTAGCCTAATTTAAATGCACTTGAAGTGTGTTAAACCATCACTGTCTGTTACATATGATATATTTTGACTGTAAACCACAGTCTAGGTGAGATTGGAGAAGACTGGTTAGGACCGGAGAATGAGTGGCCGGTCTCTTCTTGCAGGACAGAGGAAATCTGAGTAAATTTCTGCTTCATATTGCCACCATGTGTGTTTATCGAAAGTATCTACATACAACTCTAACATTTAGAGTTTATATGTAATCCCAAAGAGAAATCATGAGTTGGCAGTAGGAAGTTTAAGCAGACATAGAAAGACAAAAGGAATATATGAGTAGCAACAACGCAAGGGCTTAATGAACGTTAATTATCTGACATCAGAAGCCCATTTTAAGCTCATTGAATTAAAACTAGCGTGTCTATTACTGGCTTAAATTTTATACTGTGATAGATAGATAGATACATAGATATATAGATAATAGATGATAGAGAGACAGATAGTGAGATATAGATAAAATTATATATGGTGTATAAATGTATCACAGTATGTATATATATTTGTCACATATATCACACACTATATATATATATTTACACGGTGTATAATTTACATATATTACATTATATATGTAAATTATACACACTATAAATTTAAATATATATCTATAGTAAATATTCTGGCAGATACTACACAACCATTGAAACACAAACATTGAAACCTACTAAAACTATTACAGTGAAAACAGCTGTAACACTGTACTTTTTTGTGTGTAACTGTAGGATTACGATTTCCTTCACTGATGGTCATTCCCCTCCAGAAAAATCTCCTTTGAAAATAAATCTCTTTGCTGTCTTTGTGTCTTTAGTGAAAGGCCAGGATTCTGCAAAGGGAATTTCTGTCGAGGTCTGTATGTGGTGTTTGTCGCGAACAAATACTTTTGTTTATCCTGTAATCTAGGGGAATGTACGGTGCAGGTGTGTCCTAAAAGCTGTTGGTTGCATTCAGTGAAGGGTTAAGATTGTTTACCTGGGAGAAAGGAAAAGCAGCTATTTCTGTGCCCAACATAATCTGCATTTGCCCCTTCATTCCTTATCAACATCTTAGGAAAGCCAGAGGCAGATCAAAAACCAGGCCGGCGTCTGCTGTGTGTATTGTTTTCCTACTTAATGCTGTGTTTATAAAACACAAAATTGTTCAGCCAGGTATTAACCTTGCTTAAAAATGAACCGTAACTGTGCTCCACTCCAAACGACACGCAACGTCCATTTACTGAACGCTCAAGAGTTCAGTAACACTTGAAACTTTCTATTGGAGGAAACTTTTACCTTGAAAAAAATACTCAGCCACTTTTTATAATCGGCCTCTTTCCTAGTATTTTCGTCTGGTAAGAGAGCTGACGATTTTTCTGCTGCCAGAGGCATTTACACACAGGCACGTACATGTTTCTACATTACATACACGGAGATTGA
The DNA here is from genome assembly GCF_036562045.2 of Rhinolophus sinicus. Taxonomy (NCBI): domain Eukaryota; kingdom Metazoa; phylum Chordata; class Mammalia; order Chiroptera; family Rhinolophidae; genus Rhinolophus; species Rhinolophus sinicus. The sequence goes on along the minus strand of NC_133768.1, from coordinate 6,105,255 downwards.
CATATATGTTTACACACACACACACACGCACACACACAGGATTCCCAGCTCTTTTATTGACTTGGTGTAAGTTACAAATTATCCTACTTAATCCTCTAGCCAGAGCTAATGAGAACCAATCATTCAGGTATCATTCTATTGCCAGGAAGCGCTTTTCTCTTCCAAACACAGGACGGAAACACAAATCTTAATTTCTAGCTGAAGCATTTCTAAAAAGTAAACAATGTGGCTTTGAAAGCAAATCGATTTGGTTTTTTAATTTTATCGGGGAATATTGGGGAACAGTGTGTTTCTCCAGGGCCCATCAGCCCCAAGTCGTTGTCCTTCAATCTAGTTGTGGAGGGCGCAGCTCAGCTCCAAGTGCAGTCGCCGTTTTCAATCTTTAGTTGCAGGGGGTGCAGCCCACCATCCCATGTGGGAATCGAACCGGCAACCCTGTTGTTCAGAGCTCGTGCTCTAACCAATTGAGCCATCCGGCCGCCCCTCCGCTTGGTTTTTTAAAATAGTTTGTCCCTCAAAGGGGTTGTTGACCCATAAACACAATCCTGGCTGAGTCGAGCCGAGTATTCATTATCACCAAATGCTTACTCACAACTGGAACACAAAGAGTAACCGGTAGCTTGGGTGCAGCCTTCAGGGGTGACCCGGCATGAGAACTGCCTGAAGGGCTGGGGTGCTGGTCTCTCGAGCAAGTGGGTGGGTTTGCTAACTGACCTCGGGTGGTGTCATTTTATAAACTATTGGTTCTGTTTCATTAGGACTCACAAGTTTATTTTAGCTGTGAAACCTCATTTGTACTGGCTGGTGGTTGTGGGTGACGCTGATATTGTATATTGTATATAATACCTTGTAATATATTGTCTGTATATACATCATATATAACCGAATGTATATATTTTCCCATTATTTGTATACATTACATAATTTGTAAAATGAAAGATATGATGCATTATGTCATGAAATTATATTATTATATAATGAAATCACATATTAAAAGTTAAATACTATAATTGCATCTTACATAATAACATACTACTATCACATAATTATTGTATAATTCCACATAATTGTTATGTGATGCTATTATATGATACATAATTGTCAATCATTATATATTATGTTGTTATGTATTTATAATTATAAGAGTTATAGTTAAAAATATTTTATTGTATATTTAAATACCGCATATTATATATTTTGTATGTAAAGTAATATTATATAATATTCATAATATAAAAATATATCAGAGTATAACAATATATTTATATATAAATAATATATTTATATATTACAGTATATATTATATATTCCAATTTTGATATAATATAAACAGATTTTATATTTATAACATAACAATAAATTATATGTATTGTGTATTATATATTTACTATTTATGATATTTATACTAAACATGTTTGCTATACATAGATAACACGTTAGATATTATGTCATAAATATACAACAAGTAATTATAAACTTAATATTATTTTATATACTACACAGTATACACCACATATGCTCTGTCTGTATTACCATAGTCTACGTTAAGTGGTGACTTCCTAGGTAATCGTATATAACGTATAATAAAGTAACATCGAATTATACTGTTGTGTGCAGTAAATGCAGAGCAGCAACATGATGGGGTTGCAATGGTGCCTGTGAAAGGTGAGCAGCTTCCTGTTTCCCCCTCTGCCAGGTAAGATCCTGGAGTCCCTGGACCAGCAGCGCCTGGCCAACCACACGCTGGTGTACTTCACCTCGGACAACGGGGGTCGCCTGGAGGCGCAGGCCAGCGGGGCCCAGCTGGGCGGCTGGAACGGGCTCTACAAAGGTGATGGCCAGCGGCTGCCGTGTTTCGTTCATGCCTCTGTGATGTCTAGAGAGCTGGGCTTTCGCTTTCCTTCCATGGCAAACGCTGTTCGGAGATGTGGGCGGGACGTACAATCTCTTAGGAAGCGACATGAAAAAAAAGGATGTGCTTTTTTGGGCCATTTCCAAAAATTTCAGACAAAAATGCCTGAAGTCACGCAAGCCTCGTGAGAATAAGCACATAGGCTCTCAAGAGCCATCTAAAGTGGGGTTTCTCAGCCTCACACCACTGACGTCTGGGCTGGGTGACTGTCCAATGTGGGGCGTCCTGGCCCTGCAGGGTTTAGCAGCGTCCTAGGTGCCCATCAATACATGACGATAAAGGAGAGGTCGTACATATACACACTGGAATATCACTCGGCCATAGAAAGAATGACATCTTACCATTTGCGACAACATGGATGGATGCAGAGGGCGTTAGGCTGAGTGAGATACGTCAGACAGAGAGACAAATACTGTATGATCTCACTTATAAGTGGAATCTGAAAAACAAAATACACAAACAAAGAAAACAGAAATAAACCCATAGATACAGAGAACAAACGGATTGTTGCCAGTTGTGAGGGGATTGGGGGAAAAAGGTGAGACAGGGGAAGGGATTAAAAAGTACAGATTGGCAGTTACAAAATAGTCACAGGGACGTAAAGTACAGCACAGGGAACAGAGTCAATAATACGGTGACAGTGATGGATGGTGCCAGGCGGGGACTAGACTTATGGGGGGATCATTTCGTGAAGTACATACGTGTCTAGTCACTATGCTGTACAGGTGAATACGTAATATATAATATTGCATGTCAAGTGTAATTGAAAAAAAGGTGTTTTTTTTTAACTTTAGAAAATTTAAAAAAAGACGGAAGATTTTCAGCTTAAGGGATGTGCTTTCATCTTCTCTCATAATATTGAAAGTCCATAGCACACCTGAGCACATAATAATGTTCTGTTAGGATAGCCTTTGTTTTTACTTAAAATTACTAGATGTGTCACATGATTGAAAGAGGTTCGTGACTAGAACTTTCACTTTTCTTTACAGATTTTTTTTGGGTGGTTGATTTTCAAGTTAAATGTGTCGGGATAACGTTGGTTAATATCACACAAATTTTGGGTGCATGACTTACAATATATCATCTGTACACTCCATTGTGTATTCACCATTGGAAGTTTATAAATACAGCACGCAAACGTTCCGTCTAGATTTAATTTCCAGTCGACTGGAGAATTATATGGTTGAGTTGAATTCATCTTTGGCTTTTATCTTTGGTTTCAGGTGGCAAAGGGATGGGCGGATGGGAAGGGGGCATCCGTGTCCCAGGAATATTCCGGTGGCCGGCAGTCCTGGAGGCGGGGAAGGTCATTGACGAGCCCACGAGTCTAATGGACATTTACCCAACGCTGTCTTATGTCGGTGGAGGAATATTGCCCCAGGACAGGTATGAAACCTAGGGAGACAGATGTGTCATGCATGTTGGACGTATCAGGTGATTTTATATGTGCGTGCAAAGACTATTACTTAATTTTCCATATTCTGTAGAGACCACCGGACATCTTTCTCTCCTTAGTTCATGCTGGAATAGCTTGTCTGTTTCCGTCTTACAACATGCCTTGCTTTCTCTCTCAGTTGTATTTGTTCAGGCACAGGTTGGTGTGTCCTCATTTGTGGGCTCTGAGCTTCACGCGTTTGGATAAGCCTCACAGCACCCATACCCTTAAGCAAATATTTAGTAAGCAAGTCGCTGAATAAAAGGCAGTGTGTATCCGTGTGTGTGTGATGAATTGTGCCACATTCCTCTTTGGGCTTTAAGACACGTTACATGCTCTAATGGTTTAATTCTGTGTCCGTATGTGTGTGTGTGTGTTGGGGGCGGGTGTGTTTGTCTGCAGTGGAGTTTCCCTTGAAGTAAATAAAGATGTTCGATGTTCTAATGCATGACACTCACCCACGGTGTCTTCTTGCAAAGTATCAGAATAATTCTTCCAGCTGCTGCCCTGTCCCGTTACCCTAGGAAATGTCTCGTCAGTCTTATTTCTTGTGTTGTTGCAAAATAAGTGAAGCTGTGTACGAGGTCCTGAAAAGTGCGTCCTCCCCTCCCCCTTGTTTTGTTCTAAGACGCATGTGGAAAGGATGCCTGACTCACCCCTTTCTGCATTTCCCCTTGTCTCCTAAGGGTCATCGATGGCCGGAACCTGATGCCCCTGTTGGAAGGAAGGGTCTACCACTCGGACCATGAATTTCTCTTCCACTACTGTGGGCTCTACCTGCACACCGTGAGGTGGCGTCAGAAGGACTGTGAGTGTGAAGGTGGCAGACGTGGGAAACACTAAGGGCACAGCCTGTCCCCTTTTCCTTGGGGCGGGGAGGCGGAGGGCACGTTATGCCATGTGCACATAACACGCAGCCATGATGCTTTCTTTTTTTCCTTAGCAAAATTACTTAAGCAATGTTGGAACTCTTTTTCTGGAATGGCCATCAGAACTGTCATCGTATTACCCTTGGTGTCCTGAATGTCATCAAAATGTCTTTCTTTCAATACTGTGTTTCCCCAAAAATAAGACCGGGTCTTATATTAATTTTTACTCCAAAAGATGCATTAGGGCATATTTTCCGGGGATGTCTTATTTTTTCATGTACAACAATCTACATTTACTCAAATACACTCATGTCACCTTCTTCTGGAGCATCGTCATAACGTACTAACGCATCCATCTGGCTGACGATCTTAACTCGGGCTTATTTACAGGGAAACACGGTATTTCCTTTGTCTTTGGGTAAAGAAAGAAGTCATTGGGGGCCAGATCAGGTGAGTAGGGAGGGTGTTCCAATACAGCTATTTGTTTCCTGGCTAAAAACTCCCTCACAGACAGTGCCGTGTGAGCTGGTGCATTGTCGTGATGCAACAGACATGAACTGGAGTAAAGTTCAGGTCGTCTAACTTTTCCACACAACCTTTTCAGCACTTCCAAATAGGACACTTGGTTACCTGTCTGTCCAGTTGGTACAAACTCTTAATGAATAATCCCTCCGATATCAAAAAAGGTCAGCAACATCGTTGCCACATGTTTGTGAACTCAATTGTGAGGCCTCGTATATTTTTTAATGGGGAAAAAAAAAAGAATCCAAGGACCGTCACAAACATGGCGTCCCAATGGGGCTCTGTTTTCCAGGTGCGACTGTGTGGAAGGTTCATTACGTGACCCCCAAGTTCTCCCCAGAGGGTGCTGGGGCCTGCTACGGAAGTGAAATGTGTTCCTGCAGCACCGATGTGACCTACCACGACCCTCCACTGCTGTTTGACATCTCAAGGGACCCTTCTGAAACCCGACCTGTCAGCCCTGGCAATGAAGCGTTATTCGACTCAGTGGTCCAGAAAGTCGAGGCAGCCGTACAAGACCATCGTCGGACGCTCACTCCCGCCCCACTGCAGCTGTCCATGTTCAACACCATTTGGAAGCCGTGGCTGCAGCCCTGCTGTGGGACGTTCCCCTTTTGTGGCTGTGACAAAGAAGATGACATTATACCCAACGCTTGAGGAACGGAAAGGGACGGCTTGTTACCAACCACCAACACACTATTACAAAAGGCCATTCCAAGCTATTGTCAGCGGACTCATTCATTCCATCCGGGATCAGAAATGATGCCCTCCACCAGTTTTTTTTTCTTTTCCCGTCAGATTTCAGTTTTTCCTTCAAGTCATGTCCAGGAAATCAACAAAACGAAAGTGGATCCATACACCAGTGAACTGGAGTGAAGCATTTGCTTTATCGTGTTTTTATGTAATTAGGTCATTGTTCAAGGAGGAAGGTGAACCAAGGTGACCTTCTGCAAATTCTTCTGGACCTGTGCTTCCTGGAAGATGGTTAGACATAATAGGTCCTGTGCCATTGTTTTTACATGGTTTCTGCTTGCCGGCCCTAAACCCAGACATACTGTTTCTGTAATCGATCATGATGAGTATTTCATTGCAGCATGAAGTAGGTAGTGTACATAAAATGTGAAGGGGCACTGAGGTCATTTGCATGCCTTAGTCTCCCTTTTTCTCTTCCTAACAAACATTTGGTTCTGGGACAAAAATGCCTGGTTTACAGGGGTTGGCTCTGCTTCCTGCTGACCGTGCTATTGGGGAGAAATCTCAGCATCTTGCTTTCTTCATGTGTAAAATGGGAAAACCACTGTCTATTGTGTCACAGAGTAGCTGTGAGCATTGCGTGTGTTGTTTCATGTGAATTTTCTTTGTGTACAGTGGGCCCTCAATAAATGCGATTATGATGAATGCTGTCCCCACCGTCAGTTGTCATCAATTATATTCCCTGAAGTACAGAATAGAAAGACTGGAGAAGAGACTAAAGTAAAATAGAAGGGGGAAAAATGGCTGGAAAAAATTCTTAATTGATGAAAGGTACTCAGGAAGCACAGTTAGAAGGTAATTCTAAGCGGGATAAACAAAAATAACTTTATCACTTAAGGCATCGTGGGGAAACTGCAGGCTTCAAAAGATTAAGAAAATATCTTCAAATCAGTTAGAGCAAAACACAAGGTTGCCTAAAAAACAAAAAGTATTCAACTAACATAGACTTAGTAACAGCCCCAAGAGGAGACACAAGACAATCTTTTCAAACTTTTGAGAGAAAACTATCAACCTAGAGTTACATACCTAACTGAGTTATTCAATAACAGTGCTGAAATTTTTTAAAACACAGAAAACTATTATGGTGGAATATTCTACTCTTTTATTTAACTCTGCTGTCATGTGTTTTGAAGCTCTGGTATTAGAAAAAAAATTTTTTTTTAAATGTTTTTACTTCCTGATGAACAAACTTTTGATCATTCTGCAATTTCTCTCTTTATACCTGGGAATGCTCTTTACCTTGAAGTCTATTTAATGAACACAGAAACTGCAGGCTTCTTATACTGGATATTTAAATGGTGGACTTTTTCCTATCACTTCGACCTATCTGTGGCTTTCCATGTAAAGCACTTCTCTCCTAGACACCATGAAAGTGGGTCTTGATTTTTAATGCTTTCTGGTAGTGGAATGTTTTGTCCATTAATATTTAGTGTAATTATTGACATGGTTGGGTTTTGGTCTTCCAATTCTCTCTGCCCTATCTGTTGCTACTTTTCCATCTTATTTGGGTTCACTGGATTTTTTTTTTTCTTCTTTTAGAATGTTCTTTTATCTTGTTGGTCTCCGTCTTTATTCTTCGATGCTTCAAAAGAGGCCTGATGCTTTTGTTTCATCAGGCAATTAATTGGATTGAACTCAAAGGGCGAATTCTGGCTACTAGGTAGCTGCTCAAATCTCAGTTTCGATTATTTATTTATTTACTTAAAAAAAAAAATCTTTAACTGGTTACTTTGTGTTTGCCGTTCCTGTGTACGGTTCTTACGTCAGCCACAGATCTGGGCAGAGTTTCTACACAGTGTTTACAACCATCCCTCACAGGCTCTTTTCTTTCTGTGATTTTCACCTTCCCTTTCAGCGACTGTGTATGTATTGGACCCTCTTCTCTAATTGTTCATGGCAGAATGACGGCAGATTTTGAATCTGACTTTTCGCTGTCCCTGTGTTATTGTTTACAGGCTACCCTCAGACTAAAAGCCTTAAAAACTGGGAAGTCATTGCATGTTGGTCCTAAGAAAGGACCAAGTATTCACTCTCCTCCAGAACCTGCCTGTTTCTGTGTACGCGCCACAGTCATTACTAGTTCACTTTTGTATCTCGTGTAGGGATTATAGATGTTATCTCTGTAAAGGCGTGTCTAGGAGTGGCTTCATTCTTCAAGTAGAAATCAGAGCAGTGATTTTGTGGCAATCATTTCGGGGCTCCAACTTGGCGATAATGCAGCGCAGCCTTCCTCAGTGACCTTGCCACGTTTTTGTGACTTGACGTTCATGCACCAACCCTGGAAACGTGACGTGTCCATGAGCTGATAAGAGTGGGTTCTTGTGTCAACGGGGATGGGTCTTGAGAGTATCACACTAAGTGAAATAAGTCAGACAGAGAAGGATAACAGCCTCCTCTGAATTCACAAGTACTCATACGTGGGATATAAAACAGAAAGCAACAAATGAACAAATGAAACAAATGAATTCATAGGCACGGATAACAGAGTGGTAGTTACCAGAGGCAAAGTGGGATGGAGGGAAGCTGAAGAGGGTAATGGGGATCAAATTACAGTGACCGAGGGAGACTAGACTTTGGGTGATGAGCACACAGTGGGATACATACATGTCCTATTATAAAGTTGTGCATCTGAAACTCCTGTAATATTATTAGCCGCTGTCGCCCTAATAAATTTAATTTAAAAAGAAAAGGTCATGTTCTTGCTCCCCATGCTTTTTTGTATGGATGGAGCAACAGATTTATTTCATGCTTAAGAGAAACACATTGGGCAAGTTTGCTAAGTAAACTGAACCCTGAGGCCAAACTTATCATATCTCTGAGGAGTGTCACCTGGTTGTAGTGACTTGCCTATAAAACGTAGATAACCATCTTTCCTCACTGAAGGTTAATGATAAGCATTCGGTATTTATTTATGATATAAATCCAGAAGCTATTATTGGCATCAGAGTAACCGAAAGAGTTTCACGTTCGTTAAGTAAGGAAATTTACTCCATGATCTCAGAGAATTACATCGAATCATTATTATGTTTTAGACAAGAACACACAGTGTGTCTTCATGACACATATGTCATCATCCTCAGCGATTATGATGTCTTTTTTTTTTTTTTTCCCTAGAACCTTCCTGGCCATTTGGTGGGGGGCGGACACTGGTTAAATACAGAGTAAAATAATGTGGTTTCCTACATTTCATGGTTCCATTCGTATGTGGTCTCTAGAACAGTCACATCTGTAGAAACGTGGAGTAGAAGGGTGGTTGCCAGAGGCTGGGTGGAGGGGGGGAAACAGGGAGATGCAGTTCAACAGGTTTAAAGAGTCAGTTATGCCAGATGAGTGAGTTCTAGCAATCTGCTGGGTAGCATTGTACCAACCGTTGACAATCTTGTATTGCTCGCTGAAACATTTAAGAGGGCGGCTCTCACGTTGTGTTCTTGCCACCATGGGAAATAAATCAAGGAGAGAATTTCCAAGACTTAAGTAAAAAAAAATTGATGACTACAGGAATAAATGTCAGAACGTTCTTGTAAAGATAAGTGCCCACGTATACAAAGCATACAATACATCTATGTCTTGGTCGTATTGTGACATTGAAGCATCTCAGACCTGTAAACAAGAGCATCGCTTTGTGCTTACTGTGAACCGGCTGTCCCAAAATGTTGAAGTGGCTGGGTCCCCGTAGCTTGTTTCCCTGCTGTGAGCAGTGAGACCAGCATCCTTAAGATTCGGAGGGGTAACCAGACGGAGAAACATGGTGAGGCAGAGGAGTAGAATGTGGATTCCACACACACAGTGACCCAAGCGTCCTTGGATTCTGTGCTCGTGCTGTTGGGAAGTAGACCTTGCTCTTCGTAAAGAACTTATATGGCACTTTCTTCAATGATTCACAAGAGTCTACCAACTTAAAAGACCTTGAATGAACAGGACCTCGCGTGAATCAAGGCAAAAGCTAGGTTAAAGAGTAATATCCACGTTACACAACGGCTACAATAATTGGGTCGTACAGCTCATTTGCACCCCTCTGGAAGAAAGAAGGATACAGGATGGGAATGACACGTAATGTTTTGTGGAGCGGGCAGGTGGAAGCTATTCATGGTCACGGTGTTTAAAAGGAAAGAGGAAGAAACAATGTTTTGACTAAATTCGTGTTTTGAGAGATCAAAAATAGAGCAACGAAATCTTACCATTGCGACAACATGGATGGACCAAGAGGGTATTATGCTGAGTGAAATCAATCTGGCAGAGAAAGACATATACCATATGACTTCACTGATATGGGGAATCTAAAGATAAGAAAAAAAATAAACAAACAAAATAGAAACAGACTCATAGATACAGAGAACAAACTGATAGTTGCCTGCGAGGAGGAGGTTTGGGGTGAAAAAGAAGGTGCAGGGATGAAGAAACACCAACTGGTAGTTACAAAACAATCACGGGGACATAAAGCACAGTATAGAGAATACAGTCGATAATGTTGCAAGAAGTCTGTAAGGTGCCAAGTGGGGACTAGACTCACCATGGAGGTCACTGCATAAATTACATAGACGTCTAACCACTATGCTGTACATCTGAAGCTAATATCAAGTAATATTGAATGTCAACTGTAACTGAAAAAAGAAATAATTAAAAACATATCAACTCATTAAATCATTTCAAAATAACAAGCTGTTGTTAAGTCCTATGTAACATATCATTTGCCAGCCACAGTATGGTTTATATGACCCATTGTCAGAGGGTTTATGTTTCTTCACTTACAACTTAAAAAGCTTGTGTCCAGATATAACGTACATTTTAAAAATTTTTATGAGAGGGTGTTTGGAGGGTTCACGTGTATAAAACATCTACTCAGTTCACATTCAAGAACTTGCTTCTAGTAGGAGATAAATTACTGTTCTCTCCAGTCTGAAGGCTGTACACGGTTTTGCAAGACCCATTTACATTCACAAGTCTCACAGGCCCTAGAGACGGTCATGTCTCCTTTGCCTTCCTTTCTGCTACATTTGAGTTTAATGTTAGCTCTTTCTGACATTTATTTCTTTCTCTCTTCAGTTTAATACTTCCCTAAAAGCTCCTGAGTATCAGAAAAGAATACAAAGCGTGCAATTCTATTACTGCGTGAAAGACTAATCCAGCATAATTTCTGTGCATGAATGTACCAAGTAGATGGCATTGTAAAAATATACAAGTGAAAAAAAAAACCCAACAAAAACTAGTGAAGTCATGTATTCCAATGGACCTCACATTATCATTTCCAAAGTCCCCAGTTTGTTTGTTTTTGTCCCTAGAATTTCTTTTTGGTTCTTAGGATTTCCATCTCTCTGCTTATATTGCCCATCTGTTCTTGCATGCTGTCTACTTTGTCCATTATATTTTTTTCATAGGCATCATAGTTGTATAGTTCTGATCTGATAATTCGAGCATCCCTGCCTGAGTCTGGTTCTGATACTGGCACTGCCTCTTCTAACTGTGCTTTGTCTTTTAGTTTTGTCTTTTTGCCTTGTAATATTTTTCTTGATGACCAGATATGACGTACTGCCCTAGACTGCCTTCTATTATTAATACAGTGCTACCGAGTACATGTGGTATCCTTCTATTCATATGAAACTCTAGAAAAATGTCAATTTAATCTGCAGTTGCAGGAAATCAGTTGGTAGTTGCCCGGGGTCTAGAATTGAGGTGGGGGTGTCCTGAAAATGGAGCACAGGAAAAATTTTCATTGTGGTTCCATGAGTGAACTTTTTTTTGGTCAAAAGTCATTGGCCTTGACACTTAAAATACATCTATTGTATTGCCTCAATAAATTATTATTTTAGTAAAGTTGACCATTTAAAAAAATGTACCTTCTAAAATATTAACCACTTGACTTGTATATTTTTTCATTGCAAATTCAAATGGAGGTGGACACGGCTTTTCTAAACATCAATATTTAAAAGTAAAACTGTAATGTCATACATTAACATTTACTAAATTCAGTTTAAACGTCAAAAGGTTTTAACATTCATCCTTGGCTATGTAATACATTCGTGAACAAGGTCCTTTTTAAGAGACCGACGTTTATACAGTTGTTTGTTTCTCTCAGATCTATTTCTGTCCAAAATTTCCCCATTTTTTCCCTAAGAAATGTGTTCCACCTTGAAAATCTTATGGAGGTCACTGAGAGAGAGAGAGAGAGAGAGAGAGAGAGAGAGAGAGAGAGAGAGAGAAGAACCAAATAAGCAATATCATACATTGTTGTGGAAGTTTATGAAGCCATATACTGACAGTATGTGCTTCTTTCTATATGTATATTCCAATTAAAAATTACGTTTAACTGACTCTGGGTGATGAACACAGAATGGGATTTATAGATGATGTAATACAGAATTGTACACCTCAAATCTATGTAATTTTACTAACAATTGTCACCCCAATAAATTTAATTAAAAAAAAAATTACGTTTAAAAGGGGCTGTTGCCGTGGCAGTGTTATAGTGTTACGTTTATACAGGTTCCTATATATATGTACTTGCCACAAAGACACATGCAGAACGTGCGGACATAACAGTAATTCTCAGTGACTATAAAAACATTTAAGGCCAGACAATGAGAGCTTAGAGGGATTCGGCTAGTTTCTCGCGTGAAAAGTTCTCGAGTGGAGTCATTTTAAAAAATAAAACCAGAAACAGACTGTCGGATACAGAGAAGCAACTGATGGCTGCCAGATGGGGGGTGGGGGGAGGGCTGGGTGAGAAAGGTGAAGACGTTAAATAAAAAAGAGGGCCTTTAATCGCCCTCTGATTTTAAAGAAGCAAGAGGAACTGCAGCAAACCTCTAGGACTTGAAATCTTTCTTTTCGCCAAGGATGCGAGCTTTCGTGCATGACCCCGGATCAGGCCAATTCTTTCAAATCCAATCCTGTCTCAGGGACCTCTCTGGCCTCAGAACTTCTGCGTAAGAGACTATGGAGGCAGAGTGAAAATATAAATATAAAATAATTTTGAATTATTAATCAATGGCAATTGAAAAAATGTAAAAAGAGGTGGAAAGGTGAAGGGGAATGAGAGGGCCAAATTGCCACATATGAAACAAGTAAGTCACGGGGATGTAACATACAGCATGGGGAATACAGTCAATAATATAGGACAGCCTGGGACGTGTCAGATGGTGGCTGGATTTACCCTGGTGATCAGTCCTTTAGGTCTATGAATGCTGAATAACCATGGTGTACACCTGAAACTAATGCCGTATGTCAGCTATATTTTAATACACAGTTATTACAGTATTACTGACTATATTCCCTATGCTGTATTTTACATCCCCATGACTGTTTGTTTGTTTTTTAATTAAAGTTTATTGGGGTGACAATGGTTAGTAAAGTTACATAGATTTCAGGTGTACAATTCTGTAATACATCATGTATAAATCCCATTGTGTGTTCATCACCCAGAGTCAGTTCTCCTTCCATCACCATATATTTGATCCCCCTTACCCTCATCTCCCACCCCCCGCCCCCCTTACCCTCTGGTAACCACCAAACCATTGTCTGTGTCTATGAGTTTCTGTTTCTCATTTGTTTGTCTTGTTATTTTGTTGTTTTTGGTTTACATACCACATATCAGTGAAATCACATGGTTCTCTGCTTTTTCTGTCTGACTTATTTCGCTCAGCATTACACTCTCAAGATCCATCCATGTTGTCACAAATGTTCCTATATCATCTTTTCTTACCGCCGAATAGTATTCCATTGTGTATATGTACCACAACTTCTTCATCCATTCATCTATCGAAGGACATTTTGGTTGTTTCCATGTCCTGGCCACCGTAAACAAAGCTCCAGTGAACATTGGAGGACACGTGTCTTTATGTATAAATGTTTTCAGAGTTTTTGGGTAGATACCCAGGAGAGGGATTGCTGGGTCATATGGCAAATCTATTCGTAATTTTTTGAGGAAACTCCACACCGCCTTCCATAACGGCTGTACCAGTCTGCATTCCCACCAACAGTGCATGAGGGTTCCTTTCTCTCCACAGCCTCTCCAACACTTGTTACTATTTGTCTTGTTGATGATAGCCATTCTGACTGGGGTGAGGTGATATCTCATTGTGGTTTTGATTTGCATTTCTCTGATGATTAGTGATGTTGAGCATTTTTTCATATGTCTACTTGCCATTTGTATGTCCTCTTTGGAGAAATGTCTCTTCAGGTCCTCTGCCCATTTTTCAATTGGGTTGTTTGTCTTTTTGTTGTTGAGTTGCATGAATTCCTTGTATTTTCTGGATATTAGGCCCCTTATAGGAGGCGCTGTTTGCAAAAACCTTCTCCCATTCAGTTGGTTGCCTCTTTATTTTGTCGATGGTTTCTTTTGCTGCGCAGAAGCTTTTAGGTTTCATATAGTCCCATTCGTTTATTTTAGCTTTTACTTCCCTTGCCTTTGGAGTCAAGTTCATAAAATGCTCTTTGAACCCAAGGTCCATAAGTTTAGTACCTATGTTTTCTTCTATGCAGTTTATTGTGTCAGGTCTTATGCTTAAGTCTTTGATCCATTTTGAATTAACTTTGGTACATGGTGACAATAGCAGTCCAGTTTCATTCTTTTGCACGTGGCGATCCAATTCTCCCAGCACCATTTATTGAAGAGGCTGTCTTTCCTCCATTGTATGTTTTTAGCTTCTTTGTCAAAAATTATCTGTCCATATTTATGTGGTTTTATTTCTGGGTTCTCAATTCTATTCCATTGGTCTATGTGTCTGTTTTTCTGCCAATACCATGCTGTTTTGATTATTGTGGCCCTGTAGTACAAGCCAAAGTCAGGAAGTGTGATACCTCCATTATTGTTCTTTTTCCTTAAGATTGCTTTGGCTATTCGGGGTCTTTTGTGGTTCCAAACAAATCTGATGATTTTTGTTTTATTTCTTTAAAAAATGCCATTGGGATTTCAATAAGGATTACATTAAATCTGTATATTGCTTTGGGTAATGCAGCCATTTTAACTATGTTGATTCTTCCAATCCATGAGCACAGAATGTCTTTCCATTTCTTTGCATCTTCTTCTAGGGGCCCTCAATTTCAACTAGGGGACCTAAATACATCATTGACAGCTATGGATAGATCATCCAAATGGCATTGTTGCCACAAGTTCACGAACTTAATTGTCAGACCTCGTGTATCTGTATATATCATTTGTTTAATTGAAGTTCAAAGCTAACAGGGCATGTGCCTGCGCTGGGGGGGTGTGGAAGCGAGTGGGTTCGTTAAGCGTGAGTTGTATGCTCTCCTGAGGCAGGGGCATCGTTTTCCACCCTCGCCTGGTCCATCAGCCTGGGTGAGGGCTGCAGTGACAAGCGGGTTCAGTGTTTGCTTGTGTGGTCACGCACTTCCTGGCCTGGGCTGTTTGGTGTGGAATGAAGCCCCTTCTATGGAAGGACAGGAGATGCAGAGGGCCCCCTATGGTGCCCTTGAGGGGTCCCGGCTGTCCTTTGAGAGGGTGGAACATGGCAATAGTCATCAGCATGTTCACAGCTCTGTGACAGGTGCCCACTGTGCTTTCCCAACAAAGGACGCAGCTTTGCCCCGCCCACAGCGCACCCCTTCCGACCCCCAGTTCTCACATTACCTCCATAATTCACTCTCTATTAGCCTCCAATGTGTTTGCTGCAACCACAAGGCAGAATGGAGTCATCGGTGGGCCTGAGTCCCCCGGCTGGTCGTCTGTGCTGGCAGCCAAAATCCAAGTTCTTCCTGAGGACATCCAAAGTTCCAGCGTCTTATGGTCTCTGCTTTCCTCCTTTGTCACCTGCTTTGTCGCTCTGTCACGCCCACCT
The DNA here is from genome assembly GCF_036562045.2 of Rhinolophus sinicus. NCBI lineage: Eukaryota > Metazoa > Chordata > Mammalia > Chiroptera > Rhinolophidae > Rhinolophus > Rhinolophus sinicus. The sequence goes on along the minus strand of NC_133768.1, from coordinate 6,089,970 downwards.
TCTCACCTGCCCTAAATCAGGCCTTGACCTCAAGAGTCTCCTTTCACCTGGTCACCCCAGGTGGAATCTTTGCATATTCTCATCTGTATCTTCCTTGGACACGGTGTGTACTTGTCCCCTGAAATCCTTTCTTGCCAACCTTGTGACTATATCTCCCTCCTGTTGCAGGTCTTAAGACTGTTGAGCAAGGCGTGATTCCATCTCGGCTCTGAACTCTGACATCTGCCACAGGAATCAGACACTTTCTTGGCACTGGGTGAAAAATTCATGGCACCGAGGACGTTTGGCTCCCAGGTGGGGAAGACAGTTCTCCAACATTTGGTGGATATTTTCTGTAAAGAATATTCTAGCAGGGTCTATTATGGGTTTGTTGAACCTGGATTTTCATTGCCATCTTTTTTTGTTTGTTTGTTTTAATGTAAGAGGCCAGAAAGCGTTCGTGCTGGTTTGATTTGTTAGGACAGGCTCTATCTTTCCCTTCTGGATGACTTGAGTAATGACCTGTTTTATAACACTGCCTTTACTTCCAAGGAGAACGCCAGAATCTGATTCAGTGTGACTTGTAATTTGTGGGGCCCTCCCCATCTGACAGTTGTGTGTGTGGGGGGCAGGATGCCTGGGGACAGCAGTCCCTGAGAGTGCTGTCTGTATGTCAATGCCCATGAATAGATAAGAGGGTGACGGTGACCTCGAAGACCCTGTCATCATCCAGGGGACAAGATTAAAAAACCTTTCTGGGATTGTAAGGAGCGATCCTGAGAGCCCCGTAAGGTGAACAAGGCTCACCCCACCAAAACACGCACTGTGCAAAGATTGCCGCAGACGCTGGGAAAAAGGGAATCATTCAATTAGTACACTGACGAGATTTTCAACCGGCTTGTTGTGGAAGCGCTAGGGGGATGTGTACGTAAGACGATTTTCTCCTTTGTAGTTTCTCATTCAGGATAGAGACTCACATGCCCTCTGTACTTCTCACTCTGGAGAATGGGTTCAAACCGTGTTGACCTACCTCTTGGGTGTGTTCATAGCACCCCAATGGGCAGTTCAAGTCCAAGTGTGTTGACCGAGAGGCCCCTGAGTGTTTGGTTTGAGGGCCCAGGGCTTGGTATCTAGACTTCAAGGAACCTGACAGTGGTACTGAGTATAGAACATCCCACCTTCCAACAAACAAACAATCAAACAATGTGTTGGTGCAAGAGGGCTGCAGAGTGGCAATATATGCAGCTAATCCACGTAGTAAAGGGGTCTGGTTGGTTTGCCTGGCTGCTCAGAAACCTTTCCTTGGGTGTGAGACGCCTTAGGTTTTGTACGCCTGAATCTTTGTGTGTGAGGCTGGAAGGCCAGGCTGACCCTGCTGTATTCACCCCGTAGCAGCAATCCACTTGGGCCGCAGTGGTGACACACCCACGAGCCACCTAATCCAACTTCATCGTCTGTCTTGCTAAACGAAAGTCAGATATAATCTTAGCAAAGAGGTTGTGCTTTCGGTCCTTCCGTGAGGTACACGGGTCGTGCTAATCCAATGGTGGACTCAAAGCCATTGACTGGCCATCCTTAGAAAAGCTGGGCTTAATTACAGCTTCTTCGTGAGTCCTTTTGGCAGCAGCCACGTATAAAAACGGTCAGCCAGTGCTGCAAGGCTGCAGGTATTGTGCTGACGGTCATCCTTGTTTTATTTCCCCAGATGGGAAGAGCATGCAAATCAGGGGTGCAGGTTGCCTCGTTTGCATATCCTGAACAAAACTACTAGGTGAGGGTGCTGGTGAGAGCAGCCTCCCATTTGGTTGGAGATAGTACATGGCTTCCAAAAGATTTAAAAGCTCCTGAGGACAGCCTTTCAGTTCCATCCCAGACATCGGGCAGACGACGACACCACTGACACACTGTGAGTTGCTGGGCGGTGTTTTGTGCTGGTCTTAGCTTGTCAGTCACCCATGTTGTGTTTGGACCAGCCCTTGAGATTCTTGCTATGATGGCAAGGAATCTTCCGCCAGGAAATAACCACGAGGACATTTTGAAAGAAATAAGGGTTTATTGCTTACGGGACCTGTAAATGCCACAGCACAGCTGGGGCCACAGAGTGAGGCCATAGGCAGAGAGAGAAATAGAGAGAGAGAGAGAAGGGTTGGGGTTCTGCCTTTATTGGGGTCTGTAGAAGATGCATGAGTGCAGACATTTCTGGCCCTTTTGTTTATCTTTCTGTTGTAACAGGCAGCATTGATGGGCTCTGAAACTTAGAGGCTCCTGTGGCTGTTTGCTAGACCTCATTGGACCACCCAGGAAGTTGATTCCAAAGCCATTATTCTTGCAGTCGTCTCTCTCCTTTTCCTTCCTTTCCTTTTCTATACCCATAGTTGTTTCTTGTTTTTTCTTTTTGGGGCGGTTCCTGTCATCTTGCTTTTGAGCAAGACTGATTGATGAAGGGAGAGGTTAGTATTATGTTCTCGGTGTTACTTTTAGGTGCCAATAGAAGTGACAGCTTGCAGAGGGAAGATGGGCGTTGCTTTTCTTTCGTTGCAGTGGATTTTGCTGTCATATTACTAGGTCATCATGGCCCACGTCCCCAATGGGATGCAACCATTAACTCTCCTAAAATCACCATGCACTGGTCTGCCTTTTGGAATGATGGAGAAGCAAAGGACACAGATTCAAGTAATCTCCCCTTTTCCAGCGATCCGAATTCATGCCAAGCAGTTGTTCTGAGTTTAACCTCTTACATTCGTAGGGAGTGTGTTGTCATCCGGACATGTTCTAGGACAGGTTTAGGGACGGAGCCAATTCACTCAACAGCCTAAATGAGCCAGATGGCCGCAGGAGTTGGCACAGCACGGACTCTCTAGAAACGGGCCAACAGAGCAAAATCACTTGCTGCTCAGGCTTCGCAGCAAGAAAACCAGTTCTGAAAGGTTGGAAGCAGAGAGATAAGCCTCTCCAACTCAGGGAGAATTTCACAGTCGGACCTAGCTTCACCCTCATGAAGATAACCTACTTTTCTTTTCAGGACCTTATATCTTTGACCCAAGGAAAGAGGAAGCTACTCGGGGCGACGGAATGATACTCAGGTAAAGGGAAGTCATGAGCCAGGCGAGCAACACACTGAAACATGTGGGTAATTTGGTGACATTACCACATTCAGCTTGCTTGCCAGAGGCCTTCGATGTCATGTGTTCTGGAGATGGTTGGCCATCAGAGGTCTAGATTGATATCCTGGGTTCAGGAGGTCTAGAATTAAGAAAAAATAGGAGAGGTTTACACGCGATTGGCACAAATAGAAATGGCAAATTTCCCACACACCTGTGTTATTTTAAAATCGTGTAAAAATGGGGTGAGGGAAAAACACCTCAATCAATTTCGGGCAGAGGAAGAGTGTTTCCGTAATTCCTGCGATTTGGCAATAGGGAAAGACGTGGGCATACGGCTCCTGTCTTCAAGAAGTGCACAGTTTTTGGGGAAAAGTTTGGGGGAAATAGAGTTGCAATCTTGTGGGGCCACTGTGGTTTCAGAATACCCAGCAAAGGGCTCTGGGAACAGATGGGGGTCAGTGATTCTTTGTCTGCTCCCTCCCAGAGGAGGAAGTTAAGGTGGGTTTTACAATATGATTAGAGACAAAGTCGAGACTGAAGCAATCGTTGAAATGTCCGGTATCCTTTCCCTGATAACTGAGTGGGGTTCCAGTAGGGCGAGAATTACACGTTTCTTCAAGAACACGGGACTTGAGCTGGGGTTGAGCGAAATTTTGAAGTGGACGGAGTCGGTCTTCAGTTTCCAGGCTGCTTCTTTTCCAGAATTCAATGTTCTTCCATGCTCCCCTTAACCTTTATTCTACGGCCCCCTTTTCCTTCGTCTTGCTTGCCTGTTTTCCTGGTCTTCAGCCGAACGTTTCTCCAACAAAGTTGCCATATCCAAATGCGGTCCCATTCCGGTGGGAAGGGCAGTCGGCCTGCTCTGGGCCCCAATGAGTGAAGCCCCCTCGTCTTCACGCCTCTTTCTCAAGGAATGCACCATTTGTCTGTGGATCTGCATTCTCAGATGTCACCTCCTGGAAGAACAATTTGTTTCTGTGAGTTGAGAAAGCAGGAGGGTCTCCTGTAAGCACCGCTGGTTCCGTTCCACTGAGATGGTCAATGCTTGCTTTGAAGGAGAACTCCGGGAGCCTGGCCTGACCCTGGAGGGAGCAGCCTGCTGTCCAGTAAATCCCACTGCCTTCAGGGAAGACGGTGCTGTCATGGAAGCGACCTCCTGAGGCCGTCCAGCTCAGTGTATCGCCAGTAAGGTCCGTGCTTGTTTTTCAGGAGCTGGCTGGTCTCCCTGTCTTGGACGTGGTTCCTTCTAAGCACCTGCCAAGCACAAAGGGCCACTGATGACAAGCCTAATATTGTCCTTATAATGGTGGATGACCTTGGCATCGGAGACCTGGGCTGCTATGGCAATGATACCATAAGGTAAGGCTTCATGTTGGAGCTCACGTTTTTTGTGTATCGTTCAGGCGTGGATGGTTCACACATTCTATGTAGCACCACATGGATTTGTTGGACTTTCTTTCTTTTTTTTAGAAAAGCAAGTGTTCCAGTATGTTAAATTTAGGATTGTCTTGACTGGAATCTTGGTTCTGTACTTATGAGCTGGGGCACGTTGGACACGTTATGTAAGCTCTGCGGGCGTCAGTTTCCTCAGGTGTTGCGTACACAGGGGAACAGTCCGTACCTGTGAGTTCACACACGCAGCGTGCGAACTAGTCATCTGGCACATAGTAAGTAAGCTCGCTATATGATGTAGACCATACGATGACTGGTGATTTTCCCGTATATTTTTACTCGGCAGAATTAATCACCCCATGCTTTCTAACTTTGAAAGCCAACAGACGCTTTCGAAGGCCATGTCTTTCTCTTCCGACAACGGACATTCTGAAAGAAGTAAAACAAACAGGACACTGAAACTCCGTGCTTTATGGCGGGTTATAAACGCCGTCTCTAGGAGCCGTGCGTGTCTAAAGCTTAGGGGTAGAGCATCATGAGACGTAGGGCTCGTACATATTAAAAATTGTACCATCGTGTTACGGACAGAAGGCAAAGCTACTCTTCTATGCTTTTGGTAATAAAAATTAGGAGAGGCGGAGAGATGGTTACTAAAGCAGATGACTGCAAAATTAACGATGGCTTCTGAAAAGGCGAGTTAGGACGCTGAAAAAGGGGCATAAGAAAGTAGAGAGCACATATCTTCAGACACTGTGCAGAGCTGGGCATAAATGTTTTGCTGAAAATACCAGTTACTTGAGAAGTGAGATGACAACGGGAAACCTCAAAGGAGGCAGGGACGCCCCCTACATGCGGTTTACAAACAACGTCTTTCTTTGCAAACGGCATCGTACTGTAACACATGGTAGGTGGTTCTCAGCTTTACAGGAAGGGTGAGAAAAATGCCGTGGTGAGGCTGGGAATTCGTATTACCACCGTCTCTGTCGCAAACCCATCGAGGTTCATTTTGTTTGGTTTTCATTCAGCAGGGAAAGTGTTTGTCTCATTCTCTTCAATCTCCGGCTCGTTTCATGTTCGGTCACGTGGCGGTTTTGCCACCTGTGTGTAGACAAGGGACCTTTACCTATTGAATATGTGGGCTGTACCATACCTTCCATGTGTAAGGATTGAAGCATAACTAAGGTCTCTAAGTCCTCAGCCTTAATTACTGACGCCACAGACACTTCAATACCGGGGGCGCCAAAAAAAATGCATTCAAATGCACACTTTGGTCACCGTTGCTCAAGTGGTAGTTCACCGTAATCAGAGGTCTCTGGACAGTGAGCACCTCTTGTCATTGCAGAAGTCACACGTGACTTGTATTCATATTTTGTCATCGGTATATACTTTCCCATTTTAATACATTTTTTCCCCATCTTAAAACGTGCCTACAATTTTTGGCACCCTCTGTATTTTACATCTATAACTTAAAAGGTACTGTATATATTCGGAAGACACGGTACCGCAGAATCAAATGATTCGAATCCTGTGATAAACAACCTATGGTCCCCGAGAGGTGGGATTAGGATGGAGGATGAGCTCGCCGTGCAAGGTAATTTTTGTCCCTGTCTGAGCTCGGGGAGTTGCAGGGAAGGGAGCTGTTTCCCTTTGGGTCCCTCTAGGTCTTTCCCTCGGTCTCTCGGTCTCTCCTGCCGGCGTCCCTCCCCAATGTTCCCTCCGTCTCTCTTGCTAGGACTCCGAATATTGACCTGTTGGCTGCAGAAGGTGTCAAGCTGAGCCAGCACATTTCAGCAGCCTCCCTGTGTACCCCAAGCAGGACGGCATTCCTCACCGGCAGATACCCCATCCGTTCAGGTGTGTCAGTGCCCCCGCCACGGCGGGAGCTGTCCTGTTGGGGTGGGAGGGGATGAAAAGAAAGCCTGGCCACTCCTGTAAATGTCCAAAGAGCACACACGCCCGTGTGCTTGCATAAATGGCCATGATGTCACCATCGGGGTCACGATGCTCCTTCCGTGTGTCTAGTCGTGGCTTATCATCTTGTCACCTCACGGTTAATGCCCCATGACCAGGCGTAGGCTTCTGCTTTTGCCCCAGGGTTGGAACGTGAAGCTACCTTGCGAGGGAAGAGTTAACAGAACCTGGCTCTCAGGACAAAGTGGCCACGAGAATGTCCCACATGTTGATCACCCCACTTTAGCATGTTTGTTTAGCCAGTGACCCACTGACGGACCACGTGGGCTGTTTCTGCCTTCTTCTTTTTCCTTTAAAAAATTTTTTTTTTAATTCAACTCTAGCTAATGCATCTTATTCTATTAGTTTTGGGTGTACATCCCAGCTATTCAACATTTAGAGACCTGAAGAAGTGATGGTCCTGCTACGTCTCGTCCCCACCCGGTCCCACACCATGTTGTCACCATATAATTGACTGTATTTCTCATGCTGTATGTGACGGCCCCATGACTTACTTATTTCTGTCTTTTGACTATAATGAATAGTTCTGCCAGGAACGTGCCTGTGCAAGGTTTTGTTTGGACATGTCTTTTCAGTTCTTTTGGGTACATACCTAGGAGTGGAACGGCTGAGTCCTACGGTTGTTTTATGTAAAGGTCTTCATTTATGGGCATAAATCCCGTAGTTTGAGACCAACCAGGGTAAACCATGCCAAGGCCAGTATCGATGTCTAATTTTTAGGGCAGACCGACAAGTTCCTTCCGCTAGTGAGGGTGTCAGGTAAGCTTTGCCGTCCCATGAGGTTTGCAATATCTGCCTTAGCTTGTGATAAGGTTAGTCGGGTCCAGGAAAAGTCAAAGTATTTAGTCTGTTTTTTGTTGTTGTTGTTTTTTTTTGTCCTTGTAGTAAAGTTGCATGAGATTTGACTCCCCCCACCTTTGTTGCTCAGTTTATGTAAAACTTGTTTTCCTAACGTCTCAGAAAGAGATGTGTTTCCTGTAGATGGTATGGTTTTAAAAATAATCTAATTTCAAAGAGGTTTTTTTTGCATCAAATTTAAAGCGATGACGGCTCGCTATCTGAGAACTCCTGCCTTAATCTGCTCTCCCATTTTTATCTGGAATTTTTTTTTTTCTTTTGAGCTGCTTGGGTCCTGTCTCACCCAATTGTGTGTCCTCTCCCTGATGAAGCTGTAGGTTGGATTCTACTTGGGATGGAAGCCAGGAGGGGTCAGTTTGCAGAGTTCACCAGGGTTAGATGGCCCCACAAATTTTAAAATATATCCAGGACCCTGCCACCACCCTCAGTGAGACTGAGCAAAGTCCCCCCAGTTTCAGCGACTCCTCAGAGACACCGGATGGGGGTGGTGGTTCCTCAGTTCCTGGACCCTTGAAAACCCTGCTCCCTTTCTTGCTGCTTTCCTATAAATGACAGGTGTTGGGTCTCAGGATGGCTGGTCCCCAGCTACCTGACACCCAGTATTGTCATAAGAGATCTAGAAAGAATGTGTTTTCCCTTCCCAGATGCCTCCAATGTCAGGTTTTGAATGGAAATTGAGCTTATACACCTTTACTACAAATAGAACTAAATCCTATTGTCAGAAAAAAAAAAGTTTTACTGAAGACACAGTCAAGTTTGAAAATTTCACGAGATGTCACTTTTTTTTCTAACCCGTGGGTTCCCCAGCCCGCGGAAGGCGCTGTTCAATCAGCAATGATCTAGGGACGTAACATCCTGTGTCATTGGAAAAATGCAGGGGGCTGTATGTAGAAAGTGTTTTCCGAATGGTGTGTTTGTGTGTATCTGAAGCTGTCACACGTGGGTGTGGCATGTAAGGATTTAAAGGGGTTTCGTGTTGCAGGCCCGTGTGAGTTCTGTCTTTGGAGGTAAGGATTTCTTCCCCTACAGGATGGTTTTCTGTTCCTGGCCGTCACCTCTCCACCTCCCTGCCTCCAACTGTCCACGGCTCTCTCTTTCACTCTGTATCCAGGGGGCACCTGCTCACTCCTTGCATCCGTTGGGTACCTACTTACTGATGTGCTGTTTTTTTCCACACTACGTTTAGGAATGGTTTCTGATACCAATACCCGTGTCATCCATAGCCTTGCTGTCCCTGCCGGACTCCCTGTTAATGAAACGACATTTGCAGCCGTAGCCAAGAAGCAAGGCTATCGCACAGCACTTATCGGTAAGAAGCCGTCATCGGTGTCACTCTTTGTCTGCTAAGTGCCGATAGGCCTGGCTTTAGTTTTGACTAACTGTTTTCTTGGACAAGTTTTGTTTTAGAATGAGGTAGCATCTGGGCTGTGGCAGACGCAGTGCTCTCCTGTTTATATGGTCCTGGCTCACGGGTGCTATTTCAATGGCCATATCCTACCTGAGGGTCCGAGTAAAGCTGCTCGTATCTCACAGGGTCCTTCCCAGGCACCGGCAGGATGGTCTCTCCTCAGTGCGCTGTGCTCACCTGGGAGCCACGATAGCAATGCCCCTTCCCACATACACACACACATGCTCCTTTGTAAATGCTACCTATTCACCCTTTCCAGGCGTGACTGAAGACCCCTTCCCACCTGCCCCCCAGGCCTTTCCATCCCACATGTTTCCGTATCACAATGGACATCATCTTTGCAGAGGTGCTAAAGAGTCACGATGAGGTTCTCTTTCCACGTTATTCTTTGCAGACTCTGAGAAACTGTCATCTCCTCCACCAGGCAGAAATCCAGAAATGTAATGAGTCCTCCCGAGAAAACCCAAACAGCCTTAGCCGCACCAACTTTCTATGGTGCATCAACGTTTGGTGCTATGACATGTCAACACCGTACATCCATCACCCAAAGCCCGATGAGGGGCACGTGCATTGCCTCAGACATTCCCCATGGGATCTTTCCCAGCACACCCCTCTGTCTCATCAGCTCCCCTCTGTCTCCACTCGTGTTGGTTGTGAGGGTCCATTCCAAAAAGAAAACGGTGGTGCCCCTTTCGGCAACGGCCATGGTCTCTGGCTACGTGCATGGTGGGACATAGCCCGTCGCCCTGATTTCAGAGACAAGGAATTGAATTCTTTGCACAGTGGAGGGACATATTATCAGATGTTTTCGAGCAGAGGTTGCAGAATAAGATCGAATCTGCCAGGATCCTTGTGCAACCTGGGGTCGCTCACTGCGCGTCGTCTGGCCTGCTTCTTTGTTTCGCTGAAGCAGAACCATGTGGAATTCGTTCTCCTCACTGACGAAGGTGACACAAGTAAACTAACAGTTATCAGTGCTCTGCCGTGGCTCTGTCATGATCTGTCTTTGTGACGGTGACTTGTCCTGTCTGTCAATGAGAAGCTGCCCAGTTCACATCCATGCTGTGAGCTCACAGCTGCATCCCACCCCCCTTTATTTTTCATCCTACCTATTTGCTCGTAACCAGATCTTAACACAAACGTCCACCAACTGAAGAAAAGCACAGAATGAGAATATGCTGAGCTCAGGTTTTTAAGGAAAGGAAAACTCTCTGCTACTGCGTTTTTGTCCATGAGCCGATTGTTTCACGTGAGGAATGATTTCCTCACATGATTTTGGGGACGATTACGCTGTTTTGTGTGTCTGTGTTTCATTTCAGGCAAATGGCATCAGGGTTTAAACAGCCGATCCCGAAGCGACCACAGCCACCATCCGCATAATTATGGGTTTGATTACTTCTATGGCATGCCATATACTCTGTATACGCCTTGCTGGCCTGACCCTTCGCGGGACGCGGAATTAGCCATCAGCAGAGGACTCGGGAGCTGTGTGCAGCTGCTTGCCGTTACCGCGCTAACCCTCACCTTAGGGAAACTCGGCCGCTGGTTCTCTGTTCCCTGGTTCGTCATCCTCCTCATGATTCTGTTTATTTTTCTCCTGTGCTATTTTTGGTACCACAGCTACACATCGCCTCTGTATTGGGACTGTGTGCTCATGCGAGAGGAGGAGATCACTGAGCAGCCCATGAAAGCAGAAAGGGCTGGGTCCCTCATGATGAAAGAGGCCATTTCATTTTTAGAAAGGTAAACGAAATGAAAAAAAAAAAAATCCCATAAATGAAAAAAAAAAAAAAAATCCATGGTATGATCCTGATAAAAGAATGACTATTTTTTTGTTGTTTTTTAAAGTAAGAGGTCATGCCTTGAGCACTGTTAAGTTAAGTATTGCGAAACACTGTCATTGTTCGGGCTGAACAGTAACAGAATGTTTGGAGGCCCCCTGGCCTCTTCAGGCAGGGCCTGAAGGGGTGACTCCCCTTGTGATTAAAATCACAATTTCTCCGTTGGTCTTGGAATTTACATTTCGTCAGACCAGGCAGCCAGACTCACACTAGAGTCAAACTCATGACCCTGGCTTATTAATTTACAATGCCTATCATTGCAACACTTATTGACAGTGGGAAATCTATTCACCGGGGAAGTAGACACTAGGATACACTGGCCCTCGCAACGTCTCCCTGTTAGGGAAAAACCTACTGTAGAAATTAGAATCTGAGGGCTTATTGTTGACCATGTGATATGTAAGGATCTATTTGGACGATCGTAAAGCTGCCTGGGTCCACAACGCAAAAACTGGAAGCTTTCTGAGGCAGCCACATGTACCATCCTCGACGTGTTGGACCTTCTTGTAGACAAAGGCTGTGGGCACATGTCTTTTCACTTGCTCTTTCAACACTGATTGAGGCTTTATCTTGAGCGATTGCCATGCTGGTATCTAGGCCAGAAGCATGACTTCACATTTCATGATGGCAAGAGATCTACAAACTCACGACAGGAAATAGGGTAACAGTTGTAAGTACCGGGGAAGCCATACTTCCTTCCTTTCTTTTTTATTTATTTTTATTTTTATTGGGGAACAGTGTGTTTTTCCAGGACCTGTTAGCTCCATGTCAAGTCATTATTTTCACTCTAGCTGTGGAGGGCACAGCTCACTGTCCCAAGTGGGGATCGAACCGGCGACCTTGGTGTTACGAGCACTGCGCTCTAACCACTGAGCCAACCGGCTGCCCAGAGGCCACACTTTCTAAAACAATATTGAGATTGACTAAGATATTCAAAGATGAGTAAGAGCAAGATGAAGGAAGGAGTGGGCCGGTGCTGCCGGCAGAAGTTAAAGCACGTGGAAAAGAATGTTTGCAAGAATCTGTGAGTCTTTTGGTCTGGGCACGAGATATGACAAGCCAGCAATGGTGAGGGGACAAGCTGACGTGTTGGCGTCCACCACTCTGAAAGTTCACTCTAAGTGATCCTGTCTCATTCTGTCAGAAAATTCATCTTAAAACACCTCTACACCTTGTAGCCTGCGGTTTTACACTAATAATTAAAAAAGAAAAAGAAAAGTTGGTGTTGAAACGTGCTCAGATCACCAGCACCAAGGTCTATATGATCCACCGTGACTTAATATCGAAAAGAAAGAGCACTGAATGGTGAGCAGGGAGCCTGGAGGTTCACAAGCGACTCCATTGCCTGGCAATGTAACCACACACATGTTCAGGATGCTAGGAGCTGCTTTCACGTGGATTTGAGTGCATGCGTGTCCTATGGCTGCTGTGACAGCTGCCGTCGTCTTAGGGGCTTACCGCAACACACCTTTGTTATCCTGTGGCTCTTAAGGTCAGAAAGGTGAAATTAATTTTACGGGGATAAAGGTAAGATGTTGCTAAGATGGGGTTTTTTCTGGACACTCTAGGGGAGAATCTGTTCACGTCTGTTCTAGACTCTAGAAATGGCATGCTTTCCTTGGCTTGTCGCCGTGACAATCCTGTCTCTGCTCCTGTTGTCACCTTGCCATGTAAGGTGACATATTCACAGGTTCTGGGGACAAGGCAGAGGGCATCTCTGAGCTGAGCTGGTATTCGGGCCACCCACGCTGAGATAACTCTTTATTTTGGTCGCTTCGTTTAGGATGTTAAGTGATTTTAAACCTTTAAAGGGCTAACGTGTGAGATACCCCTTCTGTCTTACTGACTTAGGTTTCAAGAAGGACATTTTCTGAAAGGGACCGAATGCAATGCAGCCAAGTCTAAGACAGCAACCTATTGTAGGGGGTCCCCCTTCACAAAGACACACAGGAAGCTAAGAGGACAGAATGGACATTCAATGTGGCAGAAAAGGGTGACGTGACACAGCAGACATGTGCCCTCTGCCAGTTCTGCGGACCACAAGTCCAAAGTCAAGGTGTCATCGGGGCTACTGTCCCTCTGACCGGTCCTCCAGGTCTCTTCCATCTCTTCCAGCTTCTTGCATTTGGCAGCTGTCTGTGGTGTCCCCTGGCTTGTGGCCACTTCACTCCAATTTCTGTGTCTTCACATGGCATCTGCCCTCTGAGTGCCTGTGTATCTCCTAACAGCCCTCTTCTCGTAGGGACACCAGTTACGTGACTCTGAGCCCAGCACTCACCCCTGTTATGACTTCAGCTTAATAAGACCACATTCTGAATTTCTAGGTGGACAATTTTGCAGAGACACCATTTAACACAGTACACCGGGAATACTCTTTGTTTGTTTTTTATCCGTGTTTTCTTCCTATGCTTACACTGTGATAGCTCATGAGCAGAAATTTCCCCAAGAGTGGCTGCTGCCCTGCCTAGCGGAGGGCCTGTCGTGCCTGCAGACAGATGGTCAGGATTGGAGAGAGTCAAGCTTGTTTCCTGACTCCTCCCAAGGGGAGCGAAGGTGTGAGGCCGGCTCGCCAAGACGTTTCTTGCCATGCTTGCTCTCGGGTTGTGAAAGTGTTGACGTTGCTAAAAAATCCACTCCCATGGCAGCATCCTCTGTGTTTCCTCAGGTGTGACCCTAGTCCGAGACGTCACGCGCCATTGGAAAGCGTGCCACCCAGAGCTGGATTTGAGTTATAGTTCTGTGGTGCCTTTCAAGTGCAGCGTGTGTCCAACTCATCTCCTGGTATCAGGAAGGAGCTATGGTGGCCTCACCTCCAAATCAGGGGGAGAGGCCAGACGCTGGAGGGCTCTGGACTCCAGTCTGGCTAGGATGACCTCTCAAAGGGGCTGCCTTTTGTGTGTGTCCCCTCTCGTGGGGTGTGGAGAGGAAGGAAGGGCAGCGTGTGTGCCCAGAGGACATGTTGAAAACTGAGTAATGACGTGATTGGTGTTTTCTCAGGCACCGTGAAGAACCTTTCCTGCTGTTTTACTCCTTCCTTCATGTGCACGAACCCTGCCCCACGACGGAGAAGTTCATCGGCACCAGCAAGCACGGGTTATATGGGGACAATGTACAGGAGATGGACTTCTTTGTGGGTAAGTGGCTGGACCTACGTAAACGGAACCTCTGTGGTTTGATCGTTCGGGACGCTTAGAAACCAGCCTGACGGTGGGGATAACCATCTGAAAAGTGAAGAGAACGCTTCTCACTAGGGAGGGCTGGTCTTTGGCATAAACGATGTCCCAGATGGAAGCACTTGACAAAGGAGACGCAGCCCTCGTGGTGGGTAGTTACCCTGTCTTTTCACCCCATCCGCTGCTTCCCAGCCAGCGCGCTTCTCAACTTTCTTGTGTCTCTAACTGAGGTCAGACCTGAAATCAGAGCATGGTACTCTCTGGTTGGACAGCACACCTCTATTTCAGGTCTGCTGAGTACAAGAGCTGTGTTTGGGGTCGGCGACTCAGAGTCCAGAACCCTCATAAGGGAATGCCCCAGAGAGAGACAACGGCTGTTGTTTACATAATACACACACCAACCGGCAAAACACAGTCACCTTTTCCAACATGAGTGACAGACAGCATGATGGCCACACACGTTTGCAAGATGCAAACTTAAGGTAAACTTGTTCCCGAATGGAAAATGTTAGTATGAAGTATATGTAAAGAGAGGCTTTGGAAATCAAACTTGACCAAAGGGAAGCTATTCAAACAGTCTTAAAAACACAGAATGTATTTTAAAAATATTTTAGCTATAAACACGATTGTCATCAAATCTATGCACGTATGTATATGTGTATGTGCGTGATTATTTGTTGGTGTGTGGTGTGCGTCTGTGTACCCCCCCTCTCACTTTGTACCTGCCCCCAGGACGAGAGAACACAGAGTGTTCTTAAAATGTGTACTTCTGATATTACCTGCATCTCAAAATCTCTGCTCATTCTACCTACCACTCTGCCTTTGCAAGGACATGAGGCAAGGAATTCAACCTCTAGATGCAATAACCAAAACAACAAATTACTTACCACATGCTTTCCAATTTTAAATTAATGAGCTGTTTTCAAAATATCTCGTTGCATAAAATTTAAAGACATGGCATGAAGGCAGCAGAGAAGGTACTTTGGGTGCCACTTGGTTTCAACAGGATTTTCTCGGTGGCATTCCAGTAATATTACACAAAACGATGGGTGTGTTAAATGTAGGCGGACATGCCACCACGTTTAAAAGTCGGATTTGGAAAAGGCCACTGAGATACACATGCCATTGGCTTTGTATGTTTTGCCTCTCTAGCCAGCATTGGGCTTTTAGGAAGAATAATCAACTACCTTGACATGCAATTTCGAAAGTACACGCAAGTTTATTTATCCCCCAAAACATCTACTCTGGAAGCTATCACAATACTGCACCCCAAGCCGAGAATAGTTGCTTTGTTTGTTAGAGAGGTTGATTTGGGATATCATGCTTACGTTTGGAAATTAATGCAGGTGTCACGTGGCAGAGCCCTTGCAACGAGATGTATTGGTCGAATAAATACCTTGACACATGGCAGTAATGGGACGTGCACTGTTCCAAGGGTGCTCTAGACAAATCCCCATGAATGTTTCAGGAGATGGGTACCACGTTCACCATCATCACTGTGGGGACAGAGCCCCAGAGAGCAGTTTCCAGGCTCTCGTCTCGTGTGGGGAGGTGCTGGCTCGGGTAGTAAATGACCATCAGCTGTGGCTGGTTGACCATCAGCTGTGGCTGGTTGGCCGTCAGCTGTAACCGGTTCACCAATTGGCCACAGATGTAACTGTGGGGCTGCGTTGATTGGTTGGTTGGTTGGTTGGCAGGCAGGGAAGTGACTTGCAGACTGCGGATGGATCGTGTGTCTCCATCAGCCGCCAGAGAGAATATAGTGGTCTGACTCCCCGACCTATGGCTCCATGGGTGGTCCTTTTTGGCCTCACCATGTCCTGCGTTCTTATGTGGGGAGCGGGAGCAGAGACCCCACAGGCCGCCCCGCATGACATCACTTTCCCTGTTATCAGATGAGGAAACAAAACCACAAGGCACCAACAGGTCAGGTGCAGGTGAGCCAGGATGGAAGCCTGGGTTTTCTTCGTCTCTAGCTCAGGGGCCGCTGTGGAAAGTGGGTGTGGGCAGAGTTGGGGAAAGAGAGCCAAGTTCTTCTCTGAAGCATTTCATAACCTCTGAGACACCCCATGTTGTCATTTCACGGGTATCTGGAACACGGCTTCCCCCCTCCCCCCAGTCTGGCTTCCTGGAACCCAGGGGGAGGCTCCAATGCCGATACCGTATCCTACCCCCACCATGGGAAAACCTCTGGATTCTCATTAATCACACATCCTAAAGGAGAGACGTCAGCAGTGCTCAGCTCAACAGCTGGTTTCTCAGGCATGAGAGGGGAAGATGAGTGTTATCACGAGGAGGAGGAAGGAAGATGCAGCAGGAGCGGAGTCTTGGCTGGACCCGTTTGCACTCAGTCAGGAGGGATGGGACTGGGATTCAGGGGTGGGTGTGTCAGGACGGCTCAGTAGGGAGCGTTCGGTCAGCTGCACTGGGCAGGGCACCCCCCCCAGCCACGGAGAACGCAAACCTGTCTCAGAAAGTCACACCCGCATATTTCCAGCATCAACTAAATCTCTAGGGTTTTCAACAGGGGCAGGTATATCCTATCCAGGCGTCGTGTTGCTTTGAGCTATTTCTGTCCTTAATATTTGGACGTTAAAGAAATAATTAGATGTGTCTGTTCTTAATATTTAGAGAGATTAAAAAAATAATTAGTGGCCATGGAAAGGCTAGAAACACCTTTCTAGCATCAACTGAAATGTATATAATATACAGTATATATAGATTTATATCATATATAATACATGTATAATATAATATAAATTTAAGATGTATATAAATATATTTAATATATAAGCATATATATTTCAGTTGATGATAGAAATATATATATATATATATAATATTTATAACATTAATATTCATAGAAAGGTGTTAACCATTTCCTTGGCCACTATCTATTTGTATTTTTCAATATCTTTAAATATTAAGAATAGAAAAATCTCAAAGTAACTTGAAACCTGTAAAGGATAGAAGGGTTTATTTTGTAGACTGTAGAGAGTCTAATCAAATAAATATTAGTACATATATGTTACATGTGATGTAATACAGTAACGATTATGTTATATTATATAACCATATGATATGATAGTTGTATTATTTGTGTATTTTAATATGTATTTATATAACCATAGGTTGTATAAAATAGTATAAATATATTCTGCATATTGAATATATTACAGATAATATATTTAATATATTTAAAACATAATAATTGTTTTATGAAACCTTGTCGAGTTCACAGCATAAACAATGATGTTTGTTGCAGTTAATATCAAGTTTGTGTCTTATTCTACGTACACATGGATTTAAGTTTTATGTTGATTGCACTAATCAGGTTATCGAGGGAAAATAAGTTCTAATAATCGTAGTGACAGGAAAAGTCTTATTTTATAGCATATGTTAATGAAATAGCTTCCTTGGTTTACCCTCACACATGATGGTGGCCAAAGTTTCGAACTGATTTTATTCTTAATGGTTTGAGAGGTTTTTTTAAAAAAATGATTAGATAGTAATCGTGAAAATGCTTACATGTTTCTTAGCATCAACTTAAATATATATAATATTTATATATATAGTGTTTCATGCTATATATAATATAACACATACTATATCACTTATACACTATATATGTATTATCTCATTAAAATATGCTATACTAATAATATATGTAATAATGTATGTATTGAGAGAGAGATGAGATATTGAGATAATTAGATAGTATGCCAGTAGAATAACATTAGTCACTAGTATAATCGGTTTATTATACATACATTTTCTTCTTATAAACAGAGGGTGCCAAAAAAATGTGCACACATTTTAAGAAAAGAAAAAACTGTGTTAAAATTGTAATACTCAATATATACCGATAACAAAAGATGAATAAAGTCACATTGGACGTCTGCAGTTACAAGAGGTGCTGAAAGCGGTTCCCATCAGTGTAATTTTAATACAGTTTTTTCCTTGCTTAAAAAGTGTATACATTTTTTGGTACCCTCTGTATTTATATTATATTATACTATATTCTATTATTATATTAATATAGATTTTACATGTATACCTATATATGTTACAATATTTGTGTCAAGTATAGCCATGGAAATTAACGGTTTTTCTTTATGTTCAAAACAACCCATTTTAAGTTAAATAAGTGATGAGATATGATTCCTAGATCTCTAATATCAACCGTTAAACATTTAGAAATAATTTTTCAAAAAATAAATGGTAGTATTGGGGACAACTCACTTATAAGGGAACGTGTTAATTACTTAACACTTTAATTAATTATTAAAATGGGGTAATTAAATGTACCCCTTTCTGGATGGGAAGAGTGATTAGATAACAAAATATTAGTTATTCCAAAATTTTTTTTTAAATTTCTTGGGGTGACAGTTGTTAGTAAAATGACATAGATTTCAGGTGTACAATTCTGCATTCCATCATCTATAAAGTTATTCCACAATTAATCTAGTGGTTTAATGTGGTTCTAATTGAAGCTGTACTTACTGTGAGCTGGGGGGCTGGTTCTCGTTACCAAGGTGACGATGACAATTTGGACAATAGAGGAATTGACTGGTAAGAAATGCGGAATGTTCCAAGGATGGGTGTCGCTTCCGGAGTCCGTTCTGTGATCACAAAGCAGGCAGTACTGAAAATAACACTACGAACCCAGAAACATGCGTGCAGGATTTGACTTTCCTCTCAGTGAAGCAGAAGTAGACAGTCTGAGAGCAAGTCCAATGAGGAAAAGGAGAGAGAGACTACCAACATTTTAGGACTTCTGGCCTCCAGAATTGTGAGGGTGAAAAGAAAAATCTCCATTGTTTTAAGACATGAAGCTTGTCATAATTTGTTACAATAGACTTAGGAAACTCCCACCGTTGATTTAGGAAAAAACACCATCAATTGAATTGGCATAGTTTTCCCATGCCAATGAAGGACATTGAATGAAGCTAAACACAAGCTGGAAGGAACTACAGTTAAATATTGTTTCTCTCTGGATGAGGAGCAGGGCTAGTAAAAACCATGGAAAGCTGGGGAAAGGCAAAAATCTTTAGATTTGATATAATGTCGAAAGCATCCATCATACATGGCCTATGTGAAGCATCTTGCACACTGAGGAAATATTAGCAACCACATGACATGGTTTTAATTCCTTAATAAATAAAGAGTCCTTACAAATCAATAATAGAAACACGAGAACCCCTTCCCCCCCAAAAAAAAATTAGCAAGAGCTTAACATCACTTATATATTGAAAGTATAAAAGTGAGTGTTGGCATAGGAAGAAATCTGTTTTCACCCGATTTGACATAATCACATCTTAGACAGGAGATGCTGGTGGGAAATTGAGAAGATTGGCACACTCATGACTCCTGGGAGTGTAAAGTGCGATGTCTTAGAGGAGAAACCCGTCTGCAATGACTCCCAGAGAAATGTGCAGCTCTTGGGAATAGCATGACCACCCCCATCTCATAATGTCCTTCGTGTTATCCATCCCTTTTGTATTTTCCAGGCAAGCTTCTCGATGCCATTGACAACTTGGGGCTGAGAAATCACACTCTCATCTACTTCACATCAGACCACGGAGGGCAGTTGGAGTCCTGGGTGGGCCATGTCCAGCTGGGTGGATGGAATGGAATCTACAAAGGTGAGGGGGCAAGATCAGGTGTGGGGTCTGCTTGGGAATAAGCTCTCCTTTCTCTGTGCGATAAAGACCCATGACGTGGTGACACGAAGGCACGAAAAACTGAGCAGGTTTCATTGATTGATTGATTGATGCCTCGTAAAAATAAACAGCAGGGCCAAAACCCAAGGAAATTGAGCTTAAGTCATTTCTAGGAAGTGCTAGAAGACACCTCTGGAAATTGGCTTCCCTCATCAACTGATGAGATTGAAGAGAGTTCACGTAAGCAGATGACTACAAGAAGTCTGTAAATGAGTTGAATAATGATTGATTATACCTACAAGACGACTAACAGCGGATGGAATAAGCAGTAATGGGTCCACAGAGGAAACACACCAGGGGCTCCGTGACCACTCAGGAGCTGTGGAAGGAGTTCTGGTTCTGTCCTCCAGAGATACCGCCAAGCTCGTCGAAGGCTTTACAATTCAAGTCACACGTGCTGATTCCACGTCCTACTGGGACCCTTGGTCCTTGAAAACCTGCCCACCCCCCACCAACCTCATCTGTTGACATGTATCTTGATGGTGTAAGAAAATTATCTGGAAGACGTTTGGCACCTTTTATCAGAGGGACGGAAAGAGATTCTAAAGTGTTTTCTAGAGGAAAGTACGTTCTTGTTCATGCAACTATGGATTCTATAGTCGGGTTCAGCAGGAAATGATGATTTCTGTATGAATGAAGTGAACTGTTTGCCTCACTCTGGCAGAAGGGTGAGAGTATCTGCACAACTAAAGTGTGTGCTTCAATAACAAAACCAATGAATAAGGAAACTTCTATATGGTTTTGCTTGGGAGAACTTTAAACATACCTCCATTGCTAAGCATGCTACGAGTTCAACTCTACTTTGAGTAATCGAATGAAATAATAGGATGACCATTCTTCCTTGTGTCATCGTTCCCTCCTGCTCTCATTCTCAGTAACGCCCACAGTAAATTTGCCTCTTCCCGTCCTATGCCATTCAATTCGTTTTCAGCAGGCTTGATTCAGGAATGAACAACACACACACAAATCCCACCTTTGTGGAATTTATATTCTTGTGGAAAGAGGCAACGCCAGAAAAAAAAAAGAAAAGTGAAGTATCGGATCTGGCAGAAGGTGGTAAATACTACAGAAAAGTAGATCAGGAAAGGATGGAGAAAAATAGGGCAGAAAAAAATCCTGGGGTGAGACTGCCATTTTAAATAACGTCTTCGTAGAGACAGATATTCGTAGTGAAGGAGGCTGGAGACAAAGTTGCTGTGTACCTGGGAAAACAGTGTTCTAGGCAGAGAGAATACGGTTAGTTAATTATTTAATCAACAACCTAT
The DNA here is from genome assembly GCF_036562045.2 of Rhinolophus sinicus. Taxonomy (NCBI): domain Eukaryota; kingdom Metazoa; phylum Chordata; class Mammalia; order Chiroptera; family Rhinolophidae; genus Rhinolophus; species Rhinolophus sinicus. Next base: position 6,069,256 of record NC_133768.1, on the reverse strand, counting down.
CAGCAGCCCTAGAAAATATAGTTCCGTGGACACGTACTGCTGACCCCATCAGGACTCTGCTCATGGGAGGCGCTGAGCAGAGCTTGTCTTTCTTGATGTTGATTTACGAACACTCTGATGACAGTGACGATTTTAACTGGAGCTTCACTCCCTTGCCCTGTAGGTGGGAAAGCCATGGGCGGCTGGGAAGGTGGAATCCGTGTGCCTGGAATTTTCCGATGGTCTGGAAAGTTACCAGCTGGAAAAGTAATCGACGAACCTACAAGCTTGATGGATATTTTCCCAACGGTAGCAGCACTGACAGGAGGAACTGTCCCTCAGGACAGGTGATGTCATATAATATGATCTGTTAACAAAGTTCTTTCTTCTTTCTTTGTCTTGAGAGGATTCTGGACAAAGGAGACAAACTCAAACCCAACAGGCAGGTACACTTCCTCCCCAGCACCTAGGTAATTTTTAATCTTTGTATATAGCTGTTTATTGAGTGTTATTCATGTACCAGTCAATGATTTTTTGCACTGTGATGGTGCGTCTTAGACACTTTAGTGTTTATTTGGGAGGTACATGAAGACAGGAAAATTTGGAGAGAGGAATGTGGCTGGTCAAACTGAGTCATCCATATAAGATAAGAAA